>NC_052480.1:9939809-10140366 GCF_009730915.1 Dioscorea cayenensis subsp. rotundata | reverse complement strand
CATATCTTTTAATTTTATTACATTAGGATTATCCATGGTGAAATGTGTTTCACTCTGATAAAAGGTGTGAAGGTCTCTTAGATCCCCATCAAGGTGCATATCTTGATCTTATTAATATGTTTTACTAACGATGATGTTCCTGGTATCACGTTTATCGGCCCTTTATCTATAGTGGTTTTTCTTAATGCAGGGCCTTCATAGACATGTTTACAGTGTTGTGAAGTATAAAGGGGATGGTTATGTGGTAGATTTCACTATCTTGACTAGATGACAAACATTATTTGAGGAGATATGCACATATTGGCCTCTCGAACCTCCTAGAGTGTGCGTAAAGTACATAATCCGAGATGAGCACAAGACAATGTTCTCCATTAGCTCAGAGGATGACTTTCAGAACATGTGTAATATTCATCGTATATTCAAAAAGACCATGGTTAACATGATCGTAGACACTGTGAACGAAACAACGGAGGTCATCTCTATTTCACCAATGTCATTGTAAATATCTTATTCTTTTTGGTTTTGCACTCATTTTTGTATAATATGGCAAGGATTTGCATTATGTTTCATTTTCGCATATGTGGTCATTACTATGTGTTTGGATATAGTATCGTTTGTTTGGTATTAGTTTTATTTTGTAGCCATTAGTGTTTGTTATTGCCGAAACTTATTTTCCATAACTATTCAATTTTAAATTATTGTTGTTTATTTATTTTACTAACTGTTTATTGAATGCAAATAACAAGGGCACCGATATCGCAAAATACACTGACCACCACAAGATATAGAAGCTGAAATTTTCATGGTTGGGAAACTCTTCGAAAATGCACAAGAATTCAAGGATGCATTGTGTGACTTAGCCATCAATTGCAATTTCAACTTCAAGTTCATAAAAAATGATAAAGATAGAGTTACTGTCACATGTGCTGCCGAGTTATGTCAATGGCGTGTCCACGCCTCAAGAGATAGCAACCTCCCCACATTTAGAATCAAAACAACCCAAAATAGTCATACATGTGGTGGGGGTATCGGCACAGCATCTCAACCGAGGGCTTCTAAAAAAGGGGTTAGTAGGCAAGTATGAGGAAATTGTGAGATCATCCTCTATACCGGCTGTAGACATACAACATGATATATTGTGTGACCATGGTGTTCGGCTACCATACAAACAAGCCTGGATGGGTAAAGAGGTGGCAAAGGAAATTCTCCATGGAAGCGACGTTGCAAGTTATGATATGTTGATATGGTATGCAGGTAAGGTTTCTGAGACCAACCCAGGTAGCATCGTTATCATTGAGAGGGATGGAGAACACTTTAAGCGTGGTTTTTTTTTTGCTTACATGCATCTCTTCAAGGTTTTAAGTGTGGTTGTCGACCCATGCTATTCCTCGATGGCACCCATTAGCTAGGTAAATATGGTGGCATCCTACTAGGCACAACAACAAAGAACGGTAATGAAGGTCTATTTCATCTAGCTTTTGCTATTGTTGATAATGAAACTGACAATAACTGGACGTTGTTCATTTGCACTCTGGGTAATGCAATATATGGTCAAGATGACTACCACAAAATCATTACATTCATTTTAGACCGTTCTAAGGGACTTGTTAATGTTATTGCCAAAGTCTTCCCCTTTGCTCCACATGGGTACTGTTTGCGACATCTGCAAGCAAACTTTTTGAAGGCTAATGGTCGCCTAGGGAAAGGATTAAAAGATGAGTGTTAGAGATTGATTGTTAAGATTGCATATGCATGCACATCCTCGGAGTATGATGCAACTATGAGTGCATTGTCAGCGGCATCAACACAGGCCCATAATTGGTTATTTCAAAAGTCAGACATGATGCATTGGTGCAATTACTTGTTTAGAGGACAATGTTGGGGCAAGATGTATTTGAATGTGGCAGAGTTTTTTAATGCGTGGATTAAGGAGGCACGACATCAACCTGTCTGTAACATGGTCGATGCGATAAGGTATGCATAGAAATAATTTAATAAGAATACTATGCGCAATTGTCATTCTATTTCAGCTGAATATATTTACTTTTAAACATTCTCATGTAGTATCTATATTAAATGTTTGATTTTTAGCTTCACCATGTGGTTTTAAACCGTAATGAGTACTTTGCGCTTTTGTTATTTTGTATTTGCTTTTGGTGTATACTTTTTAAGGTTGTTGTTCCTTTTATGTATTTCTTGCAGACAATAGTTATTTTAGTGTTCCTTATTTATGCGTAGTGTTTAATATTGTGGCTTTGGCGTGGATTTTTGTTATATTCGTAGTAGTAGTGTTTATTCTCTCATGTGTACTTCCCACCAATGTAGGTTCAAGATGATAAACCTAATGTACAAGAGGCACGAGAATTGCATGAAATGGGAAACCCATCTTTGCCCAGAGAGTCACAAGAAGATTGAAAAGACTATTGAAGAAAGCAGATGCTTAGTAATAGGCTAATCTGATGGTGATATTTTTGAAGTCATGGACAAGCAGGTCAACTGTGTCAATTTATGTAATAGAACCTGTTCTTGTCGTCGGTGGGAGGTGTATGGTCTTCCTTGTAACCATGCCTGCTGCGCAATCTTACAAATCGATGTAAACATTCATCATTTTGTGGAAGGCTACCACACAGTCGCATTGTACAAAGAAGCTTATCATAGTCCAATATTCCATGTACAGGATCACGACAAACTGATGGATGAGGATCGACATCTCCATATTCATCCACCTATCTCAAAGAAGAGACCCGGACGACCAAGAAAAGGAGAATTGAATCACAAGCATTTGATGTTCGTGACTTACATTGTAGTCGATCCCATGAAGTTGGGCATAATAGGGGCACATGTAATGAAGTAATCGCGGACTAACCGTGTGTTTTGTACCCATCTCTTTTGTTTTCTAACCACTACCATCGTATATTGAATGAATGATAGTTATATATATATAGTGCATATAAAGTTCAAAGTTTATTTGACAATACACGAATTTGAACAGGTTCGTCAAATAATAAGCGGATACAAGAAAAACCAAAAACAAAATTAAAAACTGAAGGTGATCTATGAATAGTAAATTTAAAGTACGAAAAATGAACGGGTAATACTAAAAATTGATGGTTTTCTAAGAATAGTAAATTCAAAGTGTCAAAACCGAAGATTAAAACTCTGTATTGAAGGTGATCTATGAATAGTAAATTCAAAGTATCAAAATCAGCGATCACAACTAAAAACTGGAGACATTTATTTGGATTAAAAGACAAAGTAAGTCCACTAAAAACTGAAGTACTATATCCGATGTCAATTAGCACAAAACAATAAATAAGAAAGTCAGATATGAACTTGTTCCATACATTATTCAAGGTAAACCTAAATGTCTTATGTTCACCATTGTTCTTTTTTCACTTGTCTGAAGTTGGGGCTAAATCAATAGGTGTAGGTGCCTCTTCACTCGGGCGGCTATGTGGATCTATGTGCATATATGGGGCAGTGATTGCATCTTCACGCAGGGGTTCTCCTGGGTTATTGCTGGCATCTTTAGGTGTTGGCTCAATTCCAATCACAATCTCTGAAATATCTGCAGATACATCTTTGTATATGGGCTCATATGCAAGCACAACTTCTGAGTCAATTTCAAACACCTCTTCGGCCATTGCCTCCGTCTTTTGAGGGTTCCGCATAATACCATCCTCTACAATATGTGCAGCATACTCTAGCTGCACATGCAAGACATTTGATTGGGTGAGATACAGCTTTCATCACTCAACACTTTCTCCATAAACCACATCAAATAAACTGAGCAATCCACCCTATCCATCCTTTATTTTGGACAACCCTGCACATGAGTTAGTGTGTATGCCACAGTTTCACTAATACCAAGCTTCTTCTACAAATGCTCTTCAAACAGTGCACGCTGCAAGAAGGAAAGATATTACACACACATTTAAAAATGAAATTAAAAATGAAAATGATCAAATGTTGTTATTACCATGACTACTGTATTTCGATCATGAACATATCCGCCGATAGAGTTATAGTGCAAGTACTCCTTCATAACTTTGTCAAGAACAAGTAAGTGATAATGCTTGTTCCATACGATTGGCATGAGGATTAATTCTATGGTGGGGAAATCTTCCACCGTATGGCCCATCATTCTTTCCATTCCACCGGGTGAATGTCTTGCTTAGATAAAGCAAAGGCCATTTGTCGGTGATTGTAGCGATCATCTTATACACATTAGGCTATTTCTTTAAAGTATCAAGTAACATGAGAACAAAGACATCAACTACGTCGTCCGGCACCATCTGTTTGCCATCAATCAATACATACAAATGAGAATGGGATGTGTGACCCTTCTTACTGGTCCAAACCAATGTTTTGATGTAATATACAAAAAACAATTTATTCGATAGCTGATAGTGTGATGCATGTTCATGATAATGCATATATATGATTGAAAACTGATGTACTATGCCAAATAATAAGTAGTAATTCTAAATATTATACGCTTAATGCTTAAAGTAAATATTATGTATTAATAAATATCAGCAAATCCAAATATTGATTACTCTAGCATAAAAGTGGATTGTAACTCCGAATTGCATACTTAAAATTCTAATACAGAAAATTTGAACAATGTGCTTACTCGTCAATTTTTTGATTAAGGAAAACGCTTAGTGACATTTGGTATATCTTTTGTAGCCAGCTAAATCCGGTAGGACTTTTATTGGTTGGATTAAAATTGGTTTGCGGGGCAGGTTGTTCAATGAATTTCTCTACTTCACCTTCTGTATCTCCTTCCTTGGGTATGCATGTAGAGTCCCCAATTTTTAGCTGTGCTAGTGATTCTATCGCATTGTTGATGTCCTCTGTTGTTTGCTTGTCCACTTTACTTAATTGGGATGGAGTTGGTGCAGCTCGTTTCCTACCTCTGGGTGTTGGTGCATCTTTTACTTGAGTAACTTTTTTTGGTTGTGCGGTTGTTACTATCTTCAAGGCACGAGTGACACGTTTATCTGGCTAAGCCATCTCTAAGGCTTCTTGCAGTGTTGGTTTGGTTGCTCGTGGCTTTAATGCCACTCTCTTTGATCTTTTGCTGGTGGAGCTGGGCCAATGTCATCTGTTAATTAAGGTGGTACAACATCTTCTTTCTCATTGGTTGAGTTCTTCCTTTCTTTAAGAATAGCAAGCTTTGCATGAAGTGCTATCACTTCAGCCATCAATGTTTCATATTTGTTATCTTCCATCTGATTTCCTCGCTAGACTCAAAGATAATGATTTTCTAGACTTCTTTGGTGGGCTCACAGACTTCTCACTTTCTTGATCTGTTGTATGAGAGGCCTCTCCCCCTTGTTTCCTCTTACCTTTTGGTTTCAATGCCTTGATTAATTTTGGTGATTTTTGTTGCACTGGATGGAACCAAAGTTGTCCTTGCAAAGCTGAGCTCAATCTTTGCCGAACCAATGAGGTCAACTTTAGATTGTCACTCTGGCATAAGTGGGAAAAACTAGCAAATACAACAACAAACATTAATATGGGACGTATACACATTATTCTCAAAACTGGAACATCTAATTAAAAAACTAAATACATGTATAAGATACTAAACCGAAATCGATATGAAAAACAAGAACCGTGAATATTAAATGGTTAAATTTGATACATATCGGTAAATATGGATACTAACGACCTATGAGTAAAAGCAATTAGAATGACAAAGGAGAACAGTAAAAGGAAATACTCAATGGATTCTAATTAGCATGCCTCTTTTCCATCCAATGACTCGAGCAAGGCACTGACACCTGCTTGTTTCTTGATATTGGCTTCACCGTAATAGAGAATGCATGGTGTTCTTCCAAAGTGGATCTTCTTCCTAGCCCCCGTTACTTCATAAAACCAAATTGTCAGTGCAACTGTACATCCTCATAAATACCCTATACATGGTTACTTCCCAGAACATCTGTCCTTTACACAGGCGGCGGCATTGGGTAAATCATCCATAATCCACCTGTAGGTGGCTTGGGCCCATGCATATTGATCTAGCATTGACAAGTCTTCCACATAGTAGGCTAACCATGATGGAGATGTACATGAAGTGGTGGGGAAAAGTAAAGATCCCATAATGTATACCAGCAAAAGCTTTACAAAACTTTCTTCTTTCTTGCCTTCTTTCTTGCCAACCAGACTCATTAAAGTCCCCACCAAGCACTCCTTGTTCGGTCTACTCCTTTGGTTAAGAACTCCTCCTCAAGTGTACAACATTCTTTCTTCCTTGAGAAATCTATTGCGACATCATCACATTTTAGTCCAAGTATCATTGAAACATCTTCAGGAAGGAATTGTAAATGACTGTCTCCCAAATTGAAGGTTTTGGCCCGTGTATCAAAAACCTGCATCAACGCATCCAATACAGTATGCTCTTGTGCTATTGGCTCAATATCCATCAGATGACTAAATGGCGTCTCTCGGAGTAACTCCTAGTGTCTTAGTGTCATCTTCTCTTTCAACTGGCATACAGTGTCCATGAGTGGTGCTAAGTAGTAACGTCCATTCACCAAATTTCCTGACTAGCTAGGCATAACTCTCTTGATTGCACGAACAATATATACATATTCGGGTGAGTATTTTTTATGACACTAAACATGTTTGTATAAAACTGGATACATAAAACAACCATATCCATTCCACACATTAAATGTTATATTTGAATGAACAACAAAAAAACAAAAATAAACATTAAATGCTAAAAATACTGTCATACATAAAACAATTCCAATAACCAAATTAATAAGATACAGAGCACAAATGTATACTAGTTTTGATATCAATGATTTATAACTAACAATCTACAAACAGAACATACTGAGAAAATTCTGCAAACACAGAATAGTAACAAAATTCTGCAAACACAACATAATAAGATTGGAATTAAGTAATTTATAACAAACAACCTGCAAGGATTTTGGATAGGAATCAACTCTCTTACACAAATATATGCAATTTTGTTTATTTCATTGCAAATTAGGGCACAAAGTAATCACACTAACCAACCATTAGATAGAAATTACAAGATCACATGTTTTCGAAGAAATATAGTTCATTCACCAAATGATTCCATGCTCCATCATAGAACGCACAATAAAAATGACTAACCTAACGATTTCAGCCATGAAAATCATAGGGCTTTCATACTTTCTTGTAATTAGGCATAGGAGCAACAAGATGGTCCGGTCAAGTGCCTTTCTTCTCTTCTTCGGTCTCCGGCGGCAATGGGTAGGGATGGCAATGGGGCGGGGCATGCCTCTACCATCCCGCCCCGCATGGTAATAAGCGGGGCACCGGCGGGGGCGGGGGCCGGGGCGGGGCACCGGCGGGGCACTATTCCAGTCCCGTTTTTTGTTTTTCGTTAATCTCTTGCCTTGCTTATAGTTATAAATAAGTATTTAAAATTCTTAAAAACATTTATAAAATAGATTTATTTTATAAAACATATATTTTTAAAGACAACTCATAAGAAATTTATTGAAAAATTTTAAAAAAATTCATTTACCCTATACATTATATAATATTTATAATAAATTAAATTATTATCGGGGCGGGGGGGCGGGGCAAGAAAATACCAAACCCGCCCCGCCCCGCTCAAAATCAGGGCGGATCGGGGCGGATCAGAGCGGGAACTTCGGGGCGGATCGGGTTTTGCCATCCCTAGCAATGGGTGCAACTCCGGTGAGGATGGCCTTGTAACTCAAATGGAAGATGAAAAGCCTTTACTTGCCTCAGGAGAAGAAGAAGAAGAAGAAGTGGGGAATGATGTGATGGTTATTAGGTTTAATGAGAAATTTCTCATTTTTCAAAGCTTTCAAATCAGTTAAAACTGAATGGGCAACATGAAATTTTCTTTGAGAGATAACGGTGTTATCCATCGGTTGGGCTTAGTAGAAAGTATGTGAAAATGAGGGACTTTAAAGGGATTTTGTCAAATTCAAGGGATTTTTTGGCCATAGGATGGTGTTTTTTGGACCTTTTGAGCAATTCCTCTAATAATAATAATAATAATGATAATAATAATAATAATAATAATAATAATAATAATAATAATAATAATTGTTATTATTATTATTATCATTATCATTATTATTATTATCGTCATGATTGTTGTTGTTGTTTAATAAGCACAAGAAAAAAACATAAGACTTGAATTTTAAACGCCATGAGAACAAGAACAATAGAATTTTTCAAATCACGAGAACAAAAAAACAACATTGCCATCCTTATAACAAAAATTAACAACAACAACAACAACAATAACTATTTCATAACATGGATAAATTAGACAAAAAAAAATTTCTAAAATACTTTCAAATTCACAACAACCATAATATCAATATTGTCATGCCTATTAATTATAAGAAGAATTAACAATAACAACATTATAGTTTTGCAACATCTTAACAACCATAGCAACAACTAACAACACAAACATTACATTACATTACATTAATCATATATTGATTGGAGATTTGATCCCGTATATTGTTCCTAAGTGTGATAATTTGTTTAATGTCCTCATTGGTAGATTGTTGCCATACAAATGAACTTTCGCTATCATCATCCTCAAAGCCACATTCTCCTTCATGAATTTGGTTAATGTCTTCAAGTATCTCAATAGCATGATAATCATTGCTACCCATTCTACGAATAAAATTACGGAGAGCAAAACATGACCATATAATTCAGAATTGGACCTTCATATATACTTGGTCATATTATGTAGGATCCTCAATCTTGCTTTGCAAACTCCAAATGTTCTTTTTATATCACTTCTCAAACTCTAGTGATGATAGTTGAATACTTCGTTTGGAGACCTAAATGCACGAGACATCTTAAATTCTGGAATGTGATATCTTGCACTCTTGTATGGCCCCAAAAATCCTTTCATTATAAGATACTCATAATCCACAAGGTAGTATTTCCCTACAAAAGTATAATACAATGAGAAATGAAAAATAGAATATAGATATTAAAATTAATTTTAAATAAATGTCAACCTTCAGGTGGCTGAGGAAACTTCAAAGATGAATTTCTCAAACCCTCTATTAATATATGTGTGTCATGTGCCGAACCCTCCCAACCAATAACCGCAAATGTGAAGCACATATTGAAGTCACATGCGTCTAGACTATTTGTTGAGATGTACCATTTCCTATTCATACCAATGCAATCTTTGAAGTCAGGCCAATATCGAACGTCACTCTGGATGTAATCCTCCACATCTCTGAAATTTCCATCTACCGGTCTAATAATATCATTTCCAGGTTTGTGGACAGCTTTTAGCACTCGATGAAACTGTCTGTGCATTGTTTCTCCAGAATGTTGAAATCTCTCCTCCACTTTCCTTTAAGTAGCTTCTTGGCCAAGTATATACAAAAACATTATCACTGATTCTTCTATAGTAATATTTCTAGTATGTTGTAAACCATACTTTTGATTAAGCTCATCCACTAATCTTCTAAATACAGTTTTATTCATCCAGACTTGCTCAAAGAAATGACTATCTGATCCATTTAGTATTTCATTAACCCACCTATGGCCAGTTAATGAAGATGTCATCTTTTCTCCCTTCAACATTGACTTCATATGCTAGTATTGTGCAGTTTCAGCATATGCATACATTCGTCCAATGTACTCATCTATATGCATATTGTTAGCGTCTTCTTCTGAATCAGACATTAGTTCTTTTGATTCTGTATCTGAATCGGATAAGAACTCTATTTTGATTTTACACCCTACATAAAAAATATCAAATGTTTAATGCCATGTAGAATACAGGAAAAAAATACTGAATACAAAGGTATGAATAAGAAAAATCAAATACCATACAAAAGTTTAGCATAAAACAAAGGCATGATAAAAGTCTAAAATAATATTTCAACAATGAAAGTGCAACATGTGAAAAGTTCAAGACAATGTTGGATACATAAACTCAACACATAAAGCAAAGACATAACAAACAAGTTTATGGCATAAGTAAAAACAAAAAAAAAAAAAAAATCCAATTAAGTTCTCATAGATAAATGATCATCCATTAAAGTCAAAGTCGGCTTAGGTCGTCTACGCTGAAAGTGTGATACCAACCGATAGCAAGTGATGGATCCTTTTCAACTAGTGCCACAAAAGTCTCCCTATGATATATTTTTGCAAACAACCTCACCATGAGAAAGTAATGTGGACTTCCTCGTTCCATCCCCAGGACTGTGTCCAACATATCTACGCATGTGGTTATACTGCAATGATTATCGTTCTTAACTCTTACATTACTTGTACGTAACATGTTATCCATCCAAGAGAGTAGGAGGTCAAATAATTCATGTAGTTTCTCTTTTGCACTTTTTTTCTTTTCTCTTTGTAATGTTATTTGTCTCTTTCTAGCTTGTGTTGTACTGGTTTCTCCCCATGTGGCATTATTGTTTTGTTGAGGACTATCACCATCATCATCAAAGTTATCAACCTTTATGTCTACGTCATTCATCTGAGCATAAGCATTGTCGTTAGAAACTTCATTCTCTGATGATGGTTCTGCATATGGTACCAATGCTATATAGCCTATCACCACTACATCTTTGATGCATATCTCCATCATGTCTAAGAACTTTGGACCCTCATTTCTCCATTTTAGATATTCTGGGTTTTCCTATTTCAGTTAAATAAAGAAAAGAAGATAATGTGTTATTATGCAAATTAAATAAAAATTACAAAATAAATAAATGATTACATTGTTATATATAACATGGATTCGTAGGCTTACTTGTCCTTTTCTTTCCCACAAATCATCACTTGCTAAAACTGTCTCTCTTAACAGGGCCCCAAATAAGCCATGTTTGGTGCTCCACTAGCTTTGCCCATATGCCAAACTCTTTCTTGAGAGAGTCCCACCTATTTTTCAATTGTTTGTAGTTGTAACTCACCCCTGTTCTCCTAGCAAACTTTGACATTACATTTTTGCAACCTTCTTTTGTAAAGTGTGTGTTCGGTCTATTACCAATTTTGATCTCCTCGACACATATTTTTAAGAATATTTCAGTATTTGTGTCATTCCATCTTGCTTTCGGAGTATTTTAACTTGTAACCACATTCACATCACCCACATTTGTCCCTTGTATAATTCTTTTGGGTGCTAGTTTTGAAGCCATGTTCAAAAATACTATGATGTTGAGCCCTTAATAAAAAATAACATAGCAAAATCATCATTTAGTAAATAAAAAAAAGCACATAACAATCTATACTA
The DNA here is from genome assembly GCF_009730915.1 of Dioscorea cayenensis subsp. rotundata. Taxonomy (NCBI): domain Eukaryota; kingdom Viridiplantae; phylum Streptophyta; class Magnoliopsida; order Dioscoreales; family Dioscoreaceae; genus Dioscorea; species Dioscorea cayenensis. The sequence goes on along the minus strand of NC_052480.1, from coordinate 10,129,091 downwards.
AGAAAAAAAAAATACTAATCCTAATGTGGTTTGTGTCTCAATTCATATTTTAATAGAAAGGATAAGCTACTTCACTTGAATATATATATATATATATATATATATATATATATATATGAAATATTGCTTTCTAGATTAACTAGCAATTATAAAGTTAATTCTTTGTAAAATTTCATATATATTTCAATATATGCATGAAAGAAGAAAATTACTTGAAGAAAATTTAATATAGTTTTGTTAAGCGTAGGGTTTAGGAAATTCATACACTAAAGCAATCTCTGTTGATCTCAGGTGGGAATCCTTATGCAGTCTCCATAATTCAACAACTGCAAATTCAATGATCAAACTTAAGCTATTCATCAAAGGGCATAACTGTATAAAATAAAGAAATAATCAACCCGTTCACTATATGTATATATTGAAATAAAGAGTTTAATTATTTAATCACAAAAATAAAGGATGTGGACAGTTAAGAAGAACAAATCAAAGTTTTCTATCAGTCTATTAAAGCATGATGTTCCCAGATTTAATCCTAACCACGTTAGAGTCGTACCATTGGCGGGTTAACTAAATTAAGTTGATGTTATGAAAATGATCACAAAGCTGCCTAAAACAAAGAGAAAAAGTTTTGGATAAGGCTAAAACAGGCAATAAAGTTCTCCATTACATGACTAGTTGAATTTGGTTCAAGCAAAATAAGCGTCATTTTGATAAATTAAAAATATGAGAATTTTAATTAAAAAAAACACTTGCCTATGCCAAAAATTCAAAAGCCACAGTAAGATTAGCAATACAACCATGCGGTCTATCTGTATAGCCATAGTTATGCATCATTGAATGGCCCTAATGATACAAATATAAATCGGATAACAATAAAAATATATATAAAGGAAACATTGAGAAAGAGTAATATATGTGGGAAAAATAAGGCAAAAATCTTACAATTGAAGGAAGTGTCTAGTATCCTACTTTGGTTATAGTTCTATAGAACAAGTAAATAGGAGCAAGTTCATGAATTCACCATTCCTAACATCCTTAAAAAAACCACACAGAAACCTTTCTTACAAACAACACATCAAACTAGGTGGCTGCATTTGGCCCTTATGCTGATAGTATTGACATATTTTAGATAAAGGAAATTAAATAACATTATTGTGCATTTAACATATACTCAACATGATTGCAATGCAAGTAGACATTGGAAGTAACAAAAGAGCCTTGAAAATGATCATGAAACATGAGCCTGAAATGGAAAATTTTGTCTATGAAAAGAGACTCTCCTCAAGTCTCAAAAGTTTCCAAGTGGCATCTAAGGTTTTCCCAAAGTCTAAAAGCAAGTACAAAATTCATTTTTTGGTAAATTTATTCAAAACATCTCCATAATTATGCAGAAATATTGTATTAGAAATATCATTTAGTGATGATTACCCCTAGTTTGATGAAGGTATTTCCAAATTGCATAATTAGAACCGATAGTTTTATATCTCATAGAAATTCTTTGTGTAAATCATCCTGCAATAGCAATGAGGGCATAAAAGGTGACTCACAAGATCAAATTGTTTGTTTAGTTATTTTATTCATTTGTCAATACAAGAAACACTAGCCAAAGTATCACATAACTTGAATACTCTCTTGCATTGAATGGTAAAAAAAAAAAAATTGATGCAATGAGGCATTGGCATCTGTGTGCTCGATATGAAAAGCATTCTGATTGTGAGCTTTGAATATAAGGCGACTTTGAATATCCACATTAGAGCTTAGTAAAACTTCAAATCACAAATTTTCACCTCATGACTTAGCAAGGAAAAACAAAAAATAAGGAAAATAAAGCATCCTAAATTACAAAAATAAACTCAGTAACCAAGCAGAACTAGCATCACATCAACCATACACACTAAAATAGATTCCAAGATACTAGTCACCAGAGCATTCTCATCAAATATAAGTAAACAAGCCAAGCAGTTAAAATCACAAACAGAGAAGAGATTGGAAAGAAGAACATCACCAAAGAGAGCTTGGCTTTCTCAGAGTCTTCATTAAGAGCTAAGAACCTCGGAAGGATGGGGAAATGCAGGGGCAGTGCGAAAAGGGCATAAGGAGGGGAAACATCGAGGCAGGAGAAGAGGTAAGAGAAGCCGGTCGATTTTGGGATCAGAGAGATGGGGAAGGATCAGGACAGCAATTGGGGAGAAATATTAGGGCTATGAAAGAGTGGGGAAAATTAGAAAAGCATAGGGTTAATTTAGTAATCTTACAACCCATAAAACAACTTTTTAGAAGTGCTTTTCTCAAAAAGCACCTGTTAGCAGCTTATGAAAAAATTGTATTTCAACTTTTTTCATAGCTTTAGCTTCTATGCAAAAGCCAATGCAAACATAATTTTTAAAACCCAGAAGTAGCTTAACTTATAAAAAAGCACACTGGGCTTTAAAAAAGCCAACCCAAACAACCCCGACTAAAATCAATCAAGGATGATATACATCTATTTCATTTTTAATTTCCCGAATTTTAATTTATAACTAAAAGGTTACCCAGTTTTGATTTCATTTCTCCGACAGGTCACCCGTGAGTAACCACATCAAAGAATTTGACATGGCTGCCAGAAAAAAACACAAACAACTCTCATTGCCACATCACCAAGCTGGGTTGGAGGCTCCACCTCATCAAAGCTATCCACGACAGTAAAGTTTTCACCATGTCAGATGTTACATGAAACTCAACCCTAGGGTAAATTTTTTACTATGTCACTAAACTTTGACTCATTTTCACTTTGATCACCAAACTTTAATTTGTATCAATTTGGTCACTCAATTTTAATTTGATTTCATCGGTCAATAACTCAAGGATTTCAACTGCCAAATGATTACATGATTAAGTCTATTGAAGGTAGCCATATAATCAAAACAGAGCACATCATTCATTTTGGGGCTAAAATCCCTTGATTTACTATGCAGTGAAATCAAATTAAAATTGGGTGACCAAATTGATACAAATTGAATTTCAATGATCAAAGTGATAATGAACCAAGGTTTAGTGATCTACTAAAAAATTTATCCCCCAGTCCTAACCCCAACCTTAAATCATTTCATCTCCCAAGCTGAGCGACCACCGCCGTCTTCTCCCATTTTTCATCTTAGAAACCCTTGGTCTCCAACCTCTTCTTCTCTCTTCCACAATTCTTAGTTTCTTCTCCCTGTGAGTGATGGCAAGCATCGCAACCTCGCCAACTAGGACAATCATCTCCTTCTTCAGGAAAGGGTTTTCCAGTGAGTTGTAATCCTAAACTATTCATTTCCCATCTCTTTTTCTCCCATACTCTTCTTTCAACTGCTAACATCCTTTTTTTTTTAACCTCTACAATTCAGGAAAGGGACTTCACTGGCAAGTGAGAAGGTGCAAGAACAATCTATGAGTGATGTCGATTGATTGGGAGGTTTGGCCTGTGGGATAGGAAGCACTAGAATATTGTAAGAGTGTTTTTAAGTATTTATTTATTTATTTTATTTTGGAAACTGTATACCAAGGTTTCTATGATTCTGAGTTTGATGATTTAAGCTCTATTTTTTTATTTATTTATGCATTTGTTTTGAATTTGGGGTTCGGTGTTTTATTTTTGCACCGGTTTATGAGTTAAATAATCAGTTTTGTATTGAATTTGGCATTCAAGATTTCTGTTTTTCCACTGTTTGTGTGTTTTCCTCTCCATATATCTTCATTGTTTTGTTATGGGCTTATTTTTCTATGAATTATGCAATTTTCTTATATGTTCATATATATTTTTATAAAGTGTAAGTTTATGTTACTGTTTTGAATCGATGTTCAACTTTAAATGTATTAGAATAGCACCTTCCCATTCGTTGCTTAATGAGGCATTTGAGCTCTAAAGCCTGTCCTCAAAACGTTCGGCTTCGGAATGGACTAGTGGGATTCATAATGCATTCAAAGATAAATTCTATTTCAAGGGTTTTTTATCTTTATTTTGTCCTTAATATATTGTGAATGTTAAGATTAATGTGCAATTGGGATATACATTTTTTATGAAGTATATATTTACATTAATGTTTTGAATTAATTTTTATTCTGCCCAAAATTCATTGTGAATATTCAGTTTGATATGCAATTGGGAAGTCATTTTAATGGTGCGTTGTTATTGTTGAATTTTTTTTTTCATGTTCATGTATTTTTTTATGAAGTGTATGTTTCTATCCATGTTAAGATATGATGCTCACCTTTGAATGTATTAGAATAGCACCTTTCCATTTGTTGTTTATGAGCAGCTTGAGCTATGGGTAAATGAGACTTTTGAGCCCTAAAATTGTCCTCAAATCGTTCGACTTTAGAATGGGCTGGTGGGATTTATAATACATTCAAAGAGAAATTCCCTTTGCAAGGTTTTTTTATCTTTATTATGTCCTTCATTCTTTGTGAATGTGCAATTTCGATATTCAATTAGGATGTATTATTTTTATGAAGTGTATGTTTATATTAATATTCTAAATTGATTTTTATTTTGTCCTTAATTTTTTGTAGGTAATTTCCACACTTGGAGAAAATCTCTCTACTAACACAATTCTTGAATGTGGGAATTTTATGAGGAGGAAAAAACTAGGCACCGAAAGGGGACTAATTATATCACCTCACAAGAAGCAAATAAAAGCACAACTGCTCATGGAAGGCAGCATGGGATGAAACATGGAGGAAAAGGTAACAATCATGATAAGATGGCAAAAGAGGGGGATGCTGGCTAAAGAAGAACATTGTGGGTTCCGTCGGGAATTGGGGCTTCTGCAAGTGGAGGTGTCACACAAGGAAGACAATGTTGAGGGCGAGGAGGTAGTGCTTGTGGTTTTTGGGTTTGCTATCATCTTCATTTTTTGTAATTTTGGATGATGGTTGCTGGGGGTTTTAGGGCTATATGAACACATTATATACCACTAAATATGTATGCAGTGTTAAGAGTTACTAATATAAATGTAATGTTAGATTTGAATGAAATTTTTTGTTGCATCATCAACTGTCTTTGTTTTGGTTGTAACAATTATTTGAATGCATTGTTATATTTCTTGTTACATAAATCCAAACACCAATCTTTGGCTTGGTACTCCACAACTGTTTGCAGGATCCAGTTTGCATCAGATAAATAGATCAACGTTCATTGAAATTACATATCAACTGACAAACAAAATTAAATAGCCACACACATAAATCAACTACATGCATTTGTTTGAAATTTCAAGAAAGTGCAGGCATCCTTCAACCTTTTCCCCCAAATAACCTACACTTGGGCCATCTCATCCACCTATTTACACCTAGTTAGCTCCAACAAAATAAGGTCATCTTTCCCTTCTTCATTGACATCCAAACTCCTGGCAACTTAGTCCAACATGCTAGGCCACCTTGCACTAAGCACTAAGCACTAAGCTTTTCTCGAGTAGTATATGCTAGCTTTTCAAGAGAGATTGCAGCTCTCTTCACTGCCTATATAAGAAAAGGTGTTATACTAAATGAGAAAATTATTTACATTTAATATGAGCAAATTTTACTGTCATGCCATGTTAGTTATACTAAATGAGAAAATTTACCATGGTTGATATTTGTATTCATAGCTGAAAACTATTTTTGTGATATGCATCTTTGTTAGTATGTCACAACACATAATGTATAGCTCCATGAATTGGCTTTTGTACCCATTTCAAGATTTTGGGACATTAGTATCCTTATTCAATTTCCTAACATTAATTTTTTTATGTATAAACCAAGTTTAAGAGCTCCTACACTTATGAATACCACTAAATCTATTCATCGAAAGAAATCAATGTACTTGAAGACTGAAATTACATGAACTGGTAATATTCAAACTTTTTGCAATTTCTATTTAAAATAAAAAATTCCAGGCCCTAAGGCTTTAATTGGAGCTCCACCATGCTCCAATAACCCACCAAGGATAGCAAACCCTTCTCACCGAGCAGGGATCCACTCATTATCGGAGCTCCATCATGCTCCATGTTCATGTCCGAGTTGGGGTGAAGGTTGGGAAGAAGATGATGTTGACGTGGTGAAAACTTTACTGCTATGGACAGCTTTGATGATGTGGAGCCTATAACCCAGCCTTGTGATGTGACGACGAGAACTGACTGTGTTTTTCCTGGTAACTACTTCAGATTCTTGGATGTGGTTACTCACGGGTAACCTGCCGGAGAAATGAAATCAAAACTGGGCAACCTTTTAGATACAAATTAAAAATTAGTAACCAAAATAAAATAAGTCCAAACTTGAGTGACTACCAAAAATTTAAGCCAATTTTTCTCCCAAATATACTTAAGGTTTTGAGGTATATATAAGTTGTCCACATTGTCCCAGAAAAAAAAAAAATTAACCTTTCAACTACTGATCTTAACATTGATTTTTCAAAACTTGCTAATCTTGAGATTAGGATTAAAATGCTGGTGATCTAAAAATGTTACACTATTTTTTTTTATATATGTTTTGCATTAAATAAGAGACAAATTGGTTTTAAAATATAATTCTCAAGCTAATGCTATTATTTTGAGACAATTTATATAATAATTTGTAATTTTATTCCATGAATTTAGTTTGAATTCATAATATTATAATTAAATAAGTGCATCATTTGTTATTATTGAACTATATTTAAAAATGTAATTTGGTTCAAAATTACGAAAATAATTTTTAAAATATTTAAAAATTTATTTATTTATTTATTTTTAAAAAAAAAAAGCCTGCATGTCCATTAATGGGAATAGTGGATATTGCCACATGTGCAAGCTAAAAAAAAAAGATTCTAAAAAAATGGTGAACACTTCAAGTCAACATCTAAAACATTTAACCCTCATGTGTCAAACATTAAGATATTTGACTTTCATGTAGTAAATTGAAGATTTAATTCCTCCTAATGTATAGTTGTGGCATAATGAATGTGGGATGATTTATCCACATTATTAAATATATATATATAATATTAAAAAAATTCTCTTCCATTTAACATGGGACAATTAATTATAACTTCCTGAAAGTTTCAAAACATCCCAAACGGACCCTTTGACATTTGAATTTGTCAAACAATCCCTCTTTTTTCTGACAGTTTACTCTTCATTAAATACAGCTTACTTGATCCATCAATTTATTCTATCTTACAATATGTATTTCCCGCTTAAAATTATGAGTTTTTGCTTAAAATTATGAGTTTCCATTTAAAAATATGGGTTTACGCTTAAAACTTTGGGTTTCCTCTTAAGATTTTGAGTTTCCGCTTAAGAGTATGGGTTTCTGCTTAAAATTATGGGTTTCCATTTAAAAAACTGCGAGGTAATACTGTCAATATCAGCTACCTTTATGTCAGAAAGCTCTTAAAGTAACCTGTCAGAAAAAAGAAAGACCTTCTGGGAATACTCAAAGTCTTGAGGTTTTTTGTGAATACCTTAATTTCAGAGGGACTATTTGTTCATTACCAATTAAGGTTTTTGCTAAAAACTTTTATTCAAAATTTAAAATTTTTATTCTCATACCACCTAAAGATATATCTGTCAGACTCATCTAAATTATCGGTTCATTAGCAATGCTGAGCAATGTGCTCAAATTCAAAAATTTCTTAACACCCATAATTAACAAAAATTTAGCAAGGCCTAAATCAATATATAATCATTTAATTCGCATGAAGAAATAGATATTTCTTTTGATTTCTTCACCACCAAACCTAATAATTTTTAAAGATTATATAAGTTCTAAATTCATCACAAGGTTTGTTATTATTCCAACAACCTTTCCTCTATACATATACATATATAACAATTTACAGTTAGAATGCATACTACATTGTGCTCATGCACCACCTAATATATTGACATTCATATTTGAGAGTTCATTCCAACTTGCAGCAAATTCTTGTTATATTCTGCAAATCCAAAACCGCTGCCTGAAATTTCCCCCTAAGAAATCATAGGCATTATCCACAACCACTCTTTTCAATAAACCAGACTCTTCACTTGCCTTCACTTCATTGTGTCCTAACAAATACATCATACCAAAGTTCCAAAACTTGTTCATGAATTAAATGATTTGTCAAAAAAACACCCCTTTCAACTTGCTGATTTAAGATTGATTTGTCAAAACTATCTAATCTTGAGATTAGGATTATAGTGATGAAGATCTTTCAACAAACTTACCTATGATTATCAATGAATTGAAAATTTTGTATGGTATACTATTTTTTATTTTTACTTTTAATTTTAAATTTTTTTATTTTTTTGTGCTCTACATCAAATTAGAGACAAACTGGTTTTAAAATATAATTCTCAAGCTAATGTTAAGATTTTGATATAATTTTCTAATTATTTGTAATTTTATTCCATGAATTTAATTTGAATTCATAATACTATAATTGATTAAGTAAATTGCATCATTCGTTATTATTGAACTATATTTGAAAATGTAATTTGGTTGAAAAGTACTAAAAATAATTTGTAAAATATTTTAAAATGTGGTTTTGAAAAAACAAAAACCTACACCTAAATTGATAGGCATTGTGGATATTGCTACATTTGCATGCTAAAAATAAAAAAAAAAATTATTATAAAAACAAATTGGTGATAACTTCAAGTCAACATCTACATTAACGATTACAAAATATTAATCACCACTGCTTACAAAACATCAATCACCACCATGACAGATAAACAATAAAAAATTTTGACTCTCATATAACAAACGGTAAAATATTTGACTCTCATGTTGTAAATTGAGGATTCAATTCCTCTAATGCATAGTTGAGACATAATAGATGTCTGATGATTTATCTATGCTATTAAAAATATATATGTACATATATAATAGTAAAAAATTCTCCTCTATATAATGTTTTTGCTAAAGAATTTTATTCTAAATTTTAAATTTTTATTCACATACCACCTTATAATATATTTGCCAAACCAATCTAAATTATCGGCTTAGTGACAATAGTGAGCAATGAGCCCAAATTCAGAAATTTCTTCATGCCCATCATTAACAGAAATTTAGCAAGGCTAAATTAGTATATAATCATTTAATTCACATAAAGAAACAGATATTTCCTTTGATTTCTTGACCACCAAATCTAATTATTTCAGAAGATTATATAAGTTTAAACTCATCACATGGTTTGTCATAATTCCAACAACCTTTCCTCTATATGTATATATATATATATATATAACAATTTACAGTTATAATGTATACTACATAGTGCTCATGCACCACCTAATTAACATTCATATTTAGTAGTTCATATCAACTTGCAGCAAACTATTATTAGGAATCTGCAAATCTACAAATCCCTGCCAGAAATTTCTCTACAAGAAATAATCAGCATAATCTACAACCACTCTTTTCAACAAACGAGACTCTTTTCTTACATTCACTTCACTGTGTCCTAACACATACACCACACCAGAGCTCAAATACTTGTCCATGAATTAAATGATTTGTCAAAAAAACACCCCTTTCAACTTGCTGATTTTAAGATTAATTTGTCGAAACATGCTAATCTTGAGATTAGGATTACAATGTTGGCGATCATAAAAGCAACTTAGCTATGATCATCAAAGAATTGAAAATTTTGTATGTTACACTATTTTTTTATATTTTACATCAAATAAGAAACAAATTGGTTTTAAAATATAATTCTCAAGCAAATGTTATGTTTGTGATAGAATTTTCTAATTATTTGTAATTTTATTCCATGAATTTAATTTAAATTCATAATATTATAATTGAATAATTAAAGTGCATCATTCGTTATTACTGAACTATATTTGAAAATGTAATTTTCTTTCATGATAAATAAGAGATGGGAGAAGAGAATGAATGTGTTCATTAGAGTGAAACCAACCCATATATATACAAGAAGAATGTATATAGGAGTATGTATACTCAGGGGTATATACCTATTAATATACAATATATGTACAAGTAATATTATTACTCTAACACGCTCCCTCAAACTCACGGAGGGTCATAAACTGAGAGTTTGTCAACTAGAAACTGAAATTGAGAGACAGTATGTGCCTTAGTGAAAAGATCAGCAAGCTGTTGTGTAGAGGCAACATAAAAAAGAAGAATACTACCAGCAAGATAATGATGATGAACAAAGTGAATAGCATTCTCAAGATGCATTGGATGATCATGAAATATAGGGTTGGCAACGATTTTAATGGCACTCTGGTTATCACAGTATATAGGAGTGAGGACAGAGATAGAGACACCAAAGTCCATCAAAATCTGACGGAACCAAAGAACATCCTTAGCAGTAGAAGACATAGCACCATACTCAGCCACAGCAGTAAAAAGAACAACAGTAGATTGTTTCCTGCTTTTCTAAGAGATAAGGGAATCTCCAAGAAAATGCAGAAGCCAATAGTAGAACATTAATCAGAGGCATCACCTGCCCAATCAGCATCACAATAGGTGCACAACTCAAGAGAAGACGTGGCAGAGAAAAGTAAAGAGCGAGATATAATGCCATGAAGATAACAAAGAACTCGTAAGAGGGCACCGTAATGAGTAGAGTGAGGAGCACTCACAAACTGACTAAGAACACGAACAACATGTGTTATATCGGGCAGAGTAATGGTCAGATAGACAAGAGCACCAACAAGTGCACGATAGGGTGTAGGATCAAGCAGAGGCTCACCATCAGAAGAGGAGAGTCGGTGATGCAACCAATAAGAGTAGAGGCAATACGGAGATTAGTGATATCAGCTAGTCAAAAAATGTTAGATATGTACCTCTGTTGAGACACCAAGTAACCTCGACAAGAAAAAGCAACCTCAAGACCCAGAAAGTAATAAAGAGGGCAAAGATCTTTTATCTGAAACTCCGTGTGTAACCACTGTTTCAAGGGCAGAATAATATCAACATCATCACCAGTATTAACCATGTCGTCAACATAAAGAAGAAGAATAGTGATGCCTCGAGGAGTTTGCCGAGTGAAGAGGGCATAATCATGAGAGCTCTCGGTGAAACCAAGAGTAAGAACCACACTGTGAAACCGCTCAAACCAAGCATGAGGAGCCTGTTTGAGCCTATGGATAACTCGGCGAAGATGACAGACATGCTGAGATGGATGAGAGAAACTAGGAGTAGGAGTCATATAAACATCTTCAGAGAGATCTCCATGTAAGAAGGCATTGGTCACATCTAACTGATGAAGTGGCCAGTGACGAGTAGCAGTAATAGCAAAAGGAAGACAAATAGTAATCAACTTGGCCATAGGAGCAAATGTCTCCTCATAATTAATGCCATACTCCAGAGTAAAACCATGAGCAACAAGACGCGCTTTGTGGTGCTCAATACTACCATCAGCCCGAGTCTTAACTCGATAGACCCACCGACAGCTGATAGGAGTAATACCAAATGGAAGAGAAACAAGATCCCATGTATGCATGCGCTGAAGAGTATCAAGTTCCTTTGTCATAGCCTGTTGCCACTAGGGATGTTTCACCGCCTCACGATAAGACTATGGTTCAGAATATGAGCGAATAGTAGCAAGAAAAGCTTGGAAATCAAGAGAGTCGATAGAGGAGAGAGAAAGGGTATACTAAGCAGGAGGACGGCAAGGATGGTCTGGGTTACGACGGGGGACAACATGACCATCTTAAATAGAGGATGGGTAGGCGGAGAGAGGAGACTAATCACTAGAATTATTAATGCACCTAGAGGAAGGGGAGGGAAGAATAGAGGATATGTCTATGGAGACATCTGGATAGGGCACAAAATTGGCAGTGGTAGTGGAACTTGGAAGAACTATGAAGGGGAAAGAAGAGGATGCACTAGCGGAAGACTGAAGAAAGGAAAGATTTATGAAGGATGAAGAGAAGTAAGGGGTATCTTTAAGAAAAGTGACATAAAGGGAAATACGAAGATAGTGAGAATGGCGATCGTAACAGCAATAGCCCTTGTGTTCAGAGCTATATCCAAGAAAAATGCACATGGCAGAATGGGGAGAGAGTTTGTTTCTCTCAATAGTGGGCAAAAGAACAAAATAGGTACAACCAAATGTGCATTGATGACCATAGGAGGGAGGAAGGAAGTAAAGACGCTCATAAGGTGTGGTTTAAAAGAGAGTGAAGGTAGGAGTGCGATTGATAAGATAGACGGATGTAAGAATGGCTTCAGCAAGAAGGATTAAGGGACAGAAGAGGAAAAAAGAAGTGCACATGCAGTGTCTATGATATGGCGATGTTTGCGCTCAGTGTCACCTTTCAGAGTAGGTGTGTAAGGACATGATTGCTGAGGAAGAGTGCCAGTGAGTGGAGAGTAATGTGCAAAAGGATGTTGAAAGATACTCACGTGCCCCATCAGAGCAAAAGATCTTAATGCATTGAAAAAATTGAGGATATACCATTTGCGTAAATTGAGAGTAATTAACAAAAACGTCAGATCAAGAACGTATTAAATAAAGCCAAGTATAAAGTGTGAAATCATCAATGAAAGATATGTAATAGAAGAAACTGCCAAGAGATAAGAGGGGTGCAGGACCCCAAATATCAGAATGAACTAGATCAAAAGTAGATTCAAAAATAGATTTTCGTGAAGAGAAAGGAAGAGCAGTGGGTTTAGCGAGTTTACAAGCTATACATGGATGTGAATGAAGGGAAGAAACAGAACCAAGATTACCTGAACTTGTTAAGAGTTTCAGGTGAGAAATAGACAAGTGACCGAGGTGAGTATGTAAAAAATCAAGAGAACATACAAAAGCGGCTATATCAGAAGATGGAAGAATGGGAAGATGAAGAGAATCTAAGTGATAGAGGCCGCCAACTCTACATCATATCCCAGTCCTCTGGCCTATTAGATGGTCCTGTACAGTATAAGTAGAGGAAGAAAAGGTGACAGTGAGACCATGATCAGTGAGCTAACTAACAAAAAGAATGTTGAGAGCTAAGCCAGAGACATGATGGATGTTAGGAATGTCAAATGAAGTGGACTGAAGATGACCATGCTGTGTGACACGATGAAGGCTCGCATTAGCAGTGCAGACACTGGAAAAGGTATGAGGCATAGAAATAGAGACAAGGCTAGAGATATCTGCAGTCATATGATGAATGGCACCATAATAAAAAATCCTAGTGGAGGAAGACATACCAGAGACAACAGACATAACAGAGGAAACAGTGAAGGGCAGAGCACGCTGCATAGCATGAATCTGTTTAGTAAGCTGAACAATATGAGAGAGAAAATTAGCAGAGGAAGAAGAATATGAAGCTGAGATAGAAGTAGCATGAGGGGAAGAAGCAGGAGATTGAGGCAGAGGACGAGATTGTGATGACTGCTGCTTCTGTTATTGCTGATGGTTAAGACACTGATTCTTCATATGAATAGAATGCTTATAGTAATGATAGATGACAAAAGACCTAGAAGAGCCCAATGAAGCAGGAGTTAGTGGTATGCAAGATACTCGAGAGGAACGTGGATAGGTGATAGCGAGAACTGTGTCTGTAGGGATAAACCATGGAGATATGTGCTGAGACACATTTCTTCAGCAATAACACTACAAATGATATCTTCAAAGGATGGAAGAGGGTCCCGATTGAGCAGTTAAGCGTGAGCAGCCTCAAAATCAGGATAAAGATGCATCAAAAATTCGAAGATGCGCTGTGTTTCACGAGACTGAGTGCGATTTTTGCAACATGCGCATGTCAAGCAAGTGGACTCTTCCAATGAATCAATCTGACGCCACAGGGAACCACAAGTCACTGACATACTCCCTAATAGAACACTCATGTAGCTGGATGTGAGTAAGATCCTGCAAAATGGCATACTGACGAGTAGAGCTGGAATGCTCAAACATATGACCTTAGTGTTCCCACATTGCATGAGCAGTGGGAAGATTTCTAATTTCCATTCAAACATCAATCTCATAAGACTAACAGATAATAGTCATGGTACAATGATCAGCAAGTGTCCATGATGTATCAAGGATGGACGTTTGGGGAGAGGTACCGTCAACATAGCCAAGCAGATCCATACTGAGTAAAACAATTCGAACGGTAGTAAACCATTCTCTATAATTAGAACCATTTAATTTGATGTTGACTGGAGCTAGGAAATAAGGAGCATAGGAAGAGGGATGCCATTTTTTTTTTAATTTGAGATAGGGGAATAAAGTAAGTGGGAAACAAACAAATCTCGGGACTCGGATTTTTATATATATATATATATATATATATATATATAATAATAGATGCTATTAAACAGAATCAAATCTTGCGATATTTTTTTATAATATATATATATATTAAAATAATATTAGATGCGTTAAACAGAATCAAATTTCGGGATATTTTTGTTTTTTTTTGTTTTGTTTTGTTATATATATATATTAATAATAATAATAATAATAACAATAATAATAGATATTGTTAAATAGAATAAAGGAAGGAATCAAGGCAAAAGGATAATGACAAAAGCTTGGGACTTGAGCTGCTGAAAGAAAGCACGCCTGTTGGGGAATGAAGAAAAAGGAAAGGTTGTTGATGTTGACACATCGAATGGAGAGCTTGTCTGCGACTGTGGAGCAAGGCTGAGAAGCTTGTCAGTGACGAAGTTGTAGGATGGCGCAACATCGAGGACAGAGATCACGGCTTCGGGATGTCAACACTCGTCGGAGAGAAAACAAGGCTCGTGAGGATCTTATCAAAAATGCATGAAGATAAACAACATTGTCAATGCTTGTGAGGATCTTATCAACGTTGTCGACACTGTCAGAGAGCGAACAACACTCGTTGGAGAACGAAGGGCATGAAGACGACGGCATCGAAAGAGAACAGAGGAATGTGAAGCTCTTTTTAGGAAGGCTCGACATATGAATCTGGTAGAAGTGGACCGAGCAAACTTCGACGTTGGAAATAAATGACCGAACAAACGTCAACGTCATAGACCGGACTGAAATCCGGCAAAGATCCTGCGAGATCGGCTGGCATCTGATACCATGATAGATAAGATGGGAGAAGAGAATGAATGTGTTCATTAGAGTGAAACCAGCTCATATAAATGCAAGAAGAATGTATATAAGAGTATGTATACTCAAGGGTACATACATATATAGTATATGTACAAGTAATATTATTACTCTAACATTTCAAAAGTACTAAAATAATTTTTAAAATATTTAAAAATATTTTTTTAAAAAAACAGAAACCTACATATATATTGATGGGCATTGTGGATATTGCCACATGTGCAAGCTATAATTAAAAATAAAATATTGTTAAAAAAACAAATTGGTGAGAACTTCATTATCAATTACAAAATATTAATCACCACCATGATAAATAAGCAGTAAAATATTTGACTCTCATGTGGTAAATTGAGGATTCAATTACTCTAATGCATAGTTGAGACATGATGAATGTGTGATGATTTATTTATGCTATTAAAAATATATATACATATATAATATTTAAAAAAATTCTCCTCCATAAGTTTTTTTTAAAAAACAAATTATTCTAAATTTTAAATTTTTATTCTCATACCACCTTATGATATATCTGCCAAACTCATCTAAATCATCGGGCTCATCCACAATGTTGAGCAATGAGCTCAAATTCTGAAATTTCTTAATACCCATAATTAACAGAAATTTAACAAGGCCTAAATCAGTATATAATCATTTAATTCAAAAAACAAATATTTCCTTTGATTTCTTCACCACCAAATCTGATTATTTCTGAAGATTATAACTTCTAAACTCATCACAACAAGGTTTGTCATAATTCGAACAACCTTTCCTTTATATATATATATAACAATTTACAGTTATAATGTACACTACATAGTGCTCATGCACCACCAAATTGACATTCATATTTGGTAGTTCATTCCAACTTGCAGCAAACTCTTGTTTGGAATCTGCAAATCCACAAATCCCTGCCTGAAATTTCTCCTCAAGAAATCATAGGCATAATTCACAACCACTCTTTTCAATAAACCAGACTCTTCACTTGCCTTCACTTCACTGTGTCCTAACAAATACACCACACCAGAGCTCCAAGACTTGTCCAAAAAATTTCTCTCTTCCACACTTGCTTCAATCTCAGCACCCTCTCCTTCTTCCCAACTTTCATTCAAAATGAATGCGTCTAAATTTTGCTTCAACAACTGTTCAAATTCACTGCTCGCAATCCTTCGATCTTTATAACCGTACCTTACTATGCACCGATACATTTTGTAGTCCTTTGATCCTACTCGTCGGAGTAAAAACCGCTCTTCAGTAGGCACCTTGTTCACTGGTAAGTACTTGACGGAGACGAATACAAGCACGGAGTGGATGGCAGGGAGGTTAGTGAGGAAATGGCGGAAAATTGCTGGGATTCCTTGTGTTAATTCAGTGTACAAAAGTCCCACTCCAGGGACTCTAGAAATACCAAGATCAGAACCGAGGCTGCTCAAGTACTGAGCTGAAACTTTGTGCTCAACTTCAAACTCATGCCTCTTGGTTTGCACATAATGCCACACATACATCACAAAGTAAAGAACTGCTGCGAGTGAGAGTGGCAGGTACCCTCCATTGGTAAACTTGTAGAGGACCGAAGAGAAGTAGAGAAGCTCAAAAGAGCCAAATACGAGTACAAAACCGGCGATCAAAACTAGATTCGTTTGCCATATCATTAGCATTATGAGAACTAGCAAAGACGAGGTGACAAGCATCACTGCAACAACAGCAATACCATAAGCATTTCCGATGTTGGTTGTATCTTTAAAGGATGCGGTAACGAGCACGCAAGCGAACATGAGAACAAAGTTGATCTCCGGAATATAGACTTGGCCTTCATGCTTGTGAGAGGTGTGGACGATTCTAACTCTAGGGAAGCAACCAAGAGCCATGGATTGCTTGACGATGGCAAATGTCGCCGAGATCATTGCTTGGCTTGCTATGATTGATGCAAGGACTGCAATTACAAACATTGGCCAGTATACTGATTCTGCAAGAAGTAGCAGAGATTAATTTAAATTTTTGATTTTATAATTAAGCCGAAATAATTGTTTAACTTCGATTAGATCTTTTACCGGGTGTTGATTTGTAGAATGCATCAGATACATTATTTGGATTTAATGAGAGGTATGCTGCTTGTCCCAAATAAGCACAGATTAAGCAAGGATACACCAATCCAGTGAATGCAATCTATCAGAAAAACAACAGCAAATAAACAAGCTGAGTAATTTGTATGCATGAATTAAACTTTAAGCTTCATATATAAATGAAAAACAAATCAATTGAATTCGAGAATCATATCGGTTATATATATATATATATATATATTACCTGGATTGATCTGACAGAGAAATGACCAAGATCAGCAAACATGGCTTCAGTTCCTGAAAATACATGCAGATAATTTTTTTAGTGACGAGATTTTCATTTAACATGAGTTTTAATTTGAGATGATGGTTAAGAAGCATGCCTGTCATGCAAAGAACAACTCCTCCAAGAGAAATCCCATGCCTTTTTGGGATCACTCTGAAAGTAATACACAATGTACACTGGATTGAAAGCCTTGAGCACACTATGGTCATGCCTAATCAGATTCACTATGCCGATGACACCGATAAATGACAACCAAACAAGAATCGCCGGAGCAAACGTGTATCCAACTTTATCGGTTCCAAATCTCTGTATCGAAAACAAAACCACCAAGATCGCCACTGATATCATCGCCACCGCATCTATACCAACAACAATACAAACATCAAACACTATTTTGTGCTATGTCGGATACCATGCTATATGCAATATGTTACAATAATTACCTTGGCTAATTCCGGCATCGATCTTTCTGACACCATCAACGGCTGACAGAACTATTGAGAACACCACATCAGATTTCAATTTGAATTATATGTGGTTGTGATAAGAAGAAGGCTAGAGTTTGTAAATATAGACCTGAAATGCAAGGAGTGAGGATTCCATCACCAATGACCATGCAAGTCCCAAAAAGAGCAACAGAGAGCAACACTGTTTTAGCCCAAGTACTCTTCTCAATGGTTTTTTTTATCATCTCAGCTCTTTTCAGATTCTTTGTTGGCAAATTCAATTGATAAGAAGAGAGTTCCATTTCCTCTGCATTCTGGTTTGGAACAGCACTCACTTTTGAATGCCTACATATCAACGAGTACAATGCAAAGGTTCCCCCTGTTTTTGCACTCATTCATATTAGCAAAGTTTTAAACAGTTAATAAACTAATTAAGCCAGTAATTAAGTATACCATCTCCGTTGTCATTAGCCCAGAGGACAATGAACACATATTTGATGAGAGGAAAGAAAGTGAGTGAGTATATGATAAGAGATAAAGCTCCAAGTATGTCACCATGGCTTGGTACTCTGTCAGGGAATATGCTAGAAAAGACATACAATGGTGAAGTTCCAAGATCACCATAAACCACTCCTATACTCTGATAAGCCAATTGCATCACTGTGGCTATAGATACAACCTAAGAAAACCAAAAATACATAGTGAAAGATTAGAAGAGAGACAAACATAAACATGAAAAGGGAAAGGGAGAAGAGGGAAGTGCACTTACTTTGGAAGCAGAGGACATGGAAGAGATCTTGTTGGCTTCTTTGTCCAAAGAGTCTAGTCTATTGAAGTGTTTAGTCTTAGGAAGAGGAAGCTCTGGTGCTTCTTCTTCTTCTTCTGTGTTTGTCTCTTCTTTATGATCTATTTCTATGTTTAGGACAATGTCCTCATGAGCTTGGGACTTGTCTTCCATGGTTGTGAAGAAGAGAAGAAAACACAGAGGTAAATAATGGAGGTTGAGGCATTATATAGAGGTGGTGGAGGGGGAAGTGAGGAAAGGAAGTGGAGTTCCGAGTTCCTAAAGTTTGACCAAAGGTAGGCTACTTGGCACGTGTGGGCATGGTGAGATCCTCCATTCTTGGAATATTCCAGTGGGCCCGAGGTTTTAGTTGACACGCGTGGGATTAAGAAGGGGAGGTGTTAACAGAGGGAAGGTCAGGGTGGTTCTCTTAAGTTGGTCAATGGCCGACCTGCTTCATTGATGTTTGTGTATAAAATTTCCTTTGTCCTAATGCAACTTCTTTCAATTGTTTTCTTGCAAATATTATATATATATATGAATAGATTATCTACAATTTTTTATAAATAACTTATCTACATACATCACTTTATAGATTTGAATCCAACTTCTTCAAATCATTCATTTTAGTGAACAACCATATAAAAACAATGCTATTGAACAGTATTAGAAATAATAAAAGATGAGATTCGTATTATTCTTATTTCAACCGTTCAATTATTATTACAAAAATAATAAAATAAATTACACATGTTTACATGATTTGCATGGTCCAACTCCTTTCCCCTTTTCTTTATCTTTTTATATGCTTTATGAACATCCACAAATGATGTGTTGCCATATGTACGTGATATATATATATATATTAAAATTATATAAATTAATGGTAGGGTTGCAACTTGCAACTTAGCATGTCAAAACATTATGATTGAAGTCAATAAAATTTAAAAAAACAAAATTAAATCGATTTTTATTTAATAATATTAATCAATAAATTTAAAATTATAACCATGGTTAGATTGCAACTTGCAACTTAGCATGTCAAACACTATGATTGAAGTCTACAAATTAAAAAAAAAAAAATTAAATGGATTTTATTTAATAATATTAACCAATAAATTTAAAATTGTAACAATGGTTAATTTTTTTACATAAAATAAATAAACCATAGTTTGAAAGTTTTATTTTTATTGTTGAGCTTTGAAATATAATTATTATATAGATGTGTGTATACATGACGATAAATAACGTATTACTTGTTTTTTTATCAATGTAATATATTTATATATTAAATTCTAATTATATCAAATATTTTACGATAGTAAAATTCAGTTTATTCTTTGTTTTTAACACGCAATTTCTTTGTCAAAAATATGTGATTTCTTTTTAATTAATTAAATACAATGACATTTACTCCTTTTCAATTTTATCGGTCAAAAACAATGATAACCAAAAAAATATGGAAGTAAATTGTATTTATTAAGTGTTCTTTAGACTAATTAAACATACTATGACTCTAGGCATAGTTTGATTTATATATATATATATATATATATATATATATATATTAATTTAACAAAGCGAAGTTTTATTTTAAAGAAATTTAAATATCAATTTATTGAATTATTTATTTATATAAATAATATAAATAAATACAATTCCCTTGTAGCAGTGGGATGCTAAATATACATGGGATTTTGATAGTGAGAACTCTTAATCATTCTCAAACAGACTAGTAAACTATATATAGAACGTCGATCACGAAGGAAATAAAAAAACAAATATAAAAGAATGGAGAAGGTTGAAACATAAACTTTAAAATAAAGACACTTTCTTTTCATAGTCTTTATTGCTCACTAGATATTCCTAGCCATCGATTTTGTCTATGAAAACAGCTCCTCTTGTGAAACACATTTTTTTAATCAAGTAAATTTCTCCACAAAACTTGTAAAAATATTAATCATAAGTGTGAACATGTTGACGTTTAGTCAAACATATTAGAGTTTTAGTTAGATCTGTTTTGTGGTTTATTAGAGTTTATTTAATTATATAATTTATATAATTTCTTCACATGTAAGAGAATCTCCGTAACTAGAGATTTTTTTTTTTTTGAGAAGGGTAGCTAGAGGATTCGCATTTTTTTTAAAATATTTTTTAAATTCATTAATTGTGTGAAAAGGCCTTTTTTTATTTTGGATGAGTAGTTATTTATGTATTGTTATTTTGGTATATTTCTACCAATAGTGTATAGTTATTAATTTTTTTTGTCTCTCGAATTTTATTTTATTTTATTTTTTTTTGAATAAGGTCTCTCGAAATTGTTTTACGATTTGTTTTGTATATTTGAATGATAAAAGAGTAACTTAAATTTTGATAAAAATAAATTATCTTATAGAAAAGTAACTTTGTGATTTTATAAGTATTTAATATTTTCATAATAAAAGCACACAAACAAATACTAATATTTGTTCAAGGTAGGTAATCAAATATTATTTTTAAGAGGGTATAAGATATATTCATTCATTAAAAAATTTATAAGTTCAAATTTTTCTTATATACTTTTTTTCACTTTTATAAAGTTAATAGAGAAAGGGAAATTAATTAATTTGTTACGTATTATTTTTTTTTTAAGAAAGAAAACATTATGCCCTCACAGATGTGATTAAATTAAAAAAAATGAGATGGTCTTTCTTAATAGTAATGTAATAATAGAATAAATAAATATTATTTTCCTACAAATTTAGGTATCAAATTTGATCTAATAATACAATAAAAACGAAAAAAATTTAAATTATAAATTCTATATATCTTTTTAAGAACATTTTATCCAATATTTGAAATAAACTACACTCACTATGAAAAGTCAAGCAACCACTTGACCAATATAACTTTTCTTTTGTGGTCCTTTATGCATAAGTCGATATTGAAAGAAGATGAGAGGAAGATTCATGTTGTTTTCAGTGCACTAATTAACTTTACTTTTTGTAGTTGTTGATATTTTGTTTGAATATCTCAAAATTAATTGTATGTAGTCATTGATATTTTGTTCAAAAATTTATAAAAATTAATTATATGTTGTCATTGATATTTTACCCAAAATCTTTAATAATTTTGAGAAAAGCACATTTTATTTCCAAAATTATTTGTATATTTTGGAATCTATATTGCCTAATAATTTGAAATAGTAAATTTACATTATCAACAGTAAGTACACGGACAAGAAAAACACAAATTGTCAATACTTATCAAAGTTGTATTTTATATTTTATTAATAGTAAGAACCTTTTGTTTTTCAATAATAATTAAAATAACACAAAATAGAGAGAAAAAAAATAGACTAGCTAATTAAGTAAGATTTAATTGACATCTCTTATTCCCAATTTCCAAAAATTCTTTAAAATCTATTATTATAAAAAAAACAAAGATAATCCATCATTAATTAAAAAATATTATTCAAATCAATATTGATATATCAAAGAAAAATTTAATCAATTTTACATAATTTTTTCACCTATAATATATAAATTTAAGCAATATTCTAATTCCAAACCCAATCTTTTCTTACCATGTGCATGTGCATGTGGATTTGACTTTCATTCAAAGAGTACACAAATAAATGAAATGTGACATAAATCTAAACATCCACATCCATCCTTGCAAACACATAGCTTTCCATCTTATTCATTTATATAAATATATAAATTTATAAATATAGTTGAGGACAAGGCCGGCATATTAGACTTGTATGGAAGCATGCTGGGTCTTTCCCATAACTTGAAAGCTCCACTTGAAAGGAATCATACCTCCTTCCAAAAGTTTGTCTTTTAGGGGTGATATTCTTCATCTAATGCCATTATTTTCAAATTGTACATATGATATTTAAAAGTTTCATGCAAGAACAACAAGTGAGGAGAAGACTTCATGGTCTTTTAATGATCTAGCTAGCATACCAACTTTGAAGACTAATTGTGGAAATTGTGCATGCAAAGCCCATCTTTTTTATTTTTTTTGACGAAATGTGGACAAGTCACATCTACGGCATGTATAAGTAAGGAGTTATTAACTTAACACAATTGTGCTCTTACATGTGAACAAAGATTCAAACTTATCTCTTGTGTTATAACATAAATAATCTATTCAAAAGACTATGTGCTAATAGATCAAGGGGTCGTTGCCCATGCAAAACCTCGTTTGAAAGTTAATTTGACATTTGTACCCTTGATATATCAGAGATGAAGTGATAGAGTTTGAATAGATGCCATAGTTTGTGTGGAAATTTAATTATGTTGTGGATGCATCAATAGTAGTGTTGATTTTAGAAAATCAATGGTTGATACCCTCACATATTATTTATTATGTCCTAAAATCTGTTTTAACATAATGTAGAATTTTCTCTACACATTTCTTCTTGGAATTTTTAGTAAAAACATGCAAAATTTAAAAAAAAACTAATTAACTTAATGACCGAAGTTTTGCCATCATAATTGACTTAGAGGTCTTAATTTCTTATGGGTGATGCTCTTATATATTCAACTTAAACTTAACGTAAGACAAATAGAGATCCATACTTTATATATATTTGTCAATGTTTATTTAATTAGTTTGAAAATAGTGACTTGAATTGGACCACTCAAAATATCAAAATTAAACTGTCATAATGACCGATGTTTTGGCGTCTTCCTTAACCTAATTAAGGTCTTAATTTCTTATGTATACTATTGTCATATAGCCAACTTAAACTCAACATAAGACAAATAGAGATCCATGCATGCGTTATGTATATATCAATATTTATTAGTTGGTGCGACAATAGTGACATGAATTGGACCACTCGAGTTTTATATAATTATTGCCACTAAATGGACTAGAGCAGACAAGGTGAATTAAAAACTCTTTACTGGGACTATTCATTTAGATGTTTAAAATAATAGTTGTTCTTATATTCATGTCTAGGTTTATAAAGATTTTCATAAACATAACCGGGATAATAATCATAAACGACACAAATTAAATAAAATATATACGAAATAAAACATAAACAAATTATATAAATATTAAAACCTATTTTAATAATGATTTCATTAATATGATCTCAGGTTTATTATAGTTTGTGTGCCTTGTTTGATCTAGTTAGGTCTTTTTATGACCAGTAGAGTTGTCTCTATTGTAACTCGTTTATTATTTTATTTTTACTTTACTTTATTATTCTTTTTCTTTTTTTTCCCATAGTTTTTTGTTGCACTTTTTTATTTTAATTTAAGTAGTTCATCCACATTTTAAAATAAATATATAAATAAATAAATTAATTAGAACTTTTGATTAATTTTGTCACAATTCCAATCTAAGTATAGATAAAATATTATGTAAATAGGTGAAACCTTTGAATGATTTTGTATAGACCCAAATCTAGAGACAGATATTTATCTTGGCCGGCATTAGGGTCATTAGAAACTATAACTACGTACATGCTTTACTTTACCAACATGACCAAAACAGAAGCAATCCATTTATAATTAAAATAAAAGAAGAGGAGCCGTGTACTTGCCGTACAATAACCATTAACTACATGCTAGTCATTTTGTAAATAATCTCAATAAACAATCAAAATAAATCAATTCCAAAATGTCAAAGACTAAAAGTCAACCACTAGTAACATTTAAACATATCAGGAAGAAATATAGCCCTTTCAATACATCCATCCATTGTCAACTGCATGTACATCTAATCCTACATGCATCATCAATCAAGTCTTTGGAGGAGGAGGAGGAGGAGGAGGGGAAAGAGGAATAAGTAGCTTTCCAAATGAATAAAAATAAATCATTTCTTATGCATATACATAAACCACCAATCTTACTTCTGATCCCAATATTGTTATTGCTTAGCTAGCCATCTTGACATGCTATATAAACTTAATGGTGCTCTAAGTACTCATCCTAAAAATAAAAACTTGAACTCACCATGCCTGATCTATGGATCTTACTAGAAGTCTTTCCTAAAGTAGTGAGGAAGATTAACACACATCCATAGCACGAAACAAAGCACATGCATACAAGCTATGATCAACATACCCTTGATTAAGGCCATGTGCAACCAAGGTTGTCAGACCCGGCTCGGGCAATGACCCGGCTAAGCCCAGGGGTCAGGGGTCAATGGGTTCAACCGGGTCGAACCAGGGGTTGAACCAGGGGTCAATAATTAAATATAAAAAAATATTATAATAATTAATAATAAGCAAATATAATATTAAATCCATAATTATATTATAAAAAGCCTACTCAAATTTGATATTTAAATTGATAAATGACCTTATATACGATGGGAGTTTTCTAATTTGGTCATTTATTTTTTTATATTTTTTTAAATATTTACAAATTTAATATATTAATATATAATTATCAAACTTCTCTCGGTGTTATTTATTTATTTATTTATTTGTTTATTGGTTGATTTTTGTTAAAAATAAATAAGAAATTTAATTCACTAATTCTTATATCTCAATTGAGTTTTTTTATTTTGTTTTTAAATTTTTCTTATATTTTTTTTATTTAATTAGAATACTTTTAATTTTTATATTTTTTTATAATAAAATTACACTCATTTATTGTTTCATTTTCTTAATAAATTAAATTTTTAGAAAAGTATTTACATAATACATTAATATATTTTTATTTTTTTAAATGTTAATTTTTTTGTTGGTATATATATATATATATTGTAATTCTATTTATTGATTATAAATTATAAATTAATATTAATAAATATACACGATTTTGTGGTTTTTAATGAGAAAATAATAATAAATTATTAAATATTGTAAAGAAAAATTAAACATTGTGACCCGATTGACCCGGCCGGGTCAACCGGTTCCCGGTTGAACCGCCCGGGTCACCGGGTTTTTTAATACCCGGGTCAATGGGGTATACCCGGGCCGGCCACATGGCCGGTTCCCGGTTTTTCCGGTTGAACCGGCCGGGCCGGTCCGGGTCAAACAACATTGTGTGCAACCCTAATGATCGATGAACATGACTAATAAAACATGAGTCACATATATAGCCCAAACCTGGGATTTCATGATCTGCATATAGAGTCTAGAAACAAGAGAATGATTGACTACTAATTACTGCTGTAGTTCTAGGATTTCATGAAGGCTGCTATAGAGCTAGGGTCTCATATAACAGCTGCTATAGATCTAGGGTTTTGTGGTGGTTGTTGTAGATCTAGGATTGTGGGCCCCACACATTTTTTTTTTTAATTTATTTCATTTAATTGTTTTGCATGGTATTAAACGATTTTGACTCAACATATTTTGTTATAGAAATCTGAGGTCCCCAATTAATCCGTAATAACCCTCACATCGAGGTTAAACACCGACCGTCGAACACGCATCGCATAGAAACTATAGTGTCGACCGCTCGGCCGGTGAAGAATAACGGCTCGAGTATTCGCCTGGTCACCGAGGGTAAACCTTATGAGTTCCTGAACCACCCTGTCACCGAGTTTAAATAAAAATGAGTTACGATATTTTGTTTTTGGCATTAGTTGTTTGGGGGACATATATGTTGTTATTTTGGTAAAGTAACAGTTATGATTTATTTCCTATTTCTAAATTTCACTTTGTTATTTTTCCGCTTTGTTACATTTTTGTATGTTTTTGAAATTATTGAACATTTTTTTGTGATCCCGATATTTTTAGTGGTTGCCATCGGGCTCTCAAGCTCATAATCATCGTAATTAATCGTGTTTTGAGACCTTGTATGCCTACTTGGTTTCGGCCTGAGGTGTGCGGCCGCTTTGTCAAGACTGGCCCTGGGTGAGCCGGGTTCGGGGCTTGACAAGGATTTTGTGACGTCGGTTATAGATCTAAGGTTTTGTGATGGCCACTGTAGATCTAAAGGTTCATGACAAATATTATAAATCTACGTATTGTGATGACTACTATATATAGATCTAAGGTTTTGTGATAACCCCTGTAGATCTAGTATTTCGTAATTGCTATTGTAGATCTAGGGTTTTTGTGATGGTAGCTGATAATAGGGTAAACTATTTATAGATTAATGAGAGTCCAAATGACGACATGCCGCTAGAGTTGCAGTCGTTGCACTAGGGTAATGAAGTTAAATATTGGAAAAACATTCGAATGAAGCCAAGATATATAGTATCCAAGCCCACCAAACATCTAAAATGTCCTTACTCATGAGGCATGCGTGCATCATAAATTTAAACATGGTAAACTAAAATAATAAAATAAATAAAGAAAAGAAAGTATTCATTCAAGTATATATCTATGACATAGTTTCAATATTTTTATTTACAATACTAAACAAAGAGAAAACTACTTTACTGAAAATCTTAAAAAATGAGGATGATGCATTTTTTTTTTTGGTCAAATTTAACTTAAAAAGTGGACATGAATCCTTGTTCTCTATAAACAAACACAAGAGTAGTTAGTTGCAAAAATATATTTCTCTCTGGCATATGTCCCAAAGGACCCAAACAACATGTCTGTCAAAAAAAATTAGGCTAGTCGACCTCTAGCACTTCCTTCTGAGACACATGCAATGCATGGGACATACCTTTCACCTTTCAAATGATATTGAAAGTTTGGATGCGAAGGTGGCAAGATGTTTCATGTTGTACATTGTGAAGAAAATATATGCATTCAAAATAATGAAATATGTGACTCTTCTATTTCACTAATTAGCTTGTCCTTATAATTATGTATGTTCTTCCTTCCTATAAATCTAGCTAGGCATGCTAACAAAGAAAACAGATGCATCAGTGCATGCATGCATGTTGCTAGTCGCCGAACCAGAAGAAAAATAAAATTAAAAAATTAAAAAAAAATATTTTTTTAATTCAAGAAAATATAATTAGATTAGTTGAAAGTCAT
Source organism: Dioscorea cayenensis subsp. rotundata (assembly GCF_009730915.1). Classification (NCBI taxonomy): domain Eukaryota; kingdom Viridiplantae; phylum Streptophyta; class Magnoliopsida; order Dioscoreales; family Dioscoreaceae; genus Dioscorea; species Dioscorea cayenensis. The sequence continues at coordinate 10,101,612 of NC_052480.1, read as the reverse complement.
ATTTATTGTCGTTTGGCTGATCTGATTGTTACACAAAAAAATAATACATTTATAAATTTTTTTATGCATGACAAAATAAAAAATTAAGGGGCCAAAAATTTTTTATAAATATTTTCTAAAAATATATATTTATACATATAATATATATATATATGTTATATCCTAACTAATAAAAATCACAGCTTTAACCAATAAATGTTTGAAATTTTTGTCTAATTTTTATTTTATATAAACTAATTTGTAATAAATCAAGGGTCAAACAATAATTTTTTTATATTATATAAACTAATTTATAAAATATCTAAATAATAAATATTATTTTTATTTCAAACATTAATTAATATTTTTAGAAAAATAAAAATAAAAATATTTATTTTTTGGCAAATTATATAGATATAGGGGGTGCTTCCAAGTTTCAACTCCCTTCCCAAAATGTTGCCAATCAGTTTTCCAAGGTTGCTGATCAATTATATATATTATTTAGTAGATTTTAAGGGGTTGTTGGCATGGGTTGGTGGGACTTCCAAAGGTAAATCAAGCTATTCAAGATGCCTCGGTGGGACTTCCAAAGTTGTGGGGATTCTAGATGAAGAAATATATATATATATATATATATATATATATATATATATATATATATATATATATATATATATATATATATAGGTATATATATATCTAATCATATATATAAAGATATATATATATATATATGTTTGAATTTTTTTAGTTTTTGCAATGAAACTAGATGATTTTTTTCATAATTATAAAATTGTCAATATTATTATAAATTTTTTTATTTGTTTAAATTCAGAATGTCCAAGTTAGATTCCTGAAGAGGAGAAAATAAAAAAGTCTTTGAGCTTATTCTATATCAAATACAGAAGAAAAATATTACAAAGAAATATATAGATTTTAATTTTTAAATCAAGATAAAAATCTCAAATTTTTATATGACGAAAGTAATATAAAAATTAATATGATAATAATATTACATACAATATTTTAAAAATATTTATTATATTTTGAAGATTTTATTAATCAATGAAGATGCTTACATGTGGTACGATTCCAAAATATTTTATATAATATAAATAAATTAGAAAATTTTATTTAAAATGTGAAAGATTTAAGGTAAGGAACTTTTATTACCCGAGTTCAAATTCTCCCGGATGTAAAGTGATGGTAACAGGTCCCTAGTGTAGATTCATGTTTATTGTCTGAGGCCTTCATCTCTAATTGAGAGTGTAAAACTGAATAATTAATTTATAATTTTTTGTATATCTCTGACATGTGGCTTGTTTATATTTGTCAAAAATAATTTAATAGAGCGATACAAAAAAAAAAACCTAATAACAATAATTATTTCAAGGTTTGTGGGCCAATGACAAGGGATGGTGCATGTGTTTGGTTGTTGCAATAAGCGACTAGAAGAGTCAAAGGTGAGGAGAGGAAATTGAATATTGACGAGAAACCAGACCAAGAGATTCTATATTATTTTATTCTTATGTTTTTCTTTTAAAAAAAACATAAGAATAAAATAGTAACTATAGCTCTTTATATGGATTTTGGGACCTCGATGCCTAATATGAATATATATATATATATATATATACTAGTGTAAATATTTGCGCTTACCCTACAGTCTTCAATATATAGATCAAAATTGGTTTTACATTGTATATATAATTTTTTTTAACATTTATTAATATTTTTATATTTGTAAGTGGATTAAATAGATTTGAGATATTTAAAAAACATTCAACATGTTAATAATTTTTATTACACAGATCACATAGTAAGTTTGAAATAAAAAAATAAAATTTATATGTTTAATAATGATTTATTGATATAAGAATAAGCTATAACAAAATTTAATTTTCTTTTACATTCAAATTATGCGCTAAAGAAGATCTATTTACAATTAAATTGCTATCTTGGAGTTTTATTTAATACATTATCCTGATATAATTGGAAAGCTGAGTTGTGAGACCTTTTGATACTATTCAGAGGATCTTTCTCCTTAATTCAGTAGCTTTGAATTCACACAGTTTATAATTTCCATCAATCCTAACAGAGCTATGTTCAAATATGTAAGTTGTGTTCTTGTAGTTTCTAAGTTTTCATTGTTGTTCATGTCAAACTTGAGATTTCTTGGGCTTTTCTAGAGCATTGTATATAAATTCTTTCCTTGTGCCTCAATTCTCATTTGCAGTTTTTTTTGACATATAGAAAAAACAAGTTATTAATCTTGTTTTATGCTAAGAATCTAAAGTCAAAATGTTATTTCATATATAAAAAAAAGGTGATTATATTAATCTAGCTCGTACATTGAATAGTTTATTGTTAGATTAAAATCCAAACACCAACAACAATAAACAATTTTGTTCTGAATTTCATTTTGTTCTTGTTCTTAATCGAGACATAATCATATACATTTATATTAGGGATCATACAATATTGTGACGCTTGCCTCTAGTTGTTCATCTACTTTCCTTTGTACTTCAATTTAAAATCTCATGAATTTGTGTATATACAACATCGTGACACTTACCTCTAGTTTCTTATCCAGTTTCTTCTATACTTCATAATGAGTATACAATGTTCCATTATTTTATATTATTTTGTACACTCATTTGGTATGTATTAGAAGTATATTGTGGAATTCGATGTTAAACATTGTGTGTTTTATATTCTCAGGCTTCAGGCATCACTTAAAAATGAGACGAGCCAAAAAAAGTATTCTAAACCCTAAATAAAGAAGATTGAACTCTCTCGGCGTCAATTGATTAAGGAAAAGGCAAACATGATGGCTTACGGGGAGCTTACGACCTGGCTTACGGTCGTAAACCTTTTCTAGAGAACTTTGCGAACATGCTTATGCCCATAAGAAGGAGTATAGAGTCAAATAAGAGGACCTTACGGGTAGAACTTACACCCGTAAGACCATCCAAAGGAGTTTACGAGAAGAGCTTACGCTTGTAAGGGCGGTCACAAGGATAACGCAAAGAAACTTGCGGTCTAGAGCTTACGCTCATAAGCTGGGCGGTAACACAAGACAGAAGACTTTACCGATGGGACTTACGTTCCTAAGTGTTCCCGTTTAGCTCGTGACCCATCATCTCTAACTCCTTACGGCCATATTCTTATGTACATACGTAGCTAGTAAGCGGCACAGTATAAATAGATTTGATGAGGATTTTTAGGGCAACTTTTGTTCTAATATGGAGGTGAGGCTAAGTGAAGAAAGGGGGTGAGTCTTTAGGGCTTTGGAGGAAATTCTAGAAGGAGATTCCACCTTACCATTGAGGATACGTAGATTGTAGCCGTCAATATGAGTTTGGTGGCATTCGCAGGAGGTTCTCTGGCGATTAACCTTCGACATGATTGAGAAGGGGGTTTCAATGCTTTGTTTTTTCTCCCCGTATCTTATAATTTGAATGCATGCCCTCCATTAATGGAGGGGTGATTTCTTAAATGTTTTGGCGTAGTTGAGTTCTAGGGTTTTATCTTTTGACATTGGTTATGGATTCTTATGATTTAGTTGTTTCTTAATTGCAACCCATGTTATTTGAATCTAATTGTGTGTTCGTATTGCTTGATTTTATCGTGGCGAAAGCCCTAGTTATCATATTCGATGTGTTTTGTAATGAGTAGAAATACCCACCTAGCATAGACATGCCACGATTAGAGGGGATTGTGAGTAAGCCTAGCAACAAGGTACTTTGGAGAATTCTTTTCCCTCAATCCTCCCAAGTGGGTTAACAAGTTATTTCCGTGCTCTTTGCAAATCATGTGGAATAGATTTCAGGAGAAATCACACTTCTATTCTGTATTCAGATTAGGGGTAGTCTCTTTGCAAAAAGGATTACCTATTTAAGAAATTTTGTTAATTCACATTGAGATTTCATAGAGTGTAAGGCGATTGTGTGGTAGCTGTATCGGCACTATACCGATTTAGTTACTATTTATCCTTGCAAATGGAGTTTAGTATAATTTAGAAAATCTCTTGGTTCAAATAGGTTACATATCTAGACGACCTTTCTACTGAACTTAACAAAACCCTAAAGAGATGCTATGCCCAGACATCGCTTTTTCTCTTGATTTCTCTACTCCATTATTTCGTATTTCTTGCTTTTGTTTTCTAGTTCTTTTGCACAACATCACAATTTTGATTATGCTAATTTTCAGGATTAGGGTTAGTACTAGTAACCCCAACTTCTCTGTGGATCGATACCATGCTTTCACGCACACTTTACAACTTAATTGGTGCATACACTTAAGTTAGCCCTTATCACTTCAATATGATATTTTAAAGCTTCAGTAAGTGGGATTTCTTTGGATCTAAATAAATATAATTCAAAATTTATGCATTATTCATCACTTTCTGCGAATTTAACAAGTAAATTTTAATGCAATTAATCTTATTAGGAAGCAGATAGATATGGTGAATATATAATTTTGACACAGGTTGAATAAGAAAATGTGATAAGGATTAAAGTGAATCTTACCCTTCATTACATTCTTTTAGGATTTCAATAGGTATAGCACTGAAGAAAATTTACATTCCACTTTAAATTAGATCTTCCTAGAACTTAGAATTTTCTTCCATCTCTTTCTATTACTTGTAGCTTTTGCCTTATTCATTCTAGGTATAAAAGCAAGCTTTCTATTACGACGGGGCTTAGGCATTGAAAATTGTTATACATGTCACTTGGAGATTGGAACATTGCAAAACCCAAGTAAATGTCATAAACAAATAGAATAAAAACAAACAGATCTTAACTGAATAAACAATTAATCATGAATACCAATAAGCAACTAAAGAATCAAGACTTCCTTGGCTTGTGACCTGCAAGAACAACCTAAAACTACAAGAATCTCACACATTTTAACCCAAAAAAAAATTCTTAGAGAAATGAAGAAAAATAAAGAAGGATAAGCAGAAGGGGATCTCAGCTAGATTAAAATTTAGGGAAATTGGAGGGAAAATGTAGCACCTTAGATCAAGGAGACCGATGATGGAGCAGTGTTCTGGAAGAGTATCATAGTAATTAATGAGGTTGGGCAAGGTGGTGGATTTGTGAGGACAACCACAAATAATGATCACAAATAGTGAGCAAATGCGTATATATAGATGGTATGTTTGGCCTATTCTTCGCTCATTCTTGATATGGTTCTCCAAATGTAGCTTTTAATGTAATGCACCTTCGATCAAAGACATCAGCGACTATTTTACAAGCTCTTCTGATAAGAAGATAAGATTTTCTTTGGAATTTTAAATTTAAGCCTATGCTCCTATTGTTCCTCCAACCATGGAAATTTTATTTGATTGGAGTTTGGCTTCTTCTTGTCTCATTCTTGATATAGTTTTTCAAATGTAGCTTTAAGTGTGATACATCTTTGATCAGAGACATCAAAGATTGTTTTGCCTGCTCTTCTTAGAAGAAGATAAGGTTAGCATTGGATTTTTTAAATTTTTTTTAAATAAGTCAATAAATATAGTTTGGAATATTTATCGAATGGGGCGAATGATTTCATGTGGTCATAATATGGGCATTGTCAATGAAAATACATAGTATAGTGATGAGGGAAAAATTGATGTAGGATATATATTGAGACTTGATGTACTTTACTGGTTTGGAACTTGCGTACAAGTGTAACCTCTAGCTAGAAATGTTATTGTTTGCAGTATTTGAGCTAATTTTTCATTTTCTTTGTGAAATCTATCTCTCTATTGCTTACGTATTTGGTGATAGCACTCAATTATTTATTGAGAATGTGTAGCCCTAGTTTTAGACTCATCCTAATTCACTCATCTCTCGACAATGAATTAGACAAATGAATGCAAATGACAAATTTACTAAATAAAACCATATAGGTTGAATAATTTTTCTTGATTAATTATACTATAGGAAAAAAATTGTTTTAATGATATCTTTCATAATTAGTCACTCGTATTATTATACCAAATTTTGATATGTGTTCATCTTACTTGTCTAGAAGTGTTATGTATCCCATTTTTAGTGTTTTTAGAGACTAACTATGAACTATGTTAATTCAACGTGAGACTTGGAGTTTAACAACCCATAAGTTTATCAAGTATTAATATATTATAGTAAACATATAGTATATTCAATATTTATTATATTTTTTAATATTATTTTTTAACACAACCTATAAACACTGATAGGGACGTAAGTGTATGTATCGATTGTGTAATAAAGTGCTAAAAAATGGGGTAACGCGAGTACTAGTACTAATTCATATCCCGAAAGTTAGCCTAAATGAACGTAGTGGTGTGTGTGAACAAATTAAAGAGCAAGAAATAAGAAATAAAAGGAATAGAGGAATCAGGAGAAGAAATAATGTCTTGGCATAGCATCGCTCTAGGGTTTTGTTAAGTTCAGGACAAAGGTTGTCTCAACATATAATCCTATTTTAACCGAGAGATTTCCTAAAGTATACCAAACCCCTCTTGCAATGGTGAATAGTAATTGATTCCGTATAGTGCTGATACAGTCACCACACAATATCTTTGCACTCTGTGAAATCTCCATGTGGATTAATAAGAATTTTTGAAGTAGATAACACTTCTCTTGAAGATATTACCCCTAATACCATACGGAATAGAAATAAGATTTCTCCTAAAATCTATTCTTTATGATTGCAAAGAGTGCGAAATCACTTGTTAATCCACTTAGGAGGATTGAGGGAGAAGAATTTTCAAAAGTACTCCATTGCTAGATTTACTCACAATCCCCTCTAATCACGACATATCTATGCTAGGTGGGTATTTCTACTCGCAAGAAAGCACATTGAATATGATAACTTGGGATTTTGCCAAGATAGCAAATCAAGCAATACAAATCCACAATTAGATTTAAATAACATAGATTGCAATTAAGAAACAAATAAATCCCAAAGATCTACAACCAATGTCAAAAGAGATAAAACCCTAGAGTTCAACTATGCCAAAATATCTACAAATTTATTTCAAATTACAAGACACAAAGAGAGATAAGCAAAACATAAAAACCCCTTCTCAATTGTGCCGAAAGTTGACAGCCGGAGAACACCCGAGGACCTTCCACGAACGCCGTCAAGATGGGCTTGACGGCTACGATCTCCCTCTATGAGATGGCGGGGTTGAATCTCCATCTAAAATTGCCTCCAAAACCTTAGAGATTCACCCATCTTCTTCCCTTTGAGAGTCCCATCCATAAGGTTTTCTGTTTTGTGTTACGGTCCAGCTTACGATTGTAAGTATTGGACTGTAAGCTTTTTCTGTGTAGTCCTTGCGACTATCCTTACAGGTGTAAATTGTGCTCGTAAACTCCTCTGGATGATCCTTACAATCAGTCTTATAGGCGTAAGTCTTTCCCATAAGTCCCTCTGTGTAGCCTTGTATTCCTCCTTACGGGCATAAGCATGCCCTCAAGGTTCTCTGGTAGAGTCTTATGACCATAAGCCTGGCCATAAGTTGCCCGTAAGAAATCTAGTTTACCGTGTCCTTCTTTGATTGATGCCGAGAGAGTTTCATCTTCTTCATTTCGGATCTAGAACACTTCTTTTGGCTCTTTCTCTCTTGTCTTAAAGTGTTGCTTGAAGCCTAAGAATGCAAAACATACTATGTTTAACGTCGAATTTCACAATATAACTCTAATACATACTTAATGAGGGTATAGAATGATATAAAATAATGGACAGTTGTACACTCATCAAGCACCATCTACCCTATTATATTTTTTTAATATTCCATCTTCGAATAATATTAAATACTAATTTCATATAGAAATGTCTATATACTTAATTTTCTATACATTTATAAGAAATAAGTATTTAATATTATTTTAAATATTTTCATTAGTTGTATTAGAATAATTTATTTACTATATATAAGGTATATTTTTTTTACTATGATCAAAACTTATATTAAATTATTATTTATTGAAAAAAATTAGATTAAATCGAACGAGCAAGACAATGGTACATATACAGCGTTTGTTTTGTCATGCTTTTTTTAATTAAGAGTTGCAGTGGTAGAGAGGCAAAGAGTAAACTTCCAACTTTTAGGAACTAAGAAACAAAGGCAAGAATAAAAGAAAAACAAGCAAGGAAAAAAACACACACGAGCTTTACGTGGTTCACCCAAAACTAGGGCTACGTCCACAGCCGCCGACTGATTTAACTATTTTTCTTCCAAAAAAAAACATACTTTTTACAAGGATGATATATATATATATATATATATATATATATAAGAGGGGAGGGGAGGGGAGGGGGGAACCCCTAGTACAGTCGAAATTTTCAAATAACACAACTGGGTGTTCAGTATGATCAAGCTCCACACAACTCAACAATCTCCCACTTGGACATTGATCTCATCCAAGTTCTCAAGCTTCAAATCTTCAAAGAAACATAGTTGAACAACAGACCGATGGCAAAACTTTCTAATCATCATGTGTTCAAACCAACTGAAGCTTTGCATAGATTCAATTTGTCAACAATAACTACCTTGGTTAACATATCAGCTAGATTTTCACTGCCTGGAATCTTCTCAAGAGCCAACACTTTATCTTCTAATAAAGTACGAGTGAAATGGTACCTTAACTATATATGCTTGGTTCTTGAATGAAATGCTGAATTCTTAGCAAGATGAATGTCACTTTGGTTGTCGCTGTACAAAATACTACTCTCCTGCCTCTTTCCCAATTCTGCAAAAAAATTTTGTAACCAGATCATCTCCTTGCTAGCTTCTGTAATAGCAACATACTCTGCTTCTACTGTAGAGAGAACAACAAATTTCTATAATTGAGAAATCCAACTAATTGCAGTGCCATTCAATGTATAGATGTATCCTGTAGTATTCTTCATGTTATTTGTATCTCCAGCAAAATCAACATCTACATAACCCTGCAGTTTTAAACTTGCAACTGTGAAACATATACATATATCTGATGAACCCTTCAAATATCTTAGAATCCACTTTTTTAGCTTCCCAATGCTGCTTTCCAGGACTACTCATGAATCTGCTCACAACTCCCACTACATGTCCAATGTCTGGCCTTGTACACACTATAGCATACATCAAGCTGCCAATAGCTGAAACATAGGGCACCTTCCTCATGTAATCCTTTTCTTCTTTATCTTTGGTGACTATTTTTTGGTCAGTTTGAGATGACTACCCAAGGGTGTGCTTACAAATTTGGCTTCATTCATATTGAATCTGCTAAGAACTTTCTTCACATACTCTGACTCTGAAAGCTTCAATATACCATTAACCTTATCTCTAATGATTCTCAGACTAAGGATTTGATTTGTAGCTCCCAAATCCTTCATTGCAAATTGTTTTGGCAATTGTTTCTTCAGATAATTGATCTCTTTAATGCTAGACCTTGGAATGAGCATATCATCTACATACACCATTAAGATGATATAGGAATTGTCAAAGAACTTGATATAGCAACAATGATTAGCTTCACATCTCTTGAACTCAATTTCATGCATAAAACTATCAAATTTCTTGTACCACTATATTGGAGCTTATTTCGGGCCATACAAGCTCTTTCTCAATTTGCAGACTTGATTCTCTTGCCCCTGAACAATGAACCCTTGTGGTTGAAGCATGCAAATGTCTTCATCCAAGTCACTATAGAGAAACACTGTCTTCACATCTAACTGCTCAAGATGTAAATTTTCTGTACCTACAATTCCAAGCACCAGTCTAATCGTTGATATCTTCACAACTGGAGAAAATATCACTGTGTTGTCAATGCCCTCCTTCTGCTAGAACCCTTTAACTACTAATCTAGCCTTGTATCGTTTGCTACCATCATGCTCATTCTTTATTCTATATACCCACTTGTTGTGCAAAGCCTTCTTAGTTGCTGGCGACTCAGTTAGTTCCCATGTTTGATTCATCAGCAAGGAATCATCTCATCCTTCATGGTTAACTACCACTTGCTTGAATTCTTATCTTGCAAAGCTTCATCATAACACTCTGGTTCAACACCATTAGTCAGCAGGAGATAATTTAGTGATGGTGAATAATGTTGAGAAGGTCTAATATTCCTGGAGGATCTGCAAACTTCAACTACTGGTGTACTCTGATTAACCTGTGAATCTACATTTCCCTTATCTTCTTCACTCATTTTCTAAATAGTACTTTTAGTCAATTCATTTAAGTTGACAAACTCATATTTCTTTTCATCTATGATATCTGATAGTACTATTGACCTATCCTTGTACATAGCCCGTTCATTGAATATCACATTTCTGCTTCTGATGATTTTTCTGTTTTGTTCATCCCAAAACCTATAACCAAATTTCTCATCACCATAGCTAATGAAAAAACATTTTTTAGACTTTGCATCAATTTTACTTCGAGCATCAGAATCAATGTGAACATAAGATACACACCTAAAAACTTTTAGATGTGAAAACATCACTCTTTACTGATCCAAACCTTCTCAGGAATTCTAAACTCTATAGGAGCTGATGGTCCTCAATTTATTAGGTAAGCTACAGTGCTAACAGCATCAACCCAAAAAACTTTTGGTAACCCAGCATATAACCTCATACACCTAGGACGCTCATTGAGAGTTCTGTTCATGCGCTCTGCCACACCATTCTGCTGTGGTGTCCTAGGAATAGTCTTCTCCATCTTAATTCCTTCTATAGCACAATACTCACTGAACCCTCCATCTACATACTCCCCTCCATTATCTGATTTTAGGCATTTTACTTTCAAGCTTGTTTGTATCTCAACCATGGCTCTCAACTTCTTAATAGTCTCAAATAAATCTGATTTTTAAAAATAAACCCACACCTTTCTGCTTGAGTTATCGAAAAAAGTTACATAGTACCTTGAACCTCCAAGTGATGCAATCGGTGAAGGTACCCACAAATCAGTGTGCACTAATTCCAATTTTTTAGCCTTCGGAGTCCTACCAGTTTTCAAGAATCTCACCCTTCTCTGCTTTCCTAAGATGCAACTTTCACACATGTCAAAATCAATAGACTTTATTTCTGGTAGCTTTCCTCTTGACAAATACATCTTCAATCCTTTCTTACTCATGTGACCAAACCTGCAGTGCCATAGGTTTGGATCAATACTTGCTTCAGTAACTGTAACTGTATATCTTGGATATGAGGTCATATATAGAGTTCCAGTATTTTTTCCACAAGCCAATACTCTGGCTCCCTTTGTAACCTTTGAGGTACCACCAGCAAACAGGATTGCATGCCTTTCATCATCAAGCTATCCAACATAAATCAAATTCCTCCTCAAGTCTGGAATATGTCGAACCTTCTCTAATGACTAGATGGATCCATCGGACGATGATATCCTAACTTCTCCCATACCCACAATATCCAAGGCTGAACCATCAGCCAAATAAACTTTCCCAAAATCACATGCAGCGTAATTTTGTAGGATTTCTTGCTGTTGAGTGGTATGAGATGAAGCTCCTGAGTCCAAAATTCAATTATCAAGTGGACTGTCTATTGCAAGAAGTAATGCATCATGTATTTCTTCTGTTATAGCATTAGCAGAATCATCTTCATTCTTTTCTTTTGGGGCTTTTGCATTGGTTCCTGAAATGATCTATTTTCCCACAATTCCAGCGTTGTATTGGACAGTCAGATCTAGATTTACTTCTCTTTTGATTGAAATTTCTGGATTTTGATCTGCCTGATTTGAATTTTTGTTAATGTTTCTACCTCTTGTCTCAAGATTTAGGGCAGAGATAGATCTTGAAGTTTCACCTGCATCTCTCTTGCAAATCTCCTCAACCAAAACCAGATCTCGTATATCATTGTACTTGAGCTTTTCTTTTTCTATAGAATTGCTTACTGCCATCCTCATTGCTTCCCAACTGTTCGGCAAAGAAGCCAGAACGATCAGAGCACAAACGTCATCATCAAAATCAATTTCTACAGACAACAATTGATTTGTGATAGTGTTGAGGTCATTCAGGTGTTGTGCTATTGATGCGTTGTCTGCCATCTTCAAATTGAACAATTTCTTCATTAGATACACCTTGATATTTGCCGACAGCTTTTCATACATACCAGACAACGCCTTCATCAGATCTGTTGTGGTCTTCTCCTTCACAACATTATGTGCAACAGACCTTGACAGAGTTAATCTGATAACTCCCAGTACCTGTCTGTCAAGAAAAATCCAATCCTCAGCCTTCATCATCTCAGGTTTTATCCCCAAGAGAGGTAGATGTAATTTCTTTGCGTGCAGATAGCCTTCAATCTGCATCCTCCAATACGCGAAGTCTATGCCATCAAACTTTTCTACTCCAGATGCCTTTCATGCTTCCTCTGCCATTGCTCCCACTCAAAACTAAAAAACCTTGCTTTAGTACCAATTGTTAGGAACTAAGAAACAAAGGCAAGAATAAAAGAAAACAAGCAAAAAAAAAGAAAAACACAGAGATTTACGTGGTTCACCCAAAACTAGGGCTACATCCACGGCCGCCTGCTGATTTCACTATTTTTCTTCCCAAAAAAACATACTTGAACAAAACACATAAGCATCACCTAATTTAAGTTAATCTTTATAATTTATGACTTGATTGATTTTACCCATATATATATATATATATATATATATATATATATGTATATATATGGTGGGTGAATGCGCGCACTTTCAAGGTAAATACTTTCATTTAATTATTTGGATTTTAATATTTTATTTACTTTCAACTTTATATGTGTAAACACTTAATTTACAATATGTTTATGAAAAATAATTGTTTTAATATTCTTTTAAATAAATTTTTAATGTTGTAATCAATTATTTCTTATAAATATATTGCAAAGATAATCAAGAACACATCCAATGTGACTTGATTTGTATTCAGTTAAAGGTATACATGGGTCCCACCCAACAAATAAGAATTAACCCCATTTCAATCGTTCTATTAATTAGGGAACCCCATAACACTTTGTATTATACATATTGAAAATAGGTCCCAATTGTTTAGCTTTACTTTAAAAAACTAAAGCCACAATTATATATGAGAATTTTATTTTTCAACATTAAATCAGAAATAAATGACAAATCGCTGGTAAAAACCATCTTAGCATAAAATAGTATGTCTATACCCAAAATGATATCAAATTTCCAATGGTGATTATAAGACGTATCAATGAGCAAAATAAAGCGCATGATGCAAACAAAAAAACGAAATGATAGAATTCTAGTTTTTTATGTTTTTTTTATTTTAACAACTTGTCGTATATGTGTGTCTGAATTTTTTCGGGTTTTGTTTTTATTATTTTTAACAACTTGTAATATATATGTGTTGGGTACACACATATAGGAGGTTTCTGTTAAGAATATATGTTATAAATGTAAAGATAGTAATAAGAATACAGAGCCAAAGTATTTACCAAAAACCCAAAAACCCTGAAGAATTAACTTCTTCTTTTTCTTCTTCTTTTTGTTTCTCTCTTTTCCTTCTATTCTCTATATCACAAATTATACAAATGAGGGGGTATTTATAGGGTTACAAGAGTTGAATGAACGGCAGGATCGATTTGATCCGACGGTCCAAAATACCATGGTTGGTGGAATAGTAACAGTACCGGCGGCTGCTACAGTACTACCTGCAGGTTGCTACAATGTTTTCTAGATGATACTACAGCAACCCGTATGCTACAGATGATATTGCTACATTAGGCATCCATTAAAAAATATTTGTTTATAACACTCCCCCTTAGATGCCTAAGACCAAAGGATATGCCTCGTTAAAACCTTGCTAGGAAAAACCCAGTGGGATAAAAACCTAGCTAAGGAAAAAGAGTACACTATCCTTCGTACATTTGAGGGTTACTGCCTCATTAAAAACCTTGCCTCGGAAAAACCCATTGGGACAAAAACCTTGGCGAAGGGAAAAAGAGTACAGTCTCCCCCTCAAATAAATAAATTTTAACTTATATCAGAAGTACTTACATCCTTAAGTCTTCTCATCCCGATTTTGTCTATAAGTCTTTGCTGAATGCACTTAGGAAGTGATTTTGTGAATAGATCAGCTTGATTCTCATTGGATTGAATCTTTTGAACTTCTATAACGCCTTCTTTCTGGAGATTATGAGTGTAGAAGAATTTTTGTGATATATGTTTCGTTCTATCACCTTTAATATAACCTTATTGTATTTGAGAAATACAAGCACTGTTGTCTTCATAAATTACTGTAGCATTTGTTGTTACTGATGGTAATTTGCAGGATGACTGTATGTGCCCAATCATAGATCATAACCATTGGCATTCACGACTTGCTTCATGGAGAGCTAGAATTTCAGCATGATTTGATGAAGTAGCTGTAAGAGTTTGTTTTGTGGAACGCCATGAGATAGTTGTACCATTGTAAGAAAACATGTATCCGATCCCGAGATCGCCCTTTGTGAGGATCGGATAGATACCCAAAGATCGCAGAAAACCTCGTGAGGTTGGATGAAGATTCTTGTCGATAGAATAAACCCAGATCTGTAGTTCCTCATAAATAACGTAGCACATCTTTTACTCATTTCCAGTGTCTTCGTGTCGGTGTAGAACCCGTATCTTGCTAGAAGATTTCTCGCTAAAAGCTATATCCGGTTCGGTATTATTTGCAAGGTACATTAATGCACCGATTGCACTTAAATATGGAGTTTCGGACCAAGAATGATCTCTCCTTCTTCGAGTGGGCGAAATGGATCTTTCTCGAACAGAAGAGTTCGGACTGACCATTGGCGTACTCGAGTGGATAAGCCTTCTCCATATTGAATCTCTTCAAAGACCTTTTTCTCAGTATAGGGTTAATTGATGCACAAATATTTCTGAGGATAAGTGCTCAATTTGTATACCTAGACAGAATTTGGTCTTCCCAAATCTTTCATTTCAAATTCTTTTCTCAGATATGATGCTGCAGTTACAATTTCAGAAGGAGTGCCTACAAGATTTAAATCATCCACATATACTGCTATCACAACAAAACCGTTAGTATAACTTTTAATAAACACACATGGACATATACTATCATTTTGGTACCCTTCTTTTTATAAGATATTCACTCGAGACGGTTATACCACATCCGTCCGCATTGTTTTTAACCCATAAAGAGATCACTGTAATTTAATAGAGTATAAATGATGATTATTTGTAATGTTTGTTTTTTTCTATATCCTTCGTGGGATTTTTCATATATATGTCATTTTCAAGTAATCCATACGAGATATGTCTGTGACAACATCCATCAACTGCATATCTAATTTATTACTTCTCGCCATGGCAATTAAAAAAATCGAAAAAGTAATGCCATCCATTACAGGAGAGTATGTCTCTTCATAATCAATACCGGGCATTTGAGAAAAACCTTGAGCAACCGGTCTTGCTTTTGTATCTCATAATTTGATTATTTTTCATTTCTTTTTTTCTCGAAACACCCATTTATAACCCGATTGGTTTTTATCCCTTCCGGTGTTGGCACTATCGGCCCCAAATACCTCACGCTTTTGATAGGGAATTTAGCTCGACTGGATTCCATTTTTGGCCAATCATTTCTTTGTCGACATTCTTCAATGGATCGTGGCTCTGGATCATTATCAGTATTTATTTCTATATCCGTAGCCACATTGTAGATGAATATATCATTTATTTCGGTCTCATGCCGATTCAATCTTTGACCATCATCTACATAGAAAATTGAATTTTTCAACATTTTTCGAAAATATCATCCCCCATTGATTCTTCATTAACTTGTTACGAGGGTTTTTATAATTTCCTCTCCCTTTTCACATAGGAGATCCTTATCTTTATTTTTTTCTGCTTCCTTTTTCTAGGAGTCGTATCTTTGGCACCAATTGGTCTTCCACGTTTTTGTCGTGGTTTATTTTTCTACTTGATTTTCTTTCAATGGATTCTTAGGAATCTCAATTCTTGCGGGGAGCATTGAGCGGTGGTATATATGATTTGGTTATCATTTTAGTATCAGTGAATGCATCAGGTATTTCATTTGCAATATTTTGCAATTTAATGATCCTTTGAACTTCAAGTTCACATTCATTGGTACAAGGATCATATGTATGTAATCGTGATGCATTCCAATCAATTTCTTTTGGCTCATTTTTGAGTAATCATTTCTCCCCTAATGCAGGGGAAGGCAGATTCATCAAAATGACAATCCGCAAATCTTGCGATGAAATACATCCCATGTTAATGGTTCTAAATATCGTATAATTGAAGGGGAATCATAACCAACATATATACCAAGTCTGCGTTGTGGACCCATTTTTGTACGATTTGTGGTGGTATTGGCACATATACTGCACAACCAAATATTCTTATAAATGAAATATCAGGCTCTTTACCCATAACAAGTTGGTGTGGTGAATATGAATTACATGCAGTGGGTCGGATCTGTATTAAAGCTGCAGCATGCAAAATAGCTTGACCCCACGCACTTGTAGGCAGTTTCGTCCTTAATAACATTGGATGAGCAATAATCTGGAGTCTTCTAATTAATGAGTCCGCTAACCCATTTTGGGTATGTACATGAGCTACTTGATGCTCAACATGTATTCCAACTGCCATACAATAATCATAAAATGATTTTGATGAAAATTCACCAGCATTATCAAGACGAATTATTTTTATGGGATAATCTGAAAATTGTGCTTTAAGCCTGATAATTTGTCCCAATAACCTTGCAAATGCTACATTCCTTGTAGACAGAAGTGAAACATGGGACCATCTAGTCGATGCATCTATTACAACCATAAAATACCTAAATGGTCCACATGATGGATGTATTGGTCCACATATGTCTCCTTGTATTCTTTCTAAAAATTTAGGAGATTCACTAGTCACTTTAGTTATAGAAGGTCTGGTTATTAGCTTTCCCATCGAGCATGCTGAACATGCATATTCATTATGTGTTAGGATTTTATAATCCTTCAGTGGGTGTCCATGAGAACTAGTAATAATCCGGCGCAATATAATAGCACCCGGATGTTCAAGTCTTTCATGCCATATTTTAAATATCTCTGGGTCATTAACCTTCTGGGTTAATACCGTAAGTGATTCCATCACTTTAATACGTGTAAAATATAATCCTGAGGATATACAGGGAAAGCTTTCAAGTACACGTTTTTGGCATGAAATAACTTGTGTAATATAAAGATATTCTTTTCCTTCCTTATCAACCGTCTCTAAATGATATCCATTGAGACGTATATCTTTAAAGCTTAAAAGGTTCCTCCTAGACTTAGGGGAATAGAGAGCATTTTTCATCTGCAAGGATGTTCCATTCGGCAACATCAATGCTGCTTCTCCAGAACCTTCAACCAGGTCTGGTGACCTTGCTATTGTGGCTATACATGCCTTTCTTATTGATAAGGATATAAAATATATTTTTCTTGTCAAAATAGTATGTGTTGTTCCGCAATCAATAATGCATTCATCATCAGCCATATTCTAACAAAACAAAAGAAAAACATAATTTAATAAAACATAAAGACATATTACAAACTAGTCTATAAGGAAATCTGACATATCTAAATATGTATTTTCAGTTACATTTAAATTATTTATAGGATTATTCTCTATTGGATCAACTATAGGGTTGTCAGCAAAATTTGTCTCAATATCTTTACCTTTCTTATTTTTAAGTGATTCTTGGTAAAGATGGACAAAATGTTTAGGGGTCCTGCAAATTTTAGACCAATGAACTTCCAGGCCACAACGATAGTATGTATCCTTCTTTGTCTCTGATCCCATCTTGTGGCTTTGTTGTTTTTGTTGATGTACATCAATTCTGTTATCGCGTGGTCCAATATTATTTCGGCCCCCACCACGACCGTGTAGTCCTCGACCACCATAATTTCCTCGTCCACCGCGGTTTTTAAAACTAGCACCGCGACCATGCCATCTTCTTTGCCAAAAATTAATTTTTGGCAGTGGTGCTGATCCAGATGGTCGAGATTGATGATTCTGCATCAACAATTCATTGTTTTGCTCCGCCACAAGGAGACAAGAAATTAATTCAGAGAATTTTGTAAAATTCTTTTCTCTATATTGTTGTTGTAATATAACATTTCGTGCGTGAAATGTTGTAAATGTTTTCTCGAGCATCATTACTTCTGTCACTGTTTCTCCACAGAGACATAGTACTGAAAAAATTTTAAATAGCTCGGAATTATATTCTTGCACGCTTTTAAAATCTTGAAACCTGAGGCTTGACTAATCATTACGTGCTTTGGGCAAGTAGACCATTCTGAGATGCTCAAATCTTTCTTTCAGGGATAACCACAATTCCTGTGAATCCCTAATGATCAAGTATTCATTTTTCAGGCCATCATCAATATGATGCCTTATAAATATTAAGGCCTTCGCCTTATTATCACTAGGCTCATTGTTATTAGCCTCAATAATTTTACTCAGGTTTCTTGTTTTCAGATGGAGCTTGATATCGAGGCTCCAAGATATATAATTGCTCCCCGAGATTTGAAGGGCCTCGAATTCTCTTTTTGCAATATTTGCCATTTTTCTTCAAAATAATAACATAGCATGTAATTAGAATAAAGAGTACAGAATAAAATATAAAGCATCTATACTGTTCATATATGGTACTGTTCATGTGCGACACTATTCATATATACGGTACTATTTATATATACGGTACTGTTTATACGCTGCAATTATTGCAGCATTGGGAATTAAAATTTGTTTGAAAGTGATTATAAGTTAAAAGGGAAGAAGTAAAGATAGGGGAGAGAAGAAAGTAGGGGGCCGACGGAGAAAAGCCGACCGAGTTGCCGATAGAGAAACTCGAAGGGGCCGGCAGAGTAGAGAGAAGGGCGACGGAGAAGAGAAAAAGGGTCCGGCAGATTTTTTACCTGATTTTGTCAACGATCGCCGGGATCG
Source organism: Dioscorea cayenensis subsp. rotundata (assembly GCF_009730915.1). Classification (NCBI taxonomy): domain Eukaryota; kingdom Viridiplantae; phylum Streptophyta; class Magnoliopsida; order Dioscoreales; family Dioscoreaceae; genus Dioscorea; species Dioscorea cayenensis. The sequence goes on along the minus strand of NC_052480.1, from coordinate 10,082,687 downwards.
CAGGGTCGCCGCGAAAACTTAGAAAAAGATGATGCTTGATAATTTGGATTTGATGGAAAACCTCATTGTAATAATAATATTATTGTTTTTCTTGTTAATTTTAAAAGTACTGGTAATATTAGCCTTAGTGGCTTTAGTACTGTATGTTTTTTTATGTATGCTTCAAAGAAAATCTTATGTATTGTTGACTGAATAAAATGTATGGTTTGCTAGTATTATATTACATGTCAATCCTTCCTGCATTCAGTGTTAGAAATGGATTCCACATATATAACATATATATTAGATGAGTCAAAGAAAATTAAAATCATATGAGCAAATTCGTGCTGATAACGTGTTAAGAATATATGTTATAAATGTAAAGATAGTAATAAGAATAGAGAGCCAAAGTATTTACCAAAAACCCAAAAACCCTGAAGAATTAACTTCTTCTTTTTGTTTCTCTCTTTTCCTTCTCTTCTCTATATCACAAATTATACAAATGAGGGGGTATTTATAGGGTTACAAGAGTTGAATGAACGGCCAGGATTGATTTGATCCGACGGTCCAAAATACTCTGATTAGTGGAATAGTAACAGTACCGGTGGCGGCTACAGTACCACCTGGTGGCTTTTATAGTGTTTTCTAGATGATGCTACAGTAACACCATATGATACAATGATATTGCTACAGTAGACATCCATTAAAAAAATATTTGTTTATAACAGTTTGCTAATTTTTTTATTGAAAATAGTTTTTTTGTGCATATTAATTTTTTGCATTAACAAGGCGGTAGGCGGTAATGCTCACCATCTTTCAATTGCAATAAATAGTCTATATTGAACAATTAAATTTTATTAGCTATTAAAATCAGAGAAAGTACTCATTTTAACTACTAATTTTTTGGAAATCTAAAAAATGTGCCTTTAATATGTTGTGAAGAAGAAATATTCTTTTTTTCGTTTTAGGTAATACACAATTTGATTGAATTAAGAAGCATCTTTTCACACATCATGCAAGGGATGCCTTAATTTGAAATGAGATTTTTTTAAAATAATTATATTTATTAGTATGCATATATAAAATTATTACTAAACAAAATTAACCTTAAAAAAGTTATTCAGACTAATATATATATATATATATATATATATATAATAGTCATATGTCTAAAAAATAAAAAAAAACCTGTTATAAAAGCTTCATGTTTGCTATCATACTTAAGTTTTATTTAATTGAATTATAGCAAATTTTGCGTAAAGGCTCCGAAGTGAAATATCTTAAATTTTAATTAATTTTTTATCTTAAATCTTTTATTACTAAACTAAAAGTTAGCAATAAGGCACAGGGATGATTTTTTACACTTAATAAGTGGATTTTTAACAACTATGAGGGTCCAAAATCCTTTTCTTTGGTTTATTCCCTTTTTAATTTTTTTAATCCTTATGCCTTTATAAGGAAATAGGCAAAAAAGCACATAAGAACTTTTCCTCTGTTCATCATGCAAAACTAAGGGAGTGTTTGGTTGTCAAGAGTGGATTGGAGGAGGAGTGAAATAGGAGTGAGATGAGGGGGAGTGGAGTAGAAGTGAGAATGAAGAATGTGTTTGGTTGATAAGGATTGAAGAGTGTAATTTATTGGGAATGAGAAAAGTAAAAAAGGTAAATATGATAAGATGACATTTATGCCATTTATTCAAATGAATATAATGTAAATTGAAAAATAAATAAATTAATTGTTATAAATAAATATTTCAAATTTTTTGTTAATATCATTAGTAATTAATTAACTATAATAAATAACTATATCAAATTGATAATTAATTATATTTTTAAAATAATTAATTACTAATTAATTAACTATAATAAATAATTAATTAATGAAGAAATATAATTAATTAATTATTATAAATAAATATTTAACTATAATTATTAGTTATTATTATTTCATTTTAATTATTAATTATTATTAAATTATCAACTTAATTATTATATTTAATTAAATTATTATTATTTAATTAGTAATTATTGTTAAAATAATTAATTAATTGTTATCTAAATTAAATTATTATTTTAATTATTAAATAAAAGGGTAAATTGGTCATTATCCCTAAGGAGTGATGGAGGAGTGGTGGGGGGATTGCTCACTCCCCACTCACTCCTCATCCACTCCTCTCTCACTCCCACTCATGACCATCCAAACAAATGTTTGGATTCACTCCCCTCCCACTCCCACTCCAATCTTGTGAACCAAACACTCGAACTCAAAACGTTGTTTCTAAACTCTACTACAATTGATCCAATAATGATTATATATTATAGATATTTTTTTTTCTTATAGAAATTCATTTTTTAAGCTATATATATATATATATGGCTTGACAACACAGATTAATATTTTTATGTTGTTTTTTTAAATTTAAAGGCAAATATATATATGATTAAGTCCAAGGAAGGATGTGAAATTGCTCCCATATCACACTTTTAATTTAATTTCACTTACATAATTCAACAACAAAATCACAGACATCACCTAAAGCTCTCCTTAACCACCCACCATAATAAATAAATAAATAAATAAATAAATAATAATAATAATAATAATAATAATAATAATAATCTATACATACTATTAAAGTAGATGTATAATCTACTCTAAGAGCGTTTCATGGAACAATTTTCATTTTTTAATAACATTTATATTTTTATTTATATTACTTATAATATTAATACTTGAAAAACATTAATTATACTTAATTATTTATGTAATAAATGTCCATAAGACCATTGAAATCCAAGATATAAAATGATTTCTATGATAGGAGTTGTTTAATTATATTATTTTACATATGATATTGTCTTAAAACTCCTCAAAAATTTTAAAATCCCGATGCAAAGCCGGAAAAAATGTCTAATAATAATAATAATAATAATAATAATAATAATAATAATAATAATAATAAAGACTGTGAATTGCATTTATGACTATATATATGTTTTTATTGCGTTCACTTAATTGATTTGCTAAATCTATACAACAAAGACAGAAGTGGAGGAGAAACATACATTTTGAAATATAATCAAATGACTTCATTAACCGCAACATGAGTTTCCCCTCACCAAAACACTTGAAGGCTTCCATTTTTTTCCTACGCCGGATGAGGAAAATTAGAACAGGAGAGGACGCCTGACTGCTTTGCTTATAGATCTCATCTCTCTTCTTATAAAAGACTTCTTCTTTAAAATTCTCTCTCTTTAAGATCGAAAGCCCTGACCTTCTTCACTCTTCGATCTATGGATTATTTTGTTCTTCCTTGCTAATTCATGCTAGGAGCCCTAGAATTTTGGTTTAGATTTGAGGTAGGAGCTACAGTACAAGAGTTATGACTTTTAGTGATAATTTTTGTATGTCTCTATATTATTTTGCCACAAATATTAGGTTTTCCGTGTCATAATAACTTATGTTTTGTCACTATTATAATGGTAATTGTGACAATGTAGTATCCTTTTTGTCTAATGTTCATAAGTAAAAGCATATAAGATATGGTGTCAAAACTTTTTTTATGTGAATGATGTGTAATTATGACAAGGCATATTGTCGTCACTTGATAGTTATGAATGTAGTGTTTATTGAATATGGTCATTGTTAGTGCAAAAACACTTTAATTGGCATGATTTGACACCAAGTCAATGTGATGTGGCATAAATGATGACATGGTAAGGCATGGTGATATGACAAGGAGTCTTGGATTAGGGGCAAATATCTTGGAGATCTTGGTGAAACTATTTTTGGTATATGTTACAACTTGAAAGCAAGATCATATCAAAACCATATTTAGAGAGATTTGATTAGAGACTAAATATGGACGGAGCTTAATTGAAGAAATACCTATCAATGGTATGATTGAAGACTATTGAAGGTATGATTTGAAGAACCTTAATAAGTATGATTGAAGATTATTAAGGGTATGATTGGAGACATGGCTATTGTTGATATGATTGATATGATTGATATGATTGATTGAAGACCTATTCTTGCGAAGATTTGAAGGCCAAACTTGGAGACATGACTATTGAAGGTATGATTTGAAGAACCTTAATAAGTAGATAATCTAGAGAGGGTAGTTATCTTTATTTGTAAGGGTGAGTGACAAAGTATTTGTACTGATGTATTTTCACCTATTTTAGTGGATTGCTTATCTCCAGGCTTGGCCTCCCAGACATAGGCAAGTGAACGCCAAACTAGGGTTACCAACTTCGTATGTTTTCTTCTGTTTGGTTTGTGTGAGATTTCCTTGAGTGTTTGGGTGTTCTCTAAACCCACAATCTTTACCGACGGAACTAACAAGTGGTATCAGAGCAAGGTCACCATGTTTGCTTTGGTTTCAAAGTCAGCAAGTTCCTAGTAAGTTCCATTGATCACCAGAAGAGAAGGAGCTTCCATCATACGACCACTATTGATCAATGGATCCAATTATCCATATTGGAAGGCACGTATGAAGGCTTTCATCAAATCCATTGATGAGAGTGCATGGATTGCCGTGGAAGAAGGTTGGTCTCCTCCTATCCTAGTTGATGAAGACAAGAACGAAACCGTAAGGAAGAGAAGCAATTGGAGTGCCGAAGATATGTGTAAAGTTAATGCCAATGGGAAGGCTCTCAATGCAATTTTTAGAGGATTTGATGGGAACCAGTTCAAATATGTGGCATTATGCGAGTGCTCCAAAGAGGCCTGTGAGATTCTTCAAACTATCCATGAAGATACAAATTTGGTAAAAACTTCTAAACTTTAAATGTTGATAACTATGTTCGAGAATCTCAAGGTGGGAAAAGATAAGACAATAGCCATATTCAATGCCAAGTTGATGGACATTACAAATCAAGCTTTCCAACTCGGCAAGAAGTACTCAGATAAAAAGCTAGTCCGAAAGAATCTTAGATCTCTTCCAAGACGGTTTGATGAAAAAGTTTCCGTAATAAAAGAGGCAAGAGATATCACAACCATGAGACTTGATGAGTTGGTGGGGTCTCTACAAGCATATGAGATGAATCTCAATCCTGAAAGAAAAGTGGAAGATCTGGCTCGAAGGTAGAAGCAACCAGGTAGAAGAAGTTACAACAGGCTGTTGTAATAGAAGATGAAAACGAAGGAGTTAGTGAAAATTATTTTTCTGTCCAGGAAGCTTCACAACATGATCAAAAAATACAAGATAGAAGGCAAGAAATTCCAAAAGAAAGATCTCCTTAGTGAAGAACAGAAAGAAACCGAAGATCATCAAAAGAAGATCAAGTGTAGAGAATGTGATGGTTTTGGACATTATCAAGTCAAGTGTGCTAACAATCTTAAGAAGAAAGGAATGGCACTTAATGCCAGATGGAGTGATGATTCAGATGGTAGAATGGAGGAAGAAGATGAAAACAATTTGAGCAACCATCATACCTTTTTCGCAGCTGTGATGAATGGAGTAGTAGATTTAAACAAATCCAAGTCTGTTGCAGAATATGTTGCAACATCAATTACAACATTTGATGAAATTAACAATGAGCATGATGAGGTAACTAATAAAGATCTTCTTATGGGTTATAAACTTATGCTGACCAAATCTAATGAGATGATCTTCCGAAACAAACGCCTGAAGGAAGAGTTAAGTGAATGTAACTGAGAAGATCTTAGACTCCATGATCAAAGGTAAAGCCAAGCTTGATAAAATCTTATCATCTGGAAGACCAAGCAAAGCCCAACAAGGAATTAGGTATGTTGGTAAAACTTCAAGTGTCAAGACAAAAAATTCAGGAGTTATTTTTGTAAAGTCAATTGCTTAAAAAAAAGAGAAGCAAGTCAAAGCAAGGGAAGAAATCAGAAGAGAAGTGCCTACATGTTTTAATTGTGGAGAGATCGGTCATATAAGACCCAAGTGCAACAAATTGAAAGAAGACTTGAAGAGTGGAAGAGTGGTTGGACATGAACAAGTAATCATCAAAAGGAAAAACTATTGTGATGAAAAAGCTGTGGATCCGAAAAGATGAAGTGCCAAGAAAAGATGCAGAGTGCCCCAGTTCAGATCAGAAGATGACAAAAGTGATGATGAAGTGCCAAGAAAAGATGCAGAGTGCCCCACTCCAGCAACTTTGAACGAGGGCCTGGTAAATCAACAGGTAAAACACCCCAACGAGTGAAACACTTTGAACCTTCATGATTATTTTTTTTTCTTAAAAAGAGAGAGAGAGAGAGAGAGAGAGAGAGAGAGAGAGAGAGAAAGTAAAAGGAAAAGTAAATAATAAAAATGGAAGGAAAAAAAGGAAAATGAAAAGAAAATATAAAAATAAAAAGAAAATATTAAAAAAATAATAAAAGAGGGGGTGGGTGGGGCAAGTTTTCTTTTTTGGCAGTTATAAAATCATATGAAGAGGCACCAGTGTGGTTACAATGTTCCAAAAATAAAAAAGGGAATTTTTTCTTTTTAAACCCTATTTTTCAAATTTCAAACCTCAGAAGAAGAGAAAAAAGAATAGAAACAAAGATGAATGTGAGAAGGGTAGCTCATCCAGTTCTAAAGAAGCAAGAAAAGGCTGGAGAATCATCACTGATCATGGATGCTATAAAAAGCTCTTCTCTTATTGAAGCATCAGAAGCTTTATCCATGCCTATTGGTTAATGTGTGACTCCAGCACCTTTGTGAGAAGAAACTCTAACACCACTGAAGAAGAGTGAACAGATCCCATGGTATGGCTTTCCAAACATCTACCGGAGTTGTTCAAAGAAGAAAGAAAGGTCACAGAATCAAATTCAAGGAAGAGATCATCCAAGATATTCTATATGAATGGATCTCTGATGTGTTTCTAAGAATCTTCAAGAAAGGAGTGAAGAAGAACAAGATGGAAGTTCAGAGAGAAGGACCTTTCAACATCAACCCAGAAGCTATCAAGAAGAATGAATGAACAGCTGCAACTTAAATAGAAACTAAAGCACATCAATAAAATTAGAAGCAAGTTTCTAAAGATATTCAAGTAGAAAAGAAAATGTAGTCTGGAGAGAAAGAAAATGGCAAAGGGAAGAGTCCAATGGTTGAAAAAAAAAAAAGCAAGAGTCTGATGAGACATCTGAAAGTAGGTGTTCAAGCTGTAAAGAGAATCTTGAGAAGATTGTCAAAAAAGATATTGAAGAATTAAAGAAGACAAGAGAAAGTAGAGAAAATTCAGACTATGTTGCAATACCTGTTGCAACACCAAATGAAACACCTAAGAGTTCACATAGTTAAGACAATTCCTTTGCAAGCAAGAATCTAACAAATTTCAAAGAAGAGGAAGATCACACCAACACTCAAGAGCCAGAAGATGAAGATAATGAAAAATCCTACAAGAAAATCATTCTCAGATCATAAAGTTGAAGTTGAAGAATAATCACCTACTCCAAGGCCAATGAAGAAAAGCAAGAAGTCAATAAAAAAGGGGGAGAAAAAGGCATCTACCCCACGCAAAGGAAAGGAGAAGAAAACAGATGAAGTTTCTAAAGCACTCGATGGAATGAAATGCAACCTAGCAGATGATAAAGGTTTAAGCCCCAACATTAAAGAAGAATATGAAAAGATTCTGAAGGAGCAGTTTGAAAACTTGGAGAGGAGGCAACGATCACTTCTATAGAATTATCCACCATTCCCAAACAAAAGAAGAACATTCTATTTTGCCTCAAAGATCTTAAGTAGAGGACATGGGGAGCTGATGTCCAAGAGTCATGAAGACAGGGGGATTTGCTGAAGCAATTGCAACATGACTTGCAACAACTAGTGAAGACTTTGGCATCATCTATCACAAAAGGGGAGAAACTTCCATAGACCCAGACTGACTTTTTATTTTTGTTTTTTTGAGTCATTTGTTGTTTTGGACAAAATTTACGTTTGCTTAATCGTGTTTGTCTCACTAGTTGCAGTATGTAATATTTTTCAGTACTCTGTAAGCAACTAGTTGATGTCTTGTGTCAGTCTTGTTTTGTGTGTTCCAGTTGATGTTGTAATTGGAAATTGTAACAGTGTCAGCCTAGTTTGTGTCCTAGTTAATGTTGTAACAGGAGGTTGTAACAGGTGTCAGTCTGGAGCAGAAGCGATTGTGCCAAATTATGCCAAAAGGGGAAGATTGTTAGTGCAGAAGCACTTTAATTAGCATGATTTGACATAAAGTCAAGGTGACGTGGCAACCTTTGTGACGTAGCATAAATGATGACATGGAAAGGCATGGTGACATGGCAAGGAGTTTTGGATTGGAGGCAAATATCTTGGATTTCTTTGAGTATTTGAGTGTTCTCTAAAACCCACAATCCACACAAGCGGAACTAACAGTCATAAAAATATAAATTAACATACATAGTCTATTATAAATTATTATATGTGATTGTAAAAATTATATTCTTAATAAAATATTAAAAAGTCTATTTTTGTTACCCAATCTCAATATTTTTGTATAGAGTTTTTAAAAGCTTATTAGGTGTTTTAAGTAATTATAGATAAAATTTAAAATATTTTTAAAATTATAATTCACCAATTACTGAAACTTTATATTATAAGGTTAGAAAACATGCCTTTAATTTAGATTATACATAAGATTTATAGTATTAGTGAAAAGTTTTAAAAATTAATTTCAAAATTAAATAGATATTTACAAAATCTCACAAAATCAAAATCTGGATAATGTTTTTTTAAATTAAATTTTGAAAATATATAAATACTTAATGAACTAAAAATATAAAAGGAATAAACAAAAATGGTGAAACCTTGAGTACTTATATGCCTAAAGAGATTAGCGGCAACAATTTGGCTTTATTTGATTCAGAAAACTAAAGTGATTCAAGTAACTCAAAATATAGATATGCATATCATTGATGACCACAAATTTTATTTTTTTTTTTTTATTAAATTCTTTTGCTTAGTTTATGGAACGAATAAGAGATAATTGTTGTTTTTCTTTATCATTTTCTTCATCAAAGTTAGGTTTATTTGATTTTTTCAATAATGATTATTTGTTAGTGTGTTCATTTTAGTACTTTGAATCTTAAGTTCATCACAGGAATATGTTGTTTAGATTTTAATTGTGTCGTTTTTTCCCTTTTCAATGATTTTTTATCTATTTAAAACAACAAAAAGCCAAATGCAACATGGAATTTGTCTCTTCTCAATTGATAAGAAATAATGGCATGAAAGTTATAATTAAATTAGAATTTTTAAAAATAAATTTATTTTATTAGATTCTTACTTTCTTTTCTCTAAATATACAGAATAACCATCAAGGAGAAGAAATAACATTTAAGTCTAAAAAAAAGTTGAATTCTAGCAAAAGTTGAGGCTGAAAAGCAAAAAAAAAAAAGATTTAAATGCATAACAGAGTACTTCATCTTCAAATTTATGTTTAGTGAATACTTTAAAATAATTTTATTATATTATAGATATTCAAATTTCCAATTTTATATATTTAAAATAAGAATTTTGTACTTCATGGTGATATTTATCTATTTTTAAATAATATTAAATACTTTTATTTGCTTGTGTGACAATATTTTGTTAGTAAAAATTTTCTTTTTTTTTTTGGTGACAAAATTGTCTAAGATATAACTTTATATTTATCACAAATAATTTTATTCATATAATTTTTATTTAGTGAAAACATTATTGTTAAACTAATAATTTTATTTGTGACAATAATAAACACATGACACTATCTCTAACCAACATTAGTGATAAAATATTACTTTTGACAAAAAAAAAAATTGCTTACTATTTTAAATCATACTAGTGTCAACAATGATGTCACAATAAAATAAACTATTGTGACCACTTTATCCGTTACTATTTCATATTTTTTATGTTAACAAAATTATCACAAATACTAATGTTTTTGTGACAAAATAGTGTTATTACAAACACCAATATTTCTAGTGACAATAATTTAGACACAAAATCTTGAATATTTGTGACTACATAGTTTTATAACGAATTTTGAAGTTTTTAAAGTGGTCACTATTGCATTTCCTACGGAGGTACTTGTGACTGAGGCGATCTCAAAAATTTGTCACTATTAATAATAGTGACAAAAACCTACTGCTTTTAGTAACGACTTTGATTATGTCTAAAAATTTAATTTCTTGTAGTGGTATTAGATTAAGCTTAGGTTTTCCGCTTTGGTTATTATTTAATAAAATTTAGTAATAATAAAATAAATACTTTCATATCCGTTAAAAAAAAAAGAATGAAATCCTAAGTGGTTTGACACTGTAATGCATGTACCACCTCACGAGGATCCAAAGAGCCCCACCTCCTTTCTATCTCACGACTGGTACCTACTCTCATTTCCACTGATCACACCCATACCAGTCTCCACTATGCCAATATGTGATACCACCACCGGATATCATGTTTAGTGCCTCACGGAGGTGCAAGATTCGGATTTGATCCATCACCTCTTTATGGCTTAGCAACTTGATGATATCCTGGAATAGTCTAATAATTGGCTTAACCCTAGCTGCAACATCGGTACTCACCGATTGGAGTTGATTCATGCTGTAAAAAGGGGGAAAAGAAAAGCATTGTTCATGACTGTAGCAATTTACTATTCATACATACGGTTTCCATATGGTCATCAGCAAAAACATGAACAACCATCATAAAAGAGAAACACAAGACTATGGAGAGATAAATTAGGTCTGAAATTATTGCAACAAAAAATCAGCCTTTCTGACCTCAAACGACAATCTCCACCGTTCAGAATAAACCTCCAAATGTTTCTAAAATTGACCAAAAAATTAGCCAAATCAGACCATGGATGCTATGCTGATCGTGAAGTCAGATCAAACTCATTGGAACAGAAAAACAACCCATAACACCTTCTATTCAGAGAGCTCTAATGTTAAAAGCAGTCATCAAAATCAGATCTCCACCGTTCAAAATGAAGAACATTGATATGCGAGCACATCAACCAAACTTCAACTCGATCAGGCTACAAATCCCAATTTGATTACTAAGTTGATGAAACTAGCTGTAGAATTGAATATCTCACAAACTCTCTCTTTCTTTGGTTTCTCAAAGTGGCTGCAAAAATCGTGGTGACTTCTTCTCCAAGAAATTGCTGAAAAAACATTATTAAAACCCTAATGGGTTATCATAACATGGGTCTCACAAAATATTTGGGCTTTCTCCACATAGGAAGGGAACCTAAACCCAACACCTTAAGAGTGTGATTACAACCCCTCTTTGTAACCTTGAAGTAAGCAATAACTACAAAGATGATGAGAATGCAAGCATAAAATACAAGACAACAATTTTAGTGTGGAAACCCTTCTAATTGAGGAAAAAACCACAAGACTCCTTAGAGCCTCTTACAATACTTCCACTATGTCAATTAATGGAGTTTACAGGGATCTCTCTAGCTAACTAGAGCCATACAAACTCAAAGACAAGAGTATTCAAGGAGATACTCAACATAACATGCATACATCATCTTCTGCCAAGATAAATACAATGACATCAAGAAGGATTTAAGGAGATCAACTCATAGGATTAGGATGTCAAATACAATGACATCATCTTACTAGCAAGGATGATCTCTACCCAAGAATGTAGATGAAATCCTGCTCCGATTGCTGTCCGATCTTCTTGCCAAGCTTAGCCCTAATCTCTTTCTCCTTCCTCGTTTTGGTTTTTTTCTTCTCCCACTCTATTGTCTCATCCTCTCTCTCTCTCTCTCTCTCTCTCAATTAATGAGAGTTTTAATCAAATAAAATTGCATGTGAAAACCCAACTTTGCCCTTGCCCTTTCTATTAATTGACATAGCTTCTTTTGTTGTTTTCATTATAGGATTTGGCCAAAGCCAAATTTTGTTTATCTAGCTCAAATGGGCTAAAACCCAACAAGTAAATCACATAAGCAACTGCTGATCTAGCCAGGCTTCTTCTTCTCCTACACAGGAGAAGAGAGATAGAGCTGGAAAGGACGTAGACTAAGCAAATGGAGTGTACTGTTAACTCAACGTTAATGGAGAAAAATCTAGCATAGCTATAATTGTCGGAGGAGCTCGAAGAAGAGGAGATAGAGATAGTGGTAGCTAGGGTGAACACCATGATGTAAAGATGTGAAAATAAAGTACATATTTAGGTTTTAAAAAAAGAGTCAATAAAAGATGGACACATATCCTACCAAAAGAATTAAGCTTAGAAGGGGTAGATATTTAGGGGATAACTTTACTATAACTAGCATGAATGCCCATGCTTATGCTGCAAATTTTACTAAATAATTATGAACTCCAATATTTCATATATTAGCAATATAGTCTTTTTTTCTTATTTTCAATATGTTTCACAAATTCAAAAAAGTTACTAATGAGAAATTATATATATATATCAATGTCAATATAAATAGCAACAATAGTACTATCAAGTAATAAAAATAAATAAAAAGTAAGTGCACCTTTAATAAGGAAAGGGAATAGTTGATTGGGCTCATGTGTTTATGTTGTAGCACAGGATGAATATGATAGGTAATCAAATTATCTAAAGAAAGGAGCCTCTATCGTTGATTTAAATCAAATGTTTTTTTAATTATTATTAAAAGGAACCTGTATCATTCATTTTTATAATGATTTTTGTGTTGAAAATAATCAAAGCTGCAATTGCTGATGTGGAAAGACTGTTGATGTGGAGGACTCAGACATATTTAGTCTTTTGGATTTTTTGATTTTTGAATGTTAGTTGTGATATACTTATCCATTAGATAAGTCTCTATTATCATCTATAAATAATAAGAAGAGTTTTATTAAATTTGAGCCATTTGAATAAACAATTGTACTTCCAGTTTCTTTTGCAAAATGATCCTTATGTCTTTCCATCATTTTTTATCCTCTTTTTTTCCTTAAAACCTAACATTTGGTATCCGAGCTATTAGATCTAAAGGACCTGTGAATGATCAACATGGCTACTACCATTACGTCCGCTCTTTCATCTCCAGCTTTCAATGGTTAAAATATCAAGTTTGGGCCATCAAAATGAAAGCTTATTTGAAGGGGCTTGCTTTGTGGCAATCAGTTGAAGATGAGAGTAGCATACAACCTTTGAGAGACAATCCGATTCTCAATAAAATGAGGGCTCATGCAGAGGAAGAAGCAAAAGCTCTAAGGGCCTTATCCTTTATTCATGCAGCTATTTCAAAATCAATTTTCACAAAAATTACGACCTGTGAACCAGCCAAGGAAGCTTGGGATGCACTAAAAGAACTATATCAAGGTATTGACAGAACAAGACCAATGCAAGTGCTAAATCTTAAAAGAGATTTTGAGATTCTATGTATGAAAGAAAAATAGACCATATAAGCCTACTTTGACAGGTTGACTATAGTGGTGAATAAAATCAGGTTGATGGGAGAAGAGCTACCTGATAGTAGAGTTATGGAAAAGGTGTTTATAAGTTTGTCTGAACGATTTGAGGCAAAAATTTCATCTCTAGACGATCCAAGAGATATTAGTCAAATTACTTTGCCAAAAACTAATCAATGCTTTACAAGCACAGGAACAAAGATGAAGTATGAGAGAGGAAGAAGTAGAACAGAAAGTTGAGGAAGCATATCTATCCAAAAGTTCATCTTCAAAAGGAAAAAGAAGAACACTCCAATGCGACCATTGCAAGAAGTCAGGCCATGAAGAGAAATATTGTTGGCACAAAGAAAAACCTCAATGTTTCACGTGCAAAAGATTTGGACATTTACAGCTAAATTGCAAATTTAAGGATGAAGAACGTGCAAATTTGGTAGAAGAGACCAAAGAAGAAATTCTTTTTTAAATTTGTTATGAAAAGTGCATCTAGTGAAGAGAAGTGCTTTACGAGTTTTAGAAATGTGGAGAGAAGTGCTCCATGGTGTTTGAAGTTTGAAGAGAAGTGCTCCAAAACAAATTTGTTAAGAATTGTGCAACTTTACATTAAGGGAAAGTGTTGGAAATAATCAAAGCTGCAGTTGCTGATGTTGAAAGGCAGTTGATGTGGAGGACTAGGTCATATTTAGTCTTTTGTATTTTTTTATTTTTAAATATTAGTTGTGATATACTTATCCATTAGATAAGTCTTTATTGTCATCTATAAATAATAAGAAGAGTTATATTAAATTTGAGCCATTTAAATAAATAATTATAGTTTTTTTTTAAATTATTCTTATGTCTTTTCATTAATTTTTTATCCTCCTTCTTTTTTTTTCTTTTTTCTTTTTTTTAAAACCCAACATTTTGTACTCATTCTCTGATTCCCACTAATGTATATACGTTCAATGTTTAAAACTCTCCCTATTATTTATTCTCAAATCCCTGGGTGTTGACTCCATTGAATGAATGAGAAGAGGTTCTAATATATCATTTCTCAATTATTGCTCTCTCTATATATTTATATGCTTTTTTGTAGGGGAAGCCTCTCTCTCTCTCTTTCTCTCTCTTATTATTGTTTATTTAAAAATTACTTTACTTATTTCCTTATTCACACTAATATATATGCATATATACACCCAAAGTTTAAATAGAAAAAGTTGAAATCTCTTATCCGTGTCCCTTAATATGACACGAGTACAAAGAATTTAGTTTCATTCACATCCAGAATACTGTTTTTGAGAATGTGACTTTTACCTAACTGTTGTCATCAATGTCTATCTAGCACTATGCTTGTTTCATTTACATTAAGGAAATTGTTTCCAAACATAAGACTTTCCTCTAACGTTTTTCACCGGTGTTTCGCTAGGACTATGCCATTATGATTATGATAGACAAAGATATTTCTCGAATTTGGGATTAATAGGAACAATATGGTAATGATAAGCATAATATCAATATCAATATAAAAAAACAAAAAAATATTTTTACCTGAAAGGAATAACGCAAACACTTAAATCAACTCACTATTTTTTTTTTTTGTTAAACTACCATAACCACTATTATATAAATACATTAAAAAAACAATAATCAAATTTACAATTTAAAGTTATGAAATTGACATTTTCGGTAGAAAAAAACTTAGCATAATTTATTTAAACCATTTTTTCTCAAAATACAAAAGGATTATACATGAAATAAATGGACAAATGCATTTGTAGAATTAAGGATTAATAATAATAATGATGATGATATATGCAGATGCTAAACATAATTAGATAATTATCAAGAAATTTATTAACAAATTTATTAAATTAATGTAATATGTATGTGCAATTCATCTAACCGTCCGTTTGGATGGGGGTAATGGATCCCTAGATATGGGAAACATTACTCCCATCCATCCAAACTCATGTTTAGGTATCTCCAACTAAGGTCAATCCCAAGAAGAAAGCATTTAATGGAGGTTGAGTTTGTCATTCTTGCCCATGTTATTTTATCAGCCCTTTCTTCACATTATATAGTGCTCACCGACGGCACGATCACACTGCCGGAGAGAAACAGGTCGAAGATCCCCTTTAGAGCAAACGACGCACAGATTGAAGCCGAGACCTGGGCGACGATGTAGGAAGGATCTGAACCCTGGGGAAGTGGTGGAGCACTGCGAAGGCGATGGTCAACGACGGGTTGAGGTGAGGGTCAGAGATGTGGCCCATTGAGAGGATGATGATCATCACTGCTAGACTTACGCCTGCTGCGTTATCGATTAGGGTTTCCGCTCCATTGTACTTTTGGTTCACGATTGGCGCAGCCGTTGTGCCGAAGATCAAGATTAATGTGCCCACGAATCCTGCTCCGATCTGTGAATTTATTGTTTAACCAAATGGATTAGGGTTTTTCTATTTTGATCAATTTTTCTCTATTTTTTAAAAAATTGATTAATTTCTTCATTTGAACCAATTTATCCACTTTTTGAATCAATTAATTTCTTTTTTTAAATTGATTAATTCCCAAATATTTGAGTTTTTACCACCTGATTTTGAGCTAATATTGTATTAATTTTAAAATAATATATTTATATTGACATATTATTAATTTTAAAATATTAAAATGAAATATTAATTTTAACTTGAAATATCTATTTTGAGATAAAGTTGTATTAACTTGGTTAAAATGAAATATTAATTTTAAATATTGATGTACAACATTAAAATAATTTGAACAATAATAATTATGTCAAATGATTAATTGTAATAATTAAGATGAATAATAGTAAAAGAAATTATTTAAAATTATTTTGCAGTTATTTTGTATATTATTTATTATTACTTATGTTAAATGCGTTAAAGTAATTTTTATATAATTTTATATTTCACCTTTTCCATTCCCAATATTTATTATTTCTAACCAAATACCTTTTTTCATTATCATTACTATTCTCATTCATATTCTCATTACATGATCCAAACGACCAATTAATTGACTTTTACCAATATTTGAAAAAACAAAAATATATATAAAAAAAGGAAGCTAACCTCTTTTGAAAGAAAACCCCATGCACCACAATTGCTTAGAAATAAATCTAGCTCTTTTATGATTTCACATGATTATTATATTTCTAAAGCATATTAATAAAGTAAACAAAATATTAGGCACAGTGATGCACAAAATTTTTAGGCATCTTTGTTTATTTTATCTTTAGCAGTTTTTTTTAGCCCCATTTATTTTCCTATTTTCACTATGTCCCGCAAAGTGAAAAATAGTTACTTATAAGAAATTGTAATATATATATATATATATATATATAGGGAATAAGAGTTTGGTCCATGTGTTTTTGTTGTACCGCTCAATGATAATGATGGGGAATCAAATTATTTGACCAATGGTTCTTATTTTATTAGTGTTTATAATGACCAATGCTTTAAAAATAAGACGGAACCAGTCGGTTCAATCGGTTCAATCAGAAATTGATCAGTAAACCAGTCTGATTAGTCACATTAAAAAAATAAGTAACTGGATCAGCTGGTTAAATCGGCGAACCGGTTGGACGGACGGAATGGTTAGTTTATTTATTTAAAATTTTTAAAGTTAAACTTAGTCTAAAAATAAAAAAAGATATTATATACTTGTATTTTATTTTATTCCTCATTTTTTATGTTTTTTGTTGTTGTTGTTGTTGTTGTATACTTATATTTTATTTAATTCTTTATTTTTGAATATTTATTGTATGGTTGTATCTTTGTGTATTTGTATTTTGAAAAATTTAAATTTATGTAGAGTTCACACTTTGTGACCTTATAAAGACAATATAACTTTGCAATATGTAATTTGTATATTTTTATTTTTCCTTATTTTTATTTTGAAATTTTGAAATTTATTTATTTGAAAAATATTAAATCTGGTTAAACTGGTTAGACTGCGAACTGGTTGCCTAATAGGGTCAACAACTAGTCTGATTTTTAAAACATTGATAATGACCTTTATACTCACTCTCTTCTTCACAATAATATATATATATATATATATATATATATTCAATTTGAAATCTTTCCCCATATATTGTCATCCCTAGAATTCCATTTGATGAATGAAAATGAGTTGTAATAATATATTACATCTCATTTATTGGGCCCATGTTATAAATTATTGAAAGGGATATTTCACTAATTGAAGTTTTCTGTGAAAGCTTATCATCAAATAAATAATTACATCCCATCATTTATTGGTGAGAAGGGTGAGAAGGTGGAAGTGAGGAGAGGAGGAGAGGGAAGACGTCATTATTGGCCACACCTCAAAAACATAGGCACGCATTTATTGGGAGCACAAAACTTAAAACATTTTACTAGATGGAAATTTTGAGAAGGAAGTAGGTGTTAGGAAATAAAATCAATAATAAAGTAAATAGTGAGTTTACAATATATGCATCCAGAGTTGGCACACATTTAAAAAAAGACACACACACAACTAATTGGGAATGGACAAATGGCCCCACCAAATGAGAGCTTTACAATGGAAGATTTTTTAAAAATGGAATTAAAAGTAAGTATATATGTATATATTTAACAAATCTAAACTAGATGTGAAACATTACTTCTGATTTAGTAGTTTAATTTCTAAACAGAAAGATCATGAACACAAAAAATCATATACATCAAAGTATATATATACTTTGATTGAAATAGCAAGCCTTGCATAGTCTACCTTGTGGAGACTAGAGCAAATGAGGGCAGTGCACTTAAGTTACGTGTAAATTTTAAACAAGTCTGGGAATGGGTTGCAATACATGCAATTGGCTATTCTGAAGGTATTATTATTCTCTGGCTACAATCAATAGGCATGGTCACCCCCTAGCTATATCAAGAGTTCTTTACATATGGTAATTTCTTCATAGCTCCTAAAAGTGTGGATTCTATTCATTGTATAGAATGGACAGTCGATTGAGGCTCAAAGGAAACTATGGGATGAGCATACTCGCATTTCAGTTTTAAATCATTCTTGGATTATCATCGGTGATTTTAACGCAATTTGTTTTCATTCAAAACATAAAGGTGGTAGTTTTGATTGTTATTATCATAAATTGATAGAGACGCAAGTGTATGTGTTGATCACATAATAAAAGTGTGCATGAAGCAGAGTGTCGGTCCACAAAAAAGAAAGTGAATACTAGTAGTAATCCTAAACCTGAAAAATAGCCTAAGTAATCGAATATTGTGTGTGCTAACAAAAGTAAACAAAGGCAAGAAAATACGGAAAATAGTAGGAGAGAAGTCGAGGAAAAAAGCGATGTCCGCGCATAGCATCTCTTTAGAGTTATGAAGTGCAAGATGAAGGTTGTTTATGCATGCAATCCTATTTGAATAAAGAGGATTCCAAAATTATACTAAACCCCGATTTCTCAAGCGAAGAGTAACTGAATTGGTGCAGATATGATACAAGCATCCACACAATCACATTAACACTCTATGAAACCTCACTGTGAGTTAATTACAATTCCTTAAATAGAAAATCTCCCACAAAGAGAGATTACCGCTACTCGGAATATAGAGCAGAAATATGATTTCTCATAAAATCCACTCTACATGATTGCAAAGAGCATGGAGATTGTCACTAACTCACTCAACAGAATTGAGAGAGACGGAGTCTCTAAAGTACCCTATACCTAGGCTTACTAAAAATTTCTTCTAATCACAACATGTTTATGCTAGGTGGGTTTTTATACTAGTTTGCAACTCAGCATTCAAATACGTAATTAGATTCAAATAGAAATGATTGCAATTAAAAAAAATTACTGCATCAAAGATCCAACAACCAATGTCAAAATATAAACCATAGAGTTCAATTATACCCAAACATCTACAAATTAGTACTCTATTGACGGAGGGCAAGAATTCAAGATACAAATAATAGGAGGAAACATGAAAGCCATGAAAACCCCCTTCTCAATTGTGCTGATAAAGAATTGCCCGAGAAGCCCTATGAAAGCTTCCACGCACGGCGCCAAGTTGAGCTTGACAGCTACGATCTCCAATCCCCTTGAATGTGGATCCAAACCTCCCTTCAAATTGCCCTTTGAGTGCTAGAGATCTAGCTCCTATCTTCCCTAACTTCGCCTCAAAGAAACGCCCAAAAGAGAAAACCAAGAATGCCCTAAAAATCGTCATAATTTCTACTTATACCCGATCGCTTACATACTACTTACAGGGCGTAAGGATATGACTGTAAGGAAACTGGATAAGATGGTCGCAAGCCTTACGAGAAAACTTATGATCATAAACCATGTCCGTAAGGTCTTTTGTTTATGTTACGATCTAACATACTGCTGTAAGCGATGGACCGTAAGCTTTGCTGTATTACTTCTTGCGACCGCCCTTTTGGGTGTAAGTTGTAGTCGTAAGTTCCTCTTGATTGTTCTTATGGGCATCTTTATGGGCGTAAGTCTTGCCCAAAGGTCCTCTGAATTGGCTATGAATCCTTCTTACAAGCATAAGCATGCTTGCAAGTTCATCTAGAATTGACTTATGACCGCAAGGTTAGACATAAGGCGCCCCTAAGCCACCCAGTTTGCCTTGTCCTTGTTCAAATGATGTCGAGAGGGCTCCAACTTCATAATTTAAAGTCTGAAATGCATTTTTTGGCTCTCTCTCATCTTGAAATGCTGTCCTAAGCCTGAGAATGTGAAAACCACTATGTTTAGCATCAGATTTCACAATATGACTCTAATCCATACCAAATAAATGTATAAAGTGATATAAAGTATATGAATATTGTATACTCATCAGATTCTCCCACAGTTAAGCTTTTGTTTGTTCTAAAAAAAATTAAACATTACAAACAAACTGGAGGAAGTGCAAGACCTCAAATGCTTAAGAATTGGGAAGTTTCACAAGTAGTTCGAGTTTCAACAATACAAGAATGCTAAAATCTTGTAGTTCCAAAAAATGTGAACACTCTATCCAAGACTATCATTGTGTGTGTTACAACTCTCTAATTCACTTCTTTTGACTTAGAGGACTTCAAAAAGCAAAAACTCACAAACAATCTATTTACAAAGTGGTAGCTCCAAGCATCTCTTAAGATAGCCCTTTCCCGCGGGCGCTCATCGAGTGACTTACACACTTTAAGAGAGATAGGTCTTTTCACATCTTTCACTAGAATACAATAGCTTTCACTCACCTAAAAAGGTAGCTCTTTCTCTAGTTGGGGCATACATAGTATCTGACTTATTGAAAGTAGCTTCACACTTCAAAAGGGCTCTTTCCATTTCTCAACTTTCTTTCTCTTCTTTTTTTTTCAAAACGAATTCTTTCAAATCCACAAAAATTTTTCTTTTCTACACATGAAGTAAAACGAACAAAACTAAATGAAGTTCAACAAACATCTAAGTTGTTACAATAAAGAAGTTGTGTGCTCTAATTAAATGAGTAGCAAAGAATAGAGTGCATACTAAAAAAAATATAACTCAAAATGGAACAAACTTACATGTGTCCACCCCAATACTAAGAAACTCCCATTATATTACAAATACAATGTCATAAGTCATACTTGGCATGAAAAGGAATTAACAAAGAAGCTTAAGAAATGACTGAGTGATAATCTTCTTTGTAATTAAGGATGATGGGTGTTGCAAATAAGTCCTACAAAATAGAAGGAAAGAACATTAAAGCTCAACAAAATAAAATAACAAAACAAAAACTAGAAATCCACTAAGAGTCTCAAAATAAGTACAAACTAGGCAGGGTCAACCCTTGCCAAAATACTAAATATAAAGTTTAAAAATACAAAATAGTAGAAAAATGAAATTAATGCTTGGCGGCATGAGATGGTGCGGAGTCTGTTGGTGGATGTGGAGATAAAGGAGGGGTCGGCACCAGAGGAGCTGGAGCCAGAGGAGGGACCAGGCATGATAAAAGATCCAAGGAATAGCCGAGGTTAGCCTCGAGCCGTGCTTGGGTCGCCAGGATGGTCTGTTGGCCCTCTTGAAGCTGTCGTATCTCAGCCAGGAGCTCCTAAACCTTGGATCTGCGTATGGTAAGAACTGCTTAACTGGATGGACGGGTATGATTAGTAGCTGATGGCGGGGATGACTTTTTGTTAGACTAGTAGTCCGACTGATCATCCTCATCCTAACCCCCTACTAGTGGCTGCTCTATAGTCGGGGTGAGAATGAAATGGCCACTGCGACACACCACTATTCTCATCAGCCATAAAGTATCAAGGCCAAAGGGAGATGTGCCGCCAACCACCTACTGTCTCTAGACTCGATCGACCAAACCCATACCTCAGATAAGACTTGTAATGTATGGGATTGTGAAGATCACACCAAGGCATATGTGTTGGCCCTGATGTGCAATAAACTCTGTTAGCGCGTAGCCAAAATGGATGGGGCCACGCTCCACAAGCTTGTAGAGGAATAGGAGCTCCTGCCACCCCACTACTCCAGAGTTATCGGCCCTACATGCAAAAGAGTGTGCTATGATAGTGTGGATGTACTTGTGTGCCGGGTGAGTAAGCAAAGAGGCCTTCTTGAGGCTCGGCTCGTAGCTCCGCTCTTCGCTCAAGCACTACTAAACTCCCTCTGCGTTGACGTAGGGAGAGAAGTCGATCAATAACTCCTTATACTCCGGGGTACTGATGAAGTCTGTGTCATATAGCCCTGATGGTAGAGCGAAATCGGTGAAGGATAGACATCATTGCTCCCCGAATAGCTGAAATTTGATGGAGTTGGCTTTGTCAAACCCCACGAGGCCTTGATCCATCTCAAAAGTGAGCAGGACCTCAAGAGTACTGTCTTTGTATGTTTGCTCCTCATAGGAGAAAAGCCAGGTCTAACTGCTTGTCTAGAGCATCCCCTGGATCTCCTTCTCCAACCCCAACTACACAAGAACAGGTCAATCCACCATACGGGATTGGCCAAACCACTTTTTTCTCAAGCGGATAAACGGCTCTCGGAAGCGAACTTCAGAAAATGTAGGGTCTGAATGGACCGGGGAAGTCATCATCGCCTCCTCAGTGGCCATACCAAAGGTGGATGCCATGGTCTGACACCACCTAGCCTGCCTTGATGTAACCTTATTTGCTCTAGTTATGATAAAACAAGAAAAAAATAGGCCAAAGTCATCTTTGCGGTGACCCTTACGGCTATAAGCTATAGGCTTAGGCCGTAAGGACCCCTCCTTTACATTAGAGCTCAAGATTTTACAAATTTCAAATTTAAAGCAACATTCAAGCAATGCTAAACAATCATACACTCATTTTCATGCAAAATTTCGATCAATGGATTCAAGAATCATGAAAAACGAAGATTACCTTTGAGAGAAAGAAGAAAATGGAAAAACTGCCCGGCGAGGGGCTTTGGGAGTGGTTCAAACCCATTCAAAAACACTCAAAAATGGAAGAGGAAAATGAGGAAAAGAGAATGTGAGGAGAAAAGGGGCCGGTGAACAAGATCCGGTGAAGAACAAATTGAAATGAAGATCAAAGATCACTGGCGGCGCTTAAATCCTAGGTGTTTACGGGCAGCTTACGCGTGTAAGCCATGACTGTAAGTCTCTCTGAATGAATAATTACGGTGAGCTTATGGTTGTAAGGCCTACCCCGTAAGGGTACATCTTTTTTATAACCTAGGTTACGACCGTAAGAGGCTTAACATTGTAGTTCGTAAGGTTCTCTGTCTTGCTCTTGCGGTCTATCTTACAAGCATAAGGTGCTCATGACGAACCTAAGTTGCATCCCATGGAGGTTAATGGTCGTAAGGGTTTAAGGTATACTCATAAAGTTATTTGGATGACTCTTACGGCCTCATTTACGGGCGTAAGTCACCCGTAAGAAAACTTTGAACTGTGCTCATTAGGACTTACAAGTCGTAAGTGCACTCGTAAGACTCTCTAGATTCCCCTTGGGGGTGGCTTACGGGCATAAAATGCCTGTAAAGCTCTATGTTTGAGGCTTACCACCCTACTTATGACCCTACTTACCGGCGTAAGTCACCTGTAAGAGTTTTGAAAAATTTGAGCAGAGTTCCCCATGTTTCCTGTAGTTAAGCTCAAATATATATATGACTTGGGAAGCAAAAATTGAGTGTCTAGGATAACAAACATCCAACTAACACCTGAAAATCCAAAACAAGCTGAGCAATTATTACTAACTTCATCAAAACTATAAAACCACTACTAAATACTCCAACTCAACAAAATACAAAATTTATTACTTGGGTTGTCTCCCAAGAAACGTTTGTTTAATGTCACGAGCTTGACGTACCTAAAATGCACATGTCAAGGAGGTTCAAAGTAAAAACACTCCTCATGACCAATATGAACATCTCCGAAATAGTTCCCAAGTGCAAGATCAGAGAAAATAGGGAACTTACAAATAAAGTTGACCGACTCAGGGGTTACCTCCTTGGGTGAAGGTTTTATCTTGCCTTTCTTAGGGGAATTGACCTCCTGCCAATGCTTCTTGCTCATGAGTTCCTCAACAAATGTAGGTGTGAGCAAAGGGGTGGTCTATTCAATGTGAGGGTCATCCAATGACTCCTGACTCCTTGAAAGGCTCTTTGTGCAAAATTTTCCAGCACGTAACCATTAACAATTAAATCAGTCTTATCAATTAAATAGTATGTATCATCAAAAGTAGAAGGATGTTTCATGGCATCGGATAAAGAAAACATGACTTCCGCATCCCCAACCCTAAGTGTTATCCTACCATTGCTAACATCGATTAAGGCTTGAGAGGTGGCTAGGAATGGCCTACCAAGAATGAGGAGCATTTCAACATGTTCATCTACATCTAAAATTACAAAGTCTACCGAGAAGATAAATTTGGTAACCTTAACCAATACATCTTCTATGATTCCCCAAGGATGCCTATGGAGTGGTCCACTAGTTGCAAGGTCATCCTAGTTGGCTCAAGCTCATTAAATCCAAGTTTTCTAAACATGGTGTAAGACATTACATTTATACTAGCACCTAGATCCTCTAGGGCTTTCTTATTAACCCAATCACCAATGTTACAAGGTATAGTGAAACTTCTTAGATCTTTTTCTTTCATTGGTAGTCGATTCTGAAGCAACGCTTAGGTCCCTTCACTCAATGTGACTTTTGATACCTCTTCACATACTTTGGCATTTGAGAAAGAGCTTCAACAAATGGTACATTAATGTGCAATTGCTTCAATAGATCTTGAAATCTCTTGAATTGTTTGTCTGTATGATCATTCTTCAACCTTGATGGGTATGGGAGGTGCGGAACATACTCCTTCACTGGTGGAGGGCATTCAAACACGCAAATTAAATTGAAATAGAAATGATTGTAATTAAGAAAACAATTAAAGCTTCAAAGATCCAACAACCAATGTCAAAATATAAGCCCTAAAGTTCAACTATGCCCAAATATCTACAAATTAGACCTCCATTAATGGAGGGCAAGCATTCAAGATACAAATAATAGGAGGAAACATGAAAGCTATGAAAATCCACTTCTCAATCGTGCCGATGAAGAATCGCCGGAAAAGCCCTAGGAAAGCTTCTATTCACGTCGCCAAGGTGAGCTTGACGGCTATGATCTCCAATCCCCATGAATATGGATCAAAATATCCCTTCAAATCGCCGTTTGAGTGCTGGAGAATTGGCTCCTATCTTCCCTAACTTCGCCTCCAAGAAAAGCCCAAAAGAAAAACAAAGAATGCCCTAAAAATCCTCATAAGTTCTATTTATATCCGACTGCTTATGGGTTACTTGTGGGTCTAAGGACGTGGTCGTAAGGGAGCTATAGAAGAGGGTCACAAGTCTTATGGGAACACTTATTGCCATAACTCACGTTTGTAAGGTCTTCTGCTTGTGTTACGGTCCAACAAACTACCATAAGCGATGGACTGTATGCTTCACTGTAGTGTTTCTTGTGACCACTCTTACGTTGTGTAAGCTGTAGTTCTTAAGCTCATCTGGATGGTTCCTATGGGCATCCTTACAGGCGTAAGCCTTGTCCAAAGGTCCTCTACATTAGCTCTGAATCCCTCTTACGGGTTTATGCATGCCCGTAAGGTCCTCTGAAATTGACGTACAATAGTAAGGTTGGCAGTAAGCCTCCCGTAAGCCACCTAGTTTGCCTTGTCCTTATTCAAATGATGCTTAGAGGGCTCCAACTTCATCATTTGAGGTTTGAAATGCTTCTTTTGGCTTTTGCTAGTCTGAAAATGTTGCTCTAAGCCTGAGAATGTGAAACACACTATATTTAGCATTGAATTCCACATTATAACTCTATTTCATGGTAAATGAGTGTACAAAGTGATGTAAAATATACGAATGTTGAACACTCATCATAAATCTAAGCTTTTCAATGATTTCATTGCCAAAAAAACTCCCATTTGGATATCAATTTTTGCGGTTTTTGACTTTACATGGTATAATGGTAGAATTGGTCTAGCCTATCACTGGGATAGGCTAGATAGATGTCTTGTTAACACTAGTTGGCTTGATTGCCATAACTCTTATTTGCTTACTCATTTGTAGAGCATTTGTTCCAATTATTCACTGCTTTTAGTTTCTGCATGGTCCAGAGCTCATTCCACATTCGAGAATTAAATCAGCTTAGAATTTTAAAATCCATTCTTCCCCTATGCATGCGTTAACTCACCTCCTTAGTAGAACCAAGAAAAAACTTCTTGATTGAAAAAAGATTGGTCTGAGTTCCCTAAATAAAGAAATTAAAATTGTTGAACATCATATTAGTTGTCTAGAAAATGAAGATCATGGGATGTCTAGCCAAGCTTCCTTCAAATAATATGTCTTCCAACATTGATCTTAGAAATATTCATAATAGATACAAATGCTGAAGTATCCTTAATAGTTACAAACACTCTCCTTATACATGTTAATTTAAAGTGGGCTTAAAGGTCTAGGATGATGTGGGTTAATAATGGTGATATTAACGCCACTATGTTTCATAATAGTGGCCTCATGAGCAAACATAGAAACTCTATTTTTCTAATCATGGATCAAAATGGTGATATTCAAACTGATAGGATATTAACAAAGTTTTCCTTGAACATTTTTCCAATCTTTGGTCTGATCCTAAGCATAACTCTTTTCCTAATCTCATCACCAGGATTGAAGTTTTTAAAAAACTTATGTCACTCCCTTCTGGAAAGTTCCTCGGGCCATATGGTTTTAATGTCGAGTTTTATAAATTCTTTAGGCATGACATTTAAGAAGATATTTATAGTGTTGTTAATCATATTTAACAATGCTTGCATGCCCATCTCTTCAAATTTAACTTATGTTGTTTTAATCCCTAAAAAGGAAAACCCTAAAGTTGTTTTACATTTTTGTCTGATTTTTTTATGTAACGTGTGGTATAAAATCATTGCCAAAATCCTCGCCAAGAGGCTCAAATCTGTACTTCCCAACCTAATTGGAAAGGAATAGACAGGTTTCATCCAAATTAGATCTCCTACTCATAATATCATTACTATTCAAGAAGTTGTTCATTCTTTAGATCAAGATTATAGCTATCCCCCTAGGATGATTGTCAAAAAAGATATTGAGAAGGCTTCTGATACCCTTAGTTGGAAAGATATTCTTACTACCTTAGCCAAAATGAATATTCCTACTATTTGGCTCTCTTGGATACATGCTTGCATTTCAACCACAAAATTCACTTTCTTAATTAACGGCCATCCTACTCATTTTGTTAAAACTTCTAGATGTATCAGACAAGGAGATCTTTTATAGTCATATCTTTTTATTCTTGTTTCCCAAAATTTTACAACTATCCTTAACCATGCTCTTCTTCTTGGTATGATTTCGGGTGTTGAGCCTAGACTTCTTCACAATTTCAATCATTTCTTATATGCAGATGATCTTATTCTAGTCTCTAAAGCTTCTAGGCCTGTTGCTAAGAATATTATCAATCTATTCTAAGCTAACATGTAGAAATCCTAGCCTTTCTAAATCTACTATTTTTCCCCAAAATGGCTTAACAAAGAACTCTCTAAAGGAATCAGTAAAGCTCTAAACTTTAAAATTGAAGCATATCCCTTAACCTATTTTGGGCATTTTAATTTCCCCCACCAAGATGCATATGTCTAACTTCATGCCTATGGTTTCCAGATTTCAAAAACATCCTACTTTTTGAGAATAGCTACACACTTCCTATGCTGGCAAAATGATTCTTATCAATAGTGTTCTTATGCCCATTCGTTCTTATACATTAGCAGTGTA
This sequence comes from Dioscorea cayenensis subsp. rotundata, assembly GCF_009730915.1. Lineage (NCBI taxonomy): Eukaryota > Viridiplantae > Streptophyta > Magnoliopsida > Dioscoreales > Dioscoreaceae > Dioscorea > Dioscorea cayenensis. The sequence goes on along the minus strand of NC_052480.1, from coordinate 10,055,113 downwards.
CTCCATTCCAGATTATATTATTGACCAATTAGCCAAAATAGCTAGAAATTTTCTTTGGCACAAAGCCAATAATAGTAGTGCCCTTCCACTCATTTGCTGGAGGGAACTACTCTTGACAAGCTAATAGGGAGTTAGCTATAAGAAATTTGGGACACTGAAAAGTTGCCTACTTGAATGGAAATGCCTTAAAATATCTCAATAAAGACAACTCCTTTTGGGTAGGTATGACTCATCTTAAATATGGCTATAAAGCATCTTTGGAATTTTACTATTCCTCCCAAATGTTCATGGTTTTTTGGATCCTGGTGCAAGAATTTAAAGAATATTAAACACCATCTTTGACTCAACATAGTTAATCCCGATCATACCTTAGTTTTGAGAGATCCATGGTTTTTTGAAAACCCAATTTATCCATAAGCCAACTTTTGTCAATATGGATCTAATTAAGGATGCCATTCAGCTGATTGATTTGGTTGACAATTTAAACTGGAACCATAATGCTATCCATTCTTTCTTAGGTAATCAAGTAAACCTTCCCAATCTGTATATGAGTCATATTATTTCGGAAGGTAACAATACTTAGGCGTGGCATCCTAACACTGGTAATAGTATTGTTTCGAAAATTTATGGTTTTCTTAATAATTTGAATTATGAGGACCTTCACTGGAAGGGCTGGAAAAATTTATTTATGGAAGTTATACGTAGCTCCTAGGGCTAATTTTTTCATGTGGCTCTTCTTGAATGGGAAGTTCAAAACTTTAGGTTTTTTGAATTCTCTAAACATACTTTCCAATCCTTACTATGTTTTATGTGGTATGCCCAGGGAAGACATCAACCATCTCTTCAATCAATGCTTCAAAACTCATATTGTTTGGAGAAAAATTGAGGAGAGCACAAATATTAATCTCAACTTCAGTCGTTATATTAATTATGGAATTTGGTTAGAAAATGCTTTTGTTCCTAAAACTAAATGGGTTGCATCTCCTATTGTTGCCACAGTAAGGATTATTTGGAGAGCCAGATGCAGCTTTATATTCAAAGGTTTACAACTGAACCGAGATTGGATTGCTATTTCACTACAAGAAATGAAGCATTTAGTGGCGGGATTTAGATCATTTGCTGGCAGTTATACCTGCCGCTAGTTATCCTTGGTGCCAGTTAAAAAAATGTCGTGAATCCAGGCATCACCAATGCATTTCGCGGTGGTTTTGATCAATGGCTAGAGTAACTGCCGCTATGTGCCTGATGGAGTTAGCGACAATTATAAACCGTCATTACACCCGCAGCCATATGCCACCGTTGCTCTCCCCGTACACATTTTGTGACTGGTGTAAACTGCCATGGTGGGGGCCGCCAAATGCAATTGTCTGGTGATGACAAGCACCAAGATTTTGAATGCATTTTTAATCTATTTCCCAGATATTTAGAATCTTCATTTGGGGGCAGGTTGAACAGCCGCAATAATTTTTTAGGATAATAAAATTTTTGTCTTAATGATGAAAAAGACTACAATAATAAAATATCACCGAGTAGTACATAATAAAAACCTGACAAAATTCATTGACTAATGAAAAACACAAGCCTATATTTCAATACACACAAATATATATAAAAACAACTAATGAAGTTTTTTTGACATTATTAGAGAGTATTTTACCAATAACTAGTTAATCAAATGAAGAACAGTTTCAATAGATTCTATGTTGAATTAATTCATCAATTTCACTAACAATCATTGAGTGAAGTTTGAACCATACGTCGAACTTCATCGTGTTTACAAAATATACTTATAAACAACCTTTGAGAAAACATATTCGTCGTTCGATTCTCCAATCATGTTAGCTGTAGCTTTTTCCTGATCTGACCTGCTTTAAAGTGCAACAATCAGTGATATTAATTCAAGCCTCCCAACATCATTATCGCCTTCACAAACAGATATAATTTTTCTATAAATTTTTAAGAGACCAAATAAGGTTTAGTACAAGTTCAAGTACAGATAGTTTGAATAGTTTCATTTGAAACATACTTCTTCATCGGTTGTATTGAGGTGGTCAAGCAGTTTTAACACCCATAATCCATTAGAAATTACAGCACTTAAAATTTCAAGTTTAGTTGATTGCCCTTGAATTTGTTCCTTTCCTTTTATTCCCTTATTTCTGGTGATATAAACCACAAATCAACAAGTTCATCCTTTTTTGAGCTAACTAGGAAAAAGAAAACCTTGACAATTGAAGGTCATCTTCACTATAGATTTGATATCTTATATCTTTCGATGGTTCATATGACAAAGGTGGTGGATGATGAATTCCAATCCTATGAATTGTAGCAAAAAATAAGACATGGTTTAGTATTTTCATGGAAGTACTAGGTAATAGTAAAAGTTGAAGGCAAAATTCAGCCAAGTAATTTAAACTAAAAAATTCTAGCCATATAGAAGAAGAAATAGACTGGATGAGCATTGCAAAGAAGAACAAATATAATGAAAGACAATAGACAGACCAATCGAGATTTTAATATATGTGGAACTGACAAATATATTCAAGATAAAATACCTTGACCTTTAATGGGTGATGTCCATGTATTCCCCTTGTCTCTCTTGTCCAGTGTCACATGCATTACACCATCCTCTACAAGACAAATGACATGGAATGCCAATTATAAGAGGTTCAAAATAAAGTAAGAGTGCAGAAAAGAACTCGTTATAAGTTTATAACTTCAGCAGATGAACCATAAGAAGCACATAAAACATTAAACATTATTCCTATTATGTTTGAGAAATCGAAATCAAAACATTTTCAACAAGGATCTTTAGATTGAGAGTTAATCTTATAAACTGAAAAAAATATTAAAAAGGTTTTCATCAATAATTTTTTCCTACCATTTCTTTTTTCTTCTATTTCTTGTCAATGCAAAAGTAAGCAATCAAATTCAAGGATGGAAGATGAATTGCATACCTCCAACCTTCATGCCAACCAAAACATCTTTCAAACACTAAATAATCTACAAAAATTAACATAATACATTTTCTTATAAGTAACGCAGAAAAAATGTACGGAAATTAACATGACTGAAGGCAATAAACCAATGAAAACATTAACAATTAAGAAGAATTAGCAACCCTACATACACTCAGAAGCCCACCTCTGCATCATCCAGAGGAAGTTTAACAGGTATACTCTCACCACTGAATTGATCCAAAGTGCTACAAATGAATTTACAAAACAACCTGTTAATAACTTAACACAAGCACATCATCTAACAAAAACAAGTATCATAGAGATTTCTACATTCTGTCAGTATCAGACTTTGCATACAATCTTACAAGAATATATTTAATCTAGAGGGTGTGGCTAAATAAAGAGTTTACCTTCATGTATTTAAACTTTGACAATGCCATTCTTTGATTATTTAACTCTCTTGTAAAAACATGAAAACAAATTGAAGGTTGAAGATGGAGATTTTGTGTAAACCCACAAGTCAAGTTTGATGACATGAAGGTAATTAGTAAAGCAAGCTCTTCTTCTTTTTCTTCTTCTTCTTGATATATATAACATAGATCAAAATATATGGACTTAAATTTCTATTAATTTTTTTAATTTCATTGTAGTCATGGCTTTGCCTTCAACAAGCAATTCATCCAGAACTAGACCATGGCATTGGGTTGAGGAAAATTGGATATGTTATCAAACAAAGATTTCACCAATTATCTATTATAAAAACTTAGTTTCAATCAGTGTCAAACATTATAAATTTGTTATGACATGCATCATTTACTCTAGTTGATAAGTGGTCTCCAGATTCATAATTTTACTTTTATAGGGATGATGGTGTTGAATTTCTTTTATTTATCAAATTGATCCAGTCAATGCTTATGATTGAATGTATGCTTTGAAGAAATAGTCATCTAATGTACAATAGTAATTTTTTTTTTGTTAAGGCAGCATTAATTTTCATGTACGAGATAAAACATCTCTGACCATTGAATTTTTCTCAGAAATCCTGTGATCTTCCATCCAAGGACATAGTGAGTGCCTTTTAGCACAATCCTTTACATTTTAAGGAAATGGAAAATGATAGATTACTATTTCTGATGATGAATCAAGAGCCAATAGATGTATTTTCGGCATAACAACAATAATGTAGGATACAACCTATCAAAGGTGGATCAATGGTCCAATCCTACTAATAAAGTATTCGGTTTGCTATTATTATCACTTGTTTTGTCACTTTGCCATTTATGACTCAAAACCTATTAAAATTTTCACAGATTTCTCATAGGATTACTAAACATCGGAAAGACATATCAATAAAGAAATGGATGAAGGAAATGAAGCAAAAAAAAAAAGAGGTTAAAAAGAGCAGTAGTTCATGTAGCAATTGGATGGTGTAGATCTTCATTAGCCAAAGGTGAACTTATAGTGCATGCAATGTATGGTGAGTTTATACTTTTTGTTTTATTTATATGTACATACATTTATATGTAAAGATTAATTTGAGTTTTATTTCTAATGAGTCAAAAGGAAACATACCCAAGGGAAGGAATAAAAGAGAGCACCCAATATGTGAAACCCAGATTAGAAACCTAACAAGAAAAAAAACATTGTGGTTAAAATATAAACATATAGAAAGTACAAATTTATTGGCTACATCATAATAAAACTGTCTAATTTACAAAAAAAATAATTGGATAATATGCGCCTTCACAACTTAATGTTAAAAATTGTGAACAATGGAAATAAATTAATGATTGTAAGATATGCATTGACCATGCATACAGGATCACAAAGCAATGTGCATGAACTTTATTAAAAAGAAATAGAATAGGGGCAAAATCAAAGAGGGGGAAAAGGCTGCTAACTTTATCCTTACAAGCACTCCATACTAAAAGTAAATCCATGCTGATGCAAAAAAACAAATCCAAACTGAACAGTGATGAAAAGATGCAGTTTTGATGGTAATTATCAAGTCATCAAATCTCATTTTACTGATGGAATAAGGAACAAATATTTCTAATTATGAGCACATATAACTTAAATTTCAATCATTTACAATTTCCGAATGAATTAAAGATGCCATAATAAGTAATAAAATTGATAAAAATAGAGGTTCTTGTTAATTAATGAGTTTACCTTCAAGTATTTAAACTTGACAATGCTATTATTTGATTAATTAATTCTCTTGCAAAAACCTAAAACAAATTGAAGGTTGAAGATGGAGATTTGAGTTCAATCCCACAAGTCGAGTTTGATGACATTAAGGTAATTAGTAAAACAAGCTTATCTTCTTCTTCTTGATGTATATAACATAAATCAAAATATATGGACTTAAATTTCTATTAATTTGTTTAATTTCATTGTATTCATGGCTTTGGCTTCAACAAGCAATTCATCAGGAAGTAGACTATGACATTGGTATTAGTTTAAGAAATAAAATGTGTATGTTATCAAACTAAGTTTTCTTTATATGAATTTATACATAATATTAATAACTCAAAACCAATGAAAATTTTGACAGTTTTCTCATAGGATTACCCAACACTAGAAAGACATGTCAATAAAGAAATGGATACAGGAAATGAAGCAAAAAAAGGAAGAAAAAGACAGGTTAAAAAGAGCACAAATTCATGCAGCCATATTTGTTACAAGATTATCAGCTACTCTTGCAGCAATTACAGCATAAATTACAGTTTTTAACACAACTACCAACTCAAAAAGAAACTGGAATTGCTTTTGCAACAACATTAATCGGCAAGCATTGTCTATCAGTTGCTGAAACCATTGGTGCATCTCAGGATCAATTACATTTAGTAATAAACAATGCAATCATCACTACTGATGCTAATAATCTTCTAACCCTAACAGCTATTGTAGCAACATGTATTTATTAATATCAAGATATATACATATGTATATGTATATGTATATGTATATGTATATGTAATTTGTATTGCCATTCCATGTTAATCTTTTAGCGCATACAAATGGTAATATATTTTTGCATTGAAGGAGGCAGCAACACTTAAAGGAAGACTGCATGATTTAGACTTTGGAAGGTGTACATCTTCATTAGCCAAAGGCCCAAAGGTGAAGAAATTATAGTGCATGCAATGGATGGCGAGTTAATAATTTTTCTTTTTATATATGTGCGTACATTTATATGTAAAGATTAATATGATTTTTATTTTTAATGAGTCAAGAAGAAACATACCCAAGGGAAGTAATAAAAGAGAGCACCCAATATGTGAAACCTTGATAAAAATCCTAACAGGAAAACAAAAAAAAAACATTGTGGTTAAAATATAAACATATAGAAAGGACAATTTTGTCATAAACATCATAATAGATCTATCTAATTCACAAAATTTGTGTAATATATACCTTGGCAACTTGATGTTAGAAGTTGTGAACAATGGAAAAAAATTAATGATTGTAAGATATGCAGCGACCATGCATACAAGGTTACAAAGCAATGCGCATGAACTTTATTAAAAGGAAATGGAATAAGGAAAAAATTTAGAAAGGGAAAAAAATGAGTTGTATATCTCTAACTATGTGATTTGAATTCTACTTATTTCTTCACATTTCCTACAGCATTAACCTTAGTGGTATTGTGACAATTGTTGTAGCTATTGCAATTATCATATGCATTTGGAAGAAAAAATGCAAGCAAGAAACACATCTATGTAGACAAATAGTGTATTCTTGTGAATGTGGAACCAAACATCAACATGGTTACAATTAACCAGTTTCTAGCAGATATATTAAAAGAGAGGCCTGTTAGATTTACTACTCAGAATATTACAGATGGAGGACAAGATCAATGGGAAATACCTTTGTTTCCGAAATTTCTACCGATTGTGCATTGTCCTTCATCTTCTCAAGCTCCGACAGCCTATGTTAAAGATTTGGCAGCTGACATTGAAGCTCTAGAGGCCAATGATGATGGTCCCAACCGAGGATGCTATAAATAACGGTTGCCAATTGTTGGAAAGATTCAATCGAGAGGAAAAGGTGAAGATGAAAACCTAGAAGTGAGAGAGGATTAATTGAAGGCTCAAGTGAAGTTAAAATTAATAACACAAGGGCAATTTTGGAACCCACGGTGGTTTCAGTGTAACCCGCCATGGAAAGTTGTTATTCACGGTAGTTACATTACAATTGCCATGAATTGATTGATTTTCATGATGGTTATTCACATTAACCGCCATGAAATTCAATGAATTCATGGAGAAGCTCCAACAGCCATGTGAATGGCCGGGAATCTAAATATTCATGGCGGCTTAAGGCAAACCGCAGTGAAATGAGTATTAGATTTAATCACTGAAGAATCATATCATAAAATGATAGCCTCTTGTTATACATTTATACACATAGGTTTAATAATACTCGGAGTAATAGGATTACATAGAAAAGGACAATGTAAGTCCCCGTACATACCACTGTATCAACATTGTAGCGTCCTGTAGATAGTTGAAAATATATGTCCTTCTTATCATATCAGTCAAGTTTGTGTTGGGAACTAAGTTTTTTTCTTCCTAGAGAACGACCTTCAGGAATACTTCAACAGTAATCAAATATCGAGTATCTTCTGGATATCCGATACCATAACTGGGTGGTATTGATGTGATTGAAAGGTTAAGAACTGTGGGAAACTTCATTTTCTTGAATATTTTGACTAGTAAGTAGGAAAGCTTCTAATGCTTCTGGAAAAACTTAACTTGCTTTGGTCTTCTAAGAACTATTCTGCTGATCATGCCATTTTGACTATCATATCATTTAAGTCTGTATTAACCACTAAGTTGCTTCCTTCGGAAGCTATGTTTATAAGGACTCACAAATACTTAGTGAGATCTAAAGGATTTCTAGCAATAAATCATCTAGTTTTATAATCTCTATGCTTCCAATCCTAACCTTTACTTCACTTTGTTCTCTAGACTGTAAATCCATCATTCGGAGTTCAAAGTGACTTCAAAAGCACAACCAACCCACATATAAGGGTGGAGTTAATACCTCAACACACATGTCCCCTTATCCTGTTGAGATGAAATTCAAAACCTCGGCAAGCATATAAACACCCTAAATAGGGGATTGATGCTGATAAACCAATAGGTCATTGGCAAACTCATCTTTTTTCCATGAAAAATTTTAGAAAAATAACTATAAATATTTTTTTTTTTTTGTTTTTTGGTTTTTAAAAGCAAAGGAGTTGGATCCATCTTAATGACTAATAGCACTTGGCCATATTAAAGAATAGCAAAAGAATATGAATAACATGTCTTTGAAAAACACTATATTTATATATATATATATATATATATATATGTATTAATAGATAAACCACAATATATTAGAGAAGTGGAAAAAGTGGTTAAACCACTATATTGTCCTTATTTTTCATAGTTATTATTTTTTTACTAGGTTTGACGAACGATTTATTATCATTTACCTTTAAAACTTTACAAACATTAGCATTCATTTTTCTTCTTTTTTTCTGTTGAAAGTATGATCCTCACTAGTAATGATGCAAGCTTTATTAGGAAATTATGAGAACTCTGAGAAGAGGAAATAAGGGTTACATGCATGATATGAAGCTAAGTTAAAACATGAAATCTAAAGAAGTTGCTTGCTTGTAGAATGCAAATGCTTGGACACAAAGAAACCAACACTTTGGATTGAAACTCCAAACAACTAATTATAGGACTCAAAGCAAATAACTTACCTATCTGTACATTACTTTGTAGAATGTGAATAATATGATATAAAAAAAATATATACATCTTTAAGAACTCTAAGATCTGCTATAGATATATAAATTAATAGCTTGAGCATCTAGACATTATAGCATAGAATTTTAATACCTGAAAATAAATAATTGGAAATAAATGACTACACCTTTGAATCTCTTTGTTTGAAATTTATTATGGTTTATTGGTGTGGATTTATGAGTTAAGAAATATAATTAAGGAAAGCCAAAAGGTTCATAACCCTACGGCATTGCCCCACAGTGATGATAATAGATCTTCGATTGTGGGTGTGGATTTGCAATCCTCACCCATATCGTCGGATGAAGATACAAAGACTAGACATTCAATATATAGTATGTGTGTATATCCCTAAAAACACTTGTCGCATTTGTCAAAAAATTAAATAAAAGTGTAAGAAAAATTTGAAGGGTGGAATGGATGGTTAAAGCTTAGCTAGTATTACTGTTCCGTGCTTGGGATAGCGCAACGATTGTCACATGGTTGGCCTATGGATTTGGACGAGACATATAGAATATGAACAAATGGATGTAAATAATTATACACTTAGATAGAAACTCCAAGCAACTGGCTAAAAAATATTAGAAAATGGTTCAAATTTCTTTAACATCTAGATTGTAGAATTTAAACACTATAAAGTAAATGATAGGGACACAAGTATAAGTGCCGATCATGTAATAAAGTGCTAAAAAGTGGGGTATCAGTCTACAGGGAAGATCAAGAGTACTAGTACTAGTTTCTATCTCGAAAGTTAGCCTAATAGAAAATAGCAGTGTGTGTGAGCAAACTAAAAAGCAAGAAATAAGAAATAAAAGGAGTAGAGGAATCAGGAGAAGAAACGATGTCCGGGCATAATATCCCTCTAGGGTTTTGTTAAGTTCAGGATAAAAGTTGTCTAAGCATGCAATATAATTTGAACCGAGAGATTTCCTAAAGTATACTAAACTCCTCTTACAAGGGTGAATAGTAACCAATTTTGTACAGTGCTGATACAGTCAGCACACAATCGCTTTTCACTCTGTGAAATCTCAATGTGGATTAACAAGAATTTCAGGAATAGATAATCCTTTATGCAAAGATATACCCTTAATGCCACACAGAATAGAAATGCTATTTCTCCTAAAATCTATTCTATATGATTGCAAAGAGTGTGGAAATCACTTGTTAATCCACTCGGGAGGATTGAGAGAGAAGAATTCTCCAAAGTACCCCATTGCTAGGCTTACTTACAGTTCCCTCTAATTGCGGTATGTCTATGCTAGGTGGGTATTTCTACTAGTCACAAAGCACATCGAATATGATAACTAGGGCTTTCTCCACCATAACAATCAAGCAATATAAACAAGCAATTAGATTCAAATAAATCCAAAAAATCTACAACCAATGTCAAAAGAGATAAAACCCTAGGGTTTAACTATGCAGAAACATCTATAAAATTAGCCCTCCATTAATGGAGGGAAAGCATTCAAATTTCAAGACACGAAGAGAAATAAGAAAAACATGAAAACTCCCTTCTCAATCATGCTGAAAGGTAACTGCTAGTGAACACCAAGGACCTTCGACGAATGCCGCCAAGATGGGCTTGACGGCTACGATCCCCTTCTCTAAGATGGTGGGGTTGAATCTCCTAAAATCTCCTCCAAAGATCTAGAGATTCGCCCTTCTTCTTCCCTTAGCCTCGCTTCCCAAAAATAGAACAAAAGATGCCTTAGAAATCCTTATTAGATCTATTTATACTATACCGCTTTCGGGCTGCTTACGAACGTAAGGATATGGCTGTAAAGAGCTAGGGATGATGGATCGCAAGCCTTACGGGATCCCTTACGACCGTAAGTCCCATCTGTAAGGTCTTCTATCTCGTGTTACGGTCCAGCTTACAGTCGTAAGTGATGGACCGTAAGCTTCTCCGTGTAGTCCTTGTAACTACCCTTATGGGGGTGAGTTGTACTCGTAAACTCTTCTGGATGATCCTTACGGTCAGTCTTACAAGCATATGTACTGTCCGTAAATCCCTCTGTGTAACATTGTAGTCCTCCTTACAGGCATAAGCATGCCCTCAAGGTTCTTTAGAAGAGGCTTACGGCCAGAAGATGCCCGTAAGAAATCCAATTTGCCTTATCCTTCTTCGATTGATGCCGAGAGAATTTCCTCTTCTTCATTTCGGGTCTAAAACACTTCTTTTGGCTCCCTCTCGTCTTTAAGTGCTGGCCGAAACCAGAGAATGCCAAACACACTATGTTTAATGTCAAATTTCATAATATAACTCTAATCCATACTTAATGAGTATACAAAATGATATAAAATAATGAAAAATTGTACACTCATTAGTAAACATTTAAACACTTATATATAAACACCAAGCAGGTAGCTATAGAAATCTAAATAAGTGGATTGAACATCTAAACAATAAGTTGTAGTCCATGTAAAGAACACCTTGAGTGAAAACTAGGCTGTGTACATACCAAGATATGAACTTCAACCACTTAGATATATAACTACAAACAATTTGCGGTAGAAAGATAAGAACATATCATACTAATTAAAGCTTCAGGTATATAATCTAATCAACAAGATGCATGTTCTAATTAGCTAGGAACAAAATCACAATACTTATGAAAATATACCAACTATATATACAATTTGATTACAATAATACAAAATTACGCTGATACATTAAAAGCTTCACATCCACAGTTGATCATGGTGAGATTAAGTGAAAAGAAACAATATTATATCATTGACTATATAGTTATAGGAATCTTTAAGGAGGTGGATATAGTTAGTGCACAACTACAAAATATTATTAATCTTTTCCAGTAAGTTAAACATGTAAATGCTATGTTTACTTGTGAGGTAAATAAAGATCTATATTTATATCACTAGCATAGTGATTGTGTACAACTATCCCATGCACCAAATAATTGCTAAAAACAATTGCTACAAAGCAAGTATAGCAATATTTATAATATGAGTTTCTTTTTAACTCTAATAGCTAAGAAAAAGATTTATCTGTGTATCAGAATGAAAGAACCAAAGACAAGTTTACTGTAAACTAAGGAGAACTTAAAAAAACACAAACCCGGTAAAGAATGAAGAGTTATAAACTTTAATATGGATGTGATATCTTAAATTAGTATAATCTTTTTATGCAAATCCATTTATTATTCTCTTTTCATTATATAAGGTAACTTTAATCATTAAACTATTCTAAAATTTGATGTCTATGTCACCTTTACTTAAAAAACTCCTACTCATTCAACTATCTCTCATGATAGTTATTTTATAATATATGACCCACAATTATTTCATTCATTTTTCTAACTATTTATATTCTATATTTCATTAAAATAAATTTATTTAATAAAATCTTAGATATTATTAATAAAATAATTAAATAATATATTTAAAATATATATTTCAAAATAAATATTTAAAACAATAAAAATATATGAATAGTAATACATTATTATATTAATTTAAAAAATTTAATTAATTGTTGTTGATAAAAATAAAAAAATAATTTATACAAATTTATGTGGATCCCATACTAATTATTTGAATATTTTAAAAAAATTAAATAAAAAATCTGGTGGAGCCCATGTCGCCATAGAGCACTGTGATTACTGCTCAATCCTTTAATCAATCATTAATGAAGATTGAGTGACTGCCAAAGTGGCTTTTAGTAAAATAAAAATAAAAAAATAAAAAACCAATTGAACAAAATCAAAAGGTGAAGACCCGCATGTTATTATACATGCTAGAGTGCGTGTGATTTGATAAATTTTTCAAAAATTTCAATTTTAATTTCACTGTAACTTGGGCTGGTAACGGACAGAGGAATCCCCGTCCCGACGGGTGGGGGGATATCTCTCTGTCCCTGCATCCCTGTGAGGATTCCCATGGGGATCCCCATATACCTATAAGTTTTGAATTTTTTTTAAAAAAAAATTAATACTAATACACACTAACACGTACATGAAAAACATAAAATCATTCAAAATAAAGCTCAACAAACCAATATATAAAAATTTATAAAAACAAAATACTCCAAATGTTTATTGAGCAAAACATGAAATTCAGAACTCATATAAGTACAATACTTCAATCTAATACAATTCATATAAAGCCTCCTTGTCCTATGATTTCATTAAAACCTACACATAACAAATTCAATCAAATTAGAAAAATAACAAGGATATGAGGATATCACATAACAAATTCAATCAAATTTAAAAACAAAAAAAGTTCTAGTCTTCTAGTATAATCATAATCAACTTACCATTAATTTGTTAAACACAAAAACCAACTCCTCACTTATAAACTCATAAATCAATTAAGCTTCCATCCTTATGATGAACATCAACCTAAAATATTAATCAAGGAAAAAATAAATTCTATGAAAATAACAATGTATATAACGTTTAAGCATTGAATATTTAATACCTTACCTCTTCATCCACCACATCCATATCATCACTAATTGTATGACATTTATAATGAGAGGTTGTTGAAGCATAATCAAAAAGAATATAAATACATATTAGATCAAACTATTTTGAGCTATAATAAGAAAAGTAAACTCATTCATTAAAATATGTAGTAGTTATATATTTATTGCCCCCCCTCCCCCCATCTTTAATTACTTACCTTTCTTATGAATCCATAACCAATTTTGTGTACACATTAATGATTCAAGTGTGTCGGGTTAAAGGCAACTATAGTGTGGACTCACAACTCTCCCACTTGTACTGAAAGCCGACTCTGAAGCCATGGTAGACACAGGAATTGCTAAAATATCTCTAGAAATCAATTGCAGTGTAGGATACTTAACTGTAGTTCTCCAACAACTTAAAATATCAAATTCACCTTTTCATGGTATCAAACGCTCTTCCAAATAATGATCCAATTTTGTACTGACAGTCTCTTTTTCATTGTCAATAGAAGCAACAAATAAGTGAAAATTACTCATTGATTTTGACTCTTCACTCAATGATGATTGGGTAGGATTATCTTTTGATGACTCCGAACAACCACCATATTCACAGATGTTGAACTTTGGTGAATATTCAGAAATTAAATGATAACAAATCTTTTGAATTCTATCAATTTCTATCTTCGCCACTTTATCAGCATAAATAAGAGGGAAATAATACTCCAATAGCTTTATCTTATACCGAGGATCCAAAATAGTTGCTACACTCATAATACCATGCATTTTGGTCTAATATTTATCAAAATTTTCCATCATGTTTGATGCCATAGTTTGAATATGAGGTCGGCCACAATTAATCCACTACTTCAATGCTAATTTGATATCACAAATCTTGGAAAAATAAATATTAGCAGTAGGGTACTTAGTTTTAGAAAATGACTCTGTGATAGTATGAAACATTTTTAGTTTGTCACAAATTTCTTTAGCCATTTCCCACTCTTCATCCAATGGGACACATTTGTAAAGAGGCTCCATTTGCTTCAAGCTTTTAAAAACATCCTTGTATAGCAACATTAAGCATGAAGTATGTAGAATTCCATCTTGTCTTGTAATCTAAACTTAATTTTTTAGTGCAAGAAACTTTCAACTAAAGAGTTGTTTCTTCAAACTTCTCATTCTTTTAGGTGTTGCACTCCAAAAAGCAACATTTTCACGAACTTTTTCAATAGCTTCAAAAATAACCTCCAAGACATCTTTAACAATTAAGTTCAAACTTTGGAACAATATCGCATATGCAAAAATGTCCCATCCATCCAAAGATTATTACAAGATAACTTGTTCAAAATCAAAATACACCAGTGTATTATTAGTAGAACAATTATCTAGAGTCAATGTAGATAATTTTTAATCAATATTCTAATCCATTAAACAGTTAATTAGCACATCACAAAGCACATTAGCAGTATGTGGACATGTCACATAAATGAACCTAATCATATGAAATATGAAATGATATTAAAAGTATTTACATAAAACACCAAATAAATATGACATAAAAAAATAAAAAAAATAATACCTAATAATTCAACTTTGCAAACTCCTTGATGCGTTAATATAATGTGTCGTAATAGCCATAAAACCTTTCTTTTGATTGCTTGATGTCCACATATAAGCTGTGATTGCAAATCTACTATTATTGTCTTCAAGCAATTTCATTGTCTTTGCCCTTTCATGCTCATATATTTCGAGAATATCCCTTTTCACTGCTCCCCGAGAAATATTTTTAAATAATGGTTGGATAGCTCCAACAAACTTTCGAAACCCAAAATGCTCAACCATTGTTAATTGATACTAATGTAAAACAATCATGGAAGCCAACTCTTTTCTTGCAACCTCTTCATCAAAAGAGAATGTCCCAAGTGAAACTTTTCCTTTGTTATTTATCTCAGATTTGAAAATACTTTGCTTAATATCTCTTGTCTTCCTCAATGGACATGATGCAAAATGGTCATGTAAATGTTTAGTCCCATTCTTTGATTCTCCTCCAAGCTTCTTTTGACAATAATTGCATATTGCCTTCCATTTATCATCTATTTTTTTTCTTTCTTAAAATGGTTCCATACCGCCGATGTCAATTTTCACTTAATGCCCAAGTTCACTTCTTGATTATCATTTGTAGAAATTGTTTAATTTGAAGTATTTGGTGTTGTTGATTCAAGGCATGCTCTATATTGTTCACTATTCACTTGTGCTATAGATTGGCCCCAACTTTTAACGGGTGAAACATTTTTGGATGGATTATAACTAGCTTCATCCATGATGATGTCACTTATTTTGTTATTCACCTAAAATTGAAAATTATTTAGATGAAAAAAATTATTGGCATGCTTGATAAAGGAAGTTAAATATTGTGTGTTGTAAAGAGATCATAATATGAATGATAACAAATGAGAGCAAGAATCACTTGTAAGAACAAACAAAGAGGAATTCCATTACAAGTCTGGTGGATGCACACATTGTCCAGATGATATATGGATATCTACATCCTGACACAACCACTGTATCACAAAAATTTATGTTATTTGCTTTCCATTCTATTTTTATTATATAGAAGTCAATTAAGAGGAAGGATTGTATATTTGTATGTCATGAAGCACTGTAATGACCAAAAGTTAATACACTTTGATCTGATCAACTTTTATTAACCTATATTATTATAAGTAAAAAGGCCCACTGAATACCAAAACCATGAACATTGACCTACAGATTCCAAGCAGGTTCTCCCCACAACCAATCCTTGATCGCAAGACACAATCAACACTGAGTCAAAGACATACACAACCTCTATACATATCAACTCAAAACTATTCAAATAACAAACAAAACCCCCAATAGAATGAAAACATGATCAAGTTCAAAGAAAAAGATGTAACTTTTGATCATCTAAAGCAATGAAAACAATATAATATGAAAAAAAATATTATGAGAATGGAAAAATTAGGGGAAAAACAATCAAGAACTCACAGAGAATGGCAACAACAATGAAGACTGAGATAATTACTCAAGAGAAAGAAGAGAAGAGATCAAAGATGGGATGGTGGTGGTGCATGTGGTGTAGTTCATGGGAAGTCCTCATTCATTTGGATGATTCTTATTTGCTATGAAGACCAAGTGACTTTAAAATCCAAGAGAAGAGCAGTACAATTCGTCGGAGGAGCAAGGTGCTAGGGTTTGATGGATGGATGATTTGCAGGCACTGCAATGGAAGCTGGGGAAAAAGCAATCTTTTGAGGAGGCCGTCTCTTCAATTTGATCCTTTCCTTGCGATAGATCAGAGGATGGCAAACAGTGAACGGTGAAGATCGGAATAAGGTGAAGATGGGATGCTTGGAGTAGCAAAGGAATGAAGAATGGTGCTATGGATTTCTCGAATCTCAATTCTCATCTAGGTTAAGGTTATATGCAATGGCTAAACTGTAAATAATTAAAATTAAAATTTAATATATGTAATTTTCAACAGGAGACGGGGATCCCCGTAGAGCGAGGATAGCAATCCCCACTCCTGCATAGTTTACTAAACGGGGAAGGGTTGGTCCCTGTCACCGCTCCCACGAGGCAAAGAACCGGGGAATCACCGTCCCCATCGTGTCGAGTCCCTAAGAGGATCGGGGATTCCCCGACCTGTTACCAGCTCTAGATAAATCATTATCTATATTATTTGTGTGAGAAGAGATTTAACAATCCCACCTCTATACTCAAACATTTTACTATTGAGCTTTATCAACATTATGCATGAAAATTTTTCTCTGCCATCCAAAAGCATAATAAATTAGAATATATAAAAAAAATTCCAAGGATAAGCAAAGGTAGAGAAAAGAACAAGCGATTTTCGGAGGCTTTTTTTAATAAATATTATATATTTTTTAAATAAGTACCAACATGCGAACTTATATGGATAATTATGAAAATACACAAATAATATTTTTTTATGGTACTTATTTAATTCAAAATTTAAAAACGGGTTAAAGTTTTAACCTTTTTTGTGCTTGGCATAAAAAAAAGTAAACTTTCATTTTTTTTATTTTATAATCAATTTTTTTAAATATGCTTTTTAAACTTTGAGTCCTTATACATTTTTTTAATACTAATTTTTCCCACAACCCTTATTTGAATATCACAATTCAACACACTTATTTGGAGAAAACTTAGGTGAAGTGCAATAGGTGTAGTTCTTGTAGTTCACCGTTGGATTTTTTATACATGCCCTGAGATGAGTAATTTAATGAAAAGAGTAAGGAAATTATGGGAAAGTTGTTATATTTTCAGCTCATTGGACACTACATAAACTACATCTATTGCACTAAACCTAAGTCGATCTCCACTTATTTTACTTGTTTTGTTTTTTTCTTCAACACTTAATAAAAATTTTTCACTATCATTTTAATTAGGAGTAATATCATGTACAATCCCTCTACTTTTCAAAATGTGCCATTTGGTCCCCTACTAATTCTCATAATCTTTTGGTCCCTTACTTTTCTAAAATGCGCCCAATTAGTACAGGAGCAAACGTCCATCATATTTGCTATCTAATGACCCTGACGTGGCAAACAAGATTCTTATTTTATACCCCCACTGGACATTTTTCACAGACGTGCCATTTTTTTAATAGTGGATAACTAATTAATTAAAACCTTAAACATTAAAATAAAACCCACTCTTGGATCTTGGATCTGAGAACCCGATACCTGATGCAATCCATCACCCTTCCCTCCATTATCACCTTCTTCGTCCCTAGTACCATCCGTTGAGAAGCTGGCTACGGGGCCACCACATCCGGCGCCAGAATGCCTTTTGACCACAGTCGGAAACGTGTCAAGTCTCCTACCCTCCAGGACAGGCCTCTCCATCTTCCTTTCTCAACCGCCGACCAACCTAACCTACTCCTGAATCCATTGGAGCCGCTAAAAATCCTGCACATCTCCTTCATCGAAAGGAATCTTTACAAGGTATTCATTGATATGAAATAATTGGGGTTTTGTTCCTGATGAACAACTGTGTCCTGGTATAATTCCATAAGTTCACACATATTACCATTAAATCCAAATGAAAACAGGCCCAAATAAAATAAAATAAATTTAGATAACATTTCAATTAACAATGTTCACTCGAGTTGTCATTAGAACACTCAAAATTCAGACAACATTCCATTTCTTCAGAGCATTGTTAAAACTAATCTAACATTTCAGCATTACAAGACACTCAAAATTGCACTAATTAATTATTGTTTTCAATGTAGCATTCTAACTTTGCAGCCAAAAAATGTTGAAACATTGCAATATTCTAGTTAAGAATCATTCAAGACAAAAAAAGAAACATTCTAACATTCCAACCAAAAAAAGAAACATTCTAACACTCCAAGCAAAAAAATAAATAAATAAATAAATAAACATTCTAACATTCCAACCAAGAGTCATTCCAACAAACATTGATCCATTGTTTTCTAAGGACATCTTGGGCTTGTTTCCCCTGCACAACTTTGTTGGGTTGACACTTGTGGCACATCAAGGGTTGCAGATGTTTTCTGGGATAAACTCTACCTAGATGCTCTTTCGGCTCTCCATGCCTAACAAAGACATGCAAAAATGAATTAATTAAGGGGATCCTAAAAGACCCAAAAAAATGTTATTACCATTAGTTCACTAGCTGTAATGAATCTAGTTTGTGGTACTTCCCTCCCAACCATATGTCCTTCACTACAAGGGGCCCTGGATATATATATATATATATATATATATATATCAAACAAGGAAGAAAAGTTAGCTATTTTTGCAACAAAAATAAAAATGTAAAATGGATCACTTACTCTCAAACTACTAGTTTTTCCTTGAAAAGTAGTAGTCTCATTTTTTTTTTAGTTGTGCAGCATTTGTATTTCTTTTAGCTTTGACTACAGTGGACTCTTTCCTCCTTCTAAATGATTGTGCATCTCTAGCTGTTGCTATTGTGGTTAACTTAGGCTGTGTAGCATCAGATATACACTACACAGACACATAACCAAAAATTGAATCATGAACATTTCAAACAACTCAACAAGCATATAAGGCAAAAGAAACTCACAATATTTGTTGGCTTTGGACATTTCGATTTGTTGTGGCCTTCACATGACAAATACTACATCTCATGCTCTTGCCTACCCTAGAAATTTTTGTTGAGCTTCCTGTCTTCCCTTCCAGTAGTTCTTTTCTTCTTTTTTTGGCAGGTCTTCTTGGCATCCTCTTATTAATGGGTGGCAGCAATACTCCCTCTTCACTGGTAGGCCAAAACTCACTATCTCTTACTGGTTTGACATTAAACTGGTATGCACTTAAGTATGTATCTTTGTTGAACCATTCATACAAGTAGTTAAGAGGGTCTATCCCACAGAAAGCTATTGTTGCGATGGCATGATGACATGGTATACCACTTTTATCCCATTTACCACAACTGCAACTATGAGTTGCAAACCTAACTACATACCCCTGCCTTATATGCTGCATAAGGTTATCACATAACACTTCATGGTATGCTCGACCATTCTTTTCTACCTTCCATTTTCCACTTTGCCTCTTTTCCTTTTCAATCTTTGCAATTATATTTGGTCCACACTTTGCTTTCCACTTTGTAACATATGTTCTCTTGCTAACTATCTTGTTCATGATGTATTTGTCTGATGTCTTCAAGTAAGGCAATTATTTGCTTGTTTCTTGCTTCAAGGATAACTCCATTAAAGGTTTGCACATGTTGTTTTCCACAACTTCACATTTCACCACATCAATGAAGTAAGCTTGGCACCATCCATTAATTGGTCATTTCTCTAATAGTTCACTCACAACCACCTCTCCTTCATTCAAGTTTCTAATAATTTGAAGGTGTCTGTCAACATCAGGTTGATTAGTTAACTTGGCCGTCATCCAAAATTGTTGTTGAAGTTCTCTGTTATGGTACTTCTTCCCCCACCTTGCATAGATGTTTGTAGCACATATTCTATAGTCAATGAGGGGGTAAGAGGTTATTGACTGCATGAATGAGACCCTGCAAGGTAGATAATGACATAACTGAAATGAATAAATGAACTCATGGTAAATTGCCAAAAAAGAAAAATTGAGTTGAATTTTACAAACCTTTTGCATGTTACTAACTAAAGACCACCCAGTCCAAAGAATAGTATTCTTCAATTCCAAAGAAAAGTTATTCAATATCTTGAAGTCCTCCTGGAATTGCCTTTTAATTTTTTCAGAGCAAGCCCCCTGGCATTCCTGCATACTATACTAGTTACAAAAACACCTAGATCTCTGCTAACTAATGTCTTCAATTGCCTAGTCATAATGAATAGCATTCCACTAACTAGGTCACCAAATATTTTGCAAATAATCTGGGCTATCATCCTCCTATTCTTAGTAGTCTTAAGTATGCATGTATGTTCCCCAACATAATGTTTGACAACATATGTTTTTTTCCCATTGCACCATGAGCATAGTATAATCCACTTACATCATTTTGCATTGCATGATGCCCTAACTCTTTAGCATCATTCTTTATATACCTAAAAACAAAGCCTTTCTTGGCAAAAAAAAAAATGAACAAAATCACTTTTAAATTGTTTCAGGTCTTTAAAACTAAGGTTCAGGGAGAAATCAATGAGTGTTCCCTTGAATTCATATTGTTTCCTTCTAGATTTACTTCTTGCTCCATCACATTCAGATCCTGCACTAGTATCCTCATAACTCCTTAGGTCTGAGACTCAAAATATTCACTGCCATACCCTACAACTTTCCTATCACAATGTTCCTTTGCATTTGGTGTATGTGCCTTGGGATTTTCTTTTTCTCCATTTCAATCTCTATGTTGATTGTCACCCTGAGAAACTTTTCTTTAATTCTTTTTTTCATCCTGAAATAGTTATAACATTTTCCCTATCTTTCTCCCTTTCTTCATCTACATTTGAGTTGTTACACTCCAATTGCTCATTTGCCAATCTCTCCTCTTCATCATCATCTGACTCACTGCCACTGCCACTGTCATTTCCCTCATCTTCTTTATTAGCATTTAACTCCACACCATCCTCAGCTGGCTCTGCCCTTGCCTCAACAGTAGGCATAAAGATACTAGGTAGGTTTTTATCCCCGCTTTATATTGAAGGACTCGGCATATATGTCTACAGTGTGGTGTGCCCTTAATTTATCAACTAAAGCAACAGTGCTATCATCATTAGAATTATTTCTACAGTTTCTCTCACCATCCAAAAAAGACAGCTTCAACATCTCCACATCATACTTTAGCCATTTTAAATCCCCTAACAAATCCCAATAACATAACTTATCCGTGTCCACTGTGAATTCCTCCTCTTATCCAAGCAAATATTGAAGTTTTCCTTCTCTCAATAATATACCTTGATGGTGATACTTAATAATGTATTGTTCCATGATGCTCTATACTAGGGAAAAAATAGACTAATGACTATCCTAGAAGATAAACTCCACCAAAACTGAAAGCATGTTTTCATTTCATTGGTAAAAAGAATTTCATATTAAGTAGTGCATATAGAACAAGCATAGTATATTGCTAAATATTCCGCTGTAGTTAAAGTCTTTACAGGACTTTACAATTAATATCAATGCCTTGATTACAACATTAGATACATAAATTTTATGGCTTCCTTAGGAAAAATTATTTAAAGTTCCAAACAAGGAAACTATGATTAAAATATTAATGTTGACAACTTCATAATTTAACACCTATTTCTAACTATAACTGGATAGCAACATTCAACAAATGAAAAAAGGCATTCAACATGCAAGTACACCATAGCTTCATTCTATTACTGATTAAAAAAAAGCATTTAACATGCATTCAACAAGATATTGGTGGCACAAACAAAAGCCATAAATTTAAGGGAATAGTGTGCTAAAGTCCACAGGTAGATGCCTGCACTACCATCATATACCACTAATAAGCATCACTAGCCATGTATGCAAGGATAACAAAATTCTATACATTGACAATCAACACAATTGTAGTGAAATAAGGAGAGGAATGGAAACACTTCAATCATAGAACAACAAAAGAATGCATTCATCACAAACAATTAGGATAAGGATTGGACTAAAGTAGAACAAATACTAATACCTGATAGCTCATTTAATACATCACAACAATAACCTACTTACATATATTTGACTACAGTTGGATGCAATTACAGACATAAACAATAGGTTCATCATAGTAAATTAGCATTCAACACAAAATAGGGTAACTTACCAAGAAGATGGAGAGGACCGTCATGACAGATGGGAGACTAGAGGCATTTCCGATGGTGACCGGAAGGGATTCTGGTGCCGGATGTGGTAACCTTGTCACTGACTTCTCGGTGATGGTGGGGTTAGCCGGAGATTTATCTCAACGGGTGGTGCTTGGGATAAAGAAGGGGATAGATGGGGCTGCTTAGGGCAAAGAAGGTGATAGTGGAGGGAGGGGTGATGGATCGTATTGAATATCGGGTTCTTGGATACAAGATGTGAGAGTGGGCTTTTTGTAATGTTTAAGGTTTTATTTTTTTTTTTAATTAGTTATCCACCATTAAAAAATGGCACGTTAGCTTAACATGTCCAGTAGGCATAAAATAAATGTACTATTCGCCATGTTAGGGTCATTAGAGGGCAAATATGGTTGTCATTTACTCCTGGACTAATGGCCGCATTTTAGAAAAGTGTGTGTGTGTGGGGGGGAGGGGGGAGGGGGACCAAACGGGCACATTTTGAAAAGTAGAGGGACTGTACGGAGTATTACTTTAATTTTTAATTCAATTAATTCATTAGAATTTTTTTTTACATATGTGACAAGCGCAATCAAGAGTGTGGTCACAAATTGCGAACTAATCGTTCAGTCCGTACAACCTTACCAACTCTTTTCACAATGAACCTAATACACCTGAGCTATGAACCTTTTGAAAGATATTTATTAGCCACATATGTTTTTCAATTTTTATTTATTTAAAGTTATAATATTTGCACCTACTGAATCTACAAACATTATGTTCTAATAATTTGATTTTTTTTTTTATATAATAATCTTAGATGTTAGAGAAAACAATTAAAAGGGAAAATATTAACCATTATAGTTGCATTAGCAATCTAATCCTAATATTCGTAACATATATTCTTATTCTTTGTTATGTTAATATTTTTAATTTGTGATTTATAATTTATCTTTGGCAAGTGAAGAAAAATCCTTTTTTTTTAAGAAAAAAAAAACCCATTTTTTATTATTCTTATTTGTTTCTAATATGTAAATTTAAGTTTGTAACACAAACCATTCTATGCAAGTAGCCTATAATTGCATAAAATGTTTCAGGTTAATAGTGAGGTATTGAAGGCCTTATATATATATATATATATATATATATATATATATATCTTGTTTTCGGTTTTCATCTGTGTATATAGATTAGGTTATTAGAATAACAGTGGATATAAAATTAATTTTTAGGATAAATCTAAACTTTATTTTTAGGATATATCTTGTTTTTTTCCTCTTAAAGATATGATCCTACTTCTGAATTTATTTATTTATATATTTTTATTTTCTGCGCATTATCAAAAAATTTATATTCATAGGTTTTACATGTGGGAATTAAGAATGAAAATAACACAAATCTTTATATTTCGATAAAATTTTGTGGTTTTATTTTAATAAAAAATTAATGAACATTTAAAGATAAATTAACTTGTAAGTTTCAAAAGCAATTAATAATAATAATAATAATAATAATAATAATAATAATAGCAATGCTATGTATTGCAATCGTCTTTGTGGCTCAAGATCCACAACATTAAATATTCATCAAATCCTAACACTTGCATTGCATATGAAAAAAACACACTTTCAAATCTCCTTTTTTTTAATAATTAAAACATCATGGATTTTTATATAATTACAAATTTTTCTTTACTAATTGGCGACAAGTGCCCCTCATTTAAGGGATTGTCAGAGGGACAAACAGGTACAGAGTGCATCAATTACGGTGACATACAGATCTCCTAAAAAAATCGCTATGTCTTACAACTCTAGAGTGGTGAAATCACTCTTTCTCCCACAGGGGGCTCACACCTAGGCCCATGAACAATACATGAATAGCACTATGCCCAAGTGTACAGTGTATGAACATTAAATTAACCTTTGCTCTCCTCCTTATACTTTTATATTATACCATTAATTATCCAATGGTTGAACTTTCTAATCTCCCTTATCATTTCTATTTCTTTTCCTTTTAAATTTCTTAAAAATTCTTTTTGTTTCCACCATTATTAAATAAATAATATCAAAAGCAATAATAGTTTAATTGTATATATTCTTAGAGCAACTTTAACAACATCCTTGCACTCATTGAGCACTCAATGGAAAGGTTTCCCAACGATTCTCTTAATTAATTTTTTAAAATTATTTTAATTCTCAAATTTTTATTTTACCTCTATAAAGGCACCCACATACTCAAACAAAACCTACATTCTTCTCCACTTCTTTATCTTCGAATTTTCAACTATATTATAGACAAAAATACTCCTCCATCTTCCCAAGCTCTGAATTTTGCGAATAATTTTCAAAATTTTCTATATTCTTATTTCCACCAAATATGCAAAATTTTCAAAATTATTCTCAAAATTCACAAAATTATCCCAACTCACAAATTTTTTTCCCATTTTTATCCAAATGTCCAAAATCAACCAAATTTTCCATATAATTACCCTATATTTTCTAGACCTTGTTTCTTCAATCCAAGCATGGGTATGGCAAGACAACAAATCAATTCAGAAACAAATGGCTATTAGATTCCTTCAAGCGACCCCGAAAATGTGGATAAACATTATCGTGCCGATCAACAAAATGCAACGGAATTAGGTTCATTTTCTGACTCTCAATTTCCCCCTTATTCAACACAACCAGGGATTGAGAATATCGTTCTAGATAAAAACCAACATGAAGATCAACTTGAAAAACTGCAGCGATATAGCATGGAAGATGATAAAATGCTCGTGAATGCGTGGCTTACAATTTCAACCGATAGTGTTGTAGGCACTGCCCAAAATGATGAGACATTTTGGAAACGAGTGACCGAGTATTTCATGAAAATTGGCGATCTTGTCCAAGAAGAAAAACAAATTGGCGATCTTGTCCAAGAAGAGAAACAAATAGTTATAAGCAACATTGGTTTTGGATGCTTCCACTTATTAATAAATTTAACTAATTATACAATAGATTATTAGGGGGATCATCATAGTGGATGGAGTGATGATCAATTGAAAAACGCTTTCATGCTCTATTATCAGAATTGTAAGAAACATTTTATCTATGAGTATGTTTGGGTCATGTTAAAAGATGATCCAAAATGGAAAACAAGTACTTCTCTTGGTAGGTCTTTAAAGAAATTAAAGATCAATGAAAACGGTGCTTATACATCATCTTCCAATGAGGATACATGTATTGATATAGATGACAGTGAGGTCGAGGTCTGTCCGATTGGTCGAAAAGCAGGGAAGGCAAAAACAAAGGCGAAGCAAAAAGGGAAGGCAAATATGGTTGAAAAATCAAACATAGATGAAGAAATGGAAGCATGATGGATTGAACTACGAGAATGGAGGAATGAAAAATTGGCAGAAGTATGAAGTTTGAAAAATCTTTTGAAATGGTTGCTGATTATCAAATTCTGACTATGGATACTAGGCACATGAATGAAGAACAACTTGAGAATCATCGTCTCATGTGCAATATCATAAAATCAAAATAAAATATGTAATGTTTATTTGTTTTATTTTTAATGCAATGTAATTTTAGTATTATGTAATGTAATTTTAGTATCATGTAATTTTAGATTGAGGCTGTATAATGTGATTTTAGTTTTATGTAATTTTACATTGCGGTTATGCAATGTAGTTTTACGTTGTGGTTATGTAATGTAATTTTTATTTTATTTTTATGTAATATGCATTTAATACACTTTATCATTGATTCCTTTGAAAACTAGCTGTTACAAACTAGACATTTGAAAATTAATCATTTGAAAATTAGCCATTTGAAAACTAGCCATTGAGTCAAATGAGTCGTTTGAAAATTAGCAATTTGAAAACTAGCCGTTAAAAACTAGTTGTTGTAGACTAGCCGTTGTAAATTAGCCTTTGAAAACTAGCCATTGAGTTGTGTATATATATGAAGAGAATCAATCCATACTTCACCACCTAGCAAATTCTACATTTTTTGTAAACTACATCGCTTTATTAACATCCTAGAGAATGGATCTTGCCTAGTTGTAACAAATCAAGCAATTTTTGGTAAATGAGTTGATGGATGATTTAGAAGAAAATATGTGTACATTATTAGAGGAATGGGAGAGGTGGAAAAAGGGTAACTCATCTAGTAGCTATAGAAGAACGTGAAGGCATTTGAGTCATGATCATGGAGCTGGACATGAAAGGCTTTAGAATGACTACTTCACCGATGAACCAGTTTATCCTGCTAAAGTATTTTGTTGAAGATTTTGAATGCGCAAGCGTTGTTCTTGTGAATCGTAGAAGCACTAACAAGCCCTTCAGAATATTTCCAATTAAGGGTTGATGCAACTGGTAAGCAAGGGCTTTCACCACTTCAAAAATGTATTGATGCTATTCGACAATTAGCATATGGGGCACCGACTAATAGTTATGATGAATACATACGAATTACTGAATGCACTGCAATTGAATGCCTATTTAAATTCTGTCGATGCGTTATTGAAATTTTTGTAGCACGATATCTAAGATGACCCAATAATGATGATGATGGACATTTACTTTAACTACATTCTGAGCATCATGGCTTTCCTGGTATGCTTGGTAGCATAGATTGCATGCATTGCCATTGAAAAAGTTGCCCAATCGCATAGAAAGGCCAATCCACTCGAGCGGATCAAGGGGTTCCAACAATTATGTTAGAAGCAGTTGCTTCAGTCAACCTATGGATTTGGAATGCATTCTTTAGATTTGTTGGTTCTAATAAGGTATAATCACCAAAATAGTCCATGTACTTTTCTCTCTCTTCTCTTTTGGTCCCTCTACTCAGAAATGCTCCCGACTAGTCCTTTTACTTTTGAAAATGTGCCCACTTAGTTAGAAATGCTCCCAACTAGTCCCTCTATTTTTAAAAATGAGCCCACTAAGTCCCTCTAGTTGGGCCATTTTTAAAAGTAGATGGACTAGTTGGGAGCATTTCTATCTAAGTGGGCACATTTTTAAAAGTAGAGGGACTAGTCGGGAACATTTCTGAGTAGAAGGACCAAAAGGGAAGAGAGAAAAAAGTAGAGGTACCAATTAGGGTAACAACCAATTAATCTTCTTTGTTCAATGATGTATTATATGAATACGCTCCAGGAATTCAATTCAATGTTAATGGTACAACATACACAAAGAGGATATTATTTTGCTGATGGTGTATATCTAGATTGGGCAACATTTGTTAAATGCTTCACATATCCGGAAGACCCAAAGAGAATTAAGTTCAAATAAATACAAGAAGCCGAAAGAAAAGATATTGAGCGAGCATTTGGTGTACTTCAATCTCGGTTGGCAATTGTATGTGGCCCTGCCCATTTTTGGCACAGAAAAAAATTGAGAGATATAATGTATACATGCATAATATTGAATAACAAGATTGTTGAAGATGAAGGAGATGCAATCACAAATTGGGATGATGAAAAAAGTGAATCCCCATTCCTTGTTAGCCGATGATGTACTCAAGATTCCAACAATATTTAAGAAGAAATGTAGAATTTCGTGATCAAGAAGTACACCATCAACTTCGTTCAGACTTAGTAGAGCATATTTGGCACCACTTCAGAAGGAATGAAGGCGAAAATTAGTGTTTTATATGTTTTATTAAGAGTTTAGTTATGTAATATTTTTAGTGTTTGTTAATTTAACTAAGTTGTTTCTTCATTTCTTCATCATTTTGATAAATTATTTGTTACTTTTTTATCATCCACAAATTAATTAATTTTTCCCAAAATAATATAATAATTTATTATTATTCATATATTTTATTATTTTAAATACTTATTTTGAAACTTAATTTTCATAAATATATTATAAAATAATTTTATTAATAATATTTAAGATTTTATTAAATAAATGTGTTAATGAAATATATAAATATAAATAGTTAATAAGTTGAATAAAATTATTGTGGGTCCCATTTTATATTATAGCTATATTATGGAGATAGTTTGATATGTAGGAATTTAATGAGTTTGTTAGTGCAAGTGCACTTTAATTAGCATGATTTGACACTAAGACAAGGTGACATGACAACCTTTATGATGTGGCATAAATGATGACATAGCAAGGCATGGTGACATGGCAAGGAGTCTTGGTGGAGCTATTTTTGGTATATGTTATAACTTGAAGGCAAAATCATATCAAAACCATATTCAAAGAGATTTGATTGAAGACTAAATTTGAATGGATTTTAATTGATGAAATACATACCAATAGTATGATTGAAGGCTATTGAAGGTATGATTTGAAGAACCTTACTAAGTATGATTAAAGACTATTAAGGGTATGATTGATGATATGTCTATTGTTAGTGTGATTGACATGATTGATTGAAGATCTATTCTTGGGAAGATTTGAAGGCCAAACTTGGGTGAATTGAAGATTAAGTTTGGATAGTTTCGTGAAGACATATAAAGACGTGCGCCCCTTGCGAGGTTACTGCGTGAGTGAGAAACTGAGGAGGTAGGCTAGTTGCTCGATAGTCGAAATCGAGAGATCTGACTGCATCGACTCAGACTAAGTATGACCGGGAGGTTGATGGGTCATAAGGTCACTTCACAACTTAAGTAGATCTCTGTCAAGTCAGCAGTCAGGGTCATGTTGTAAGTTGTGTTACAATAGCTAATTTTGGAAGATTCTAAAAGTTAGTAGCTGGGGAGATTCTAAAAGAGGTATGGACTATAATTGGGACGTTGAGGTGTCTATATAAGCTACCTTGCTCTGAGATTGGGTGTAACACCTGAGTTAAAGAAAGTGTGGGTACTAGATAATCTAGAGAGGGTAGTGATCTTTATTTGTGAGAGTGAAGTGACAAAGTGTTTGTACTCAATTATTTTCACCTCTTTTAGTCGATTGTTTATCTCTGGGTTTGGCCCCGTAGAAGTAGGCAAGTGGATGCCAAATTGGATTACCAATTTCGTGTGTCTTCTTTTTATTTGGTTTGTATAGCTTTTCTATGAATGTTTGAGTGTTCTCTAAACCACAAACTACACCGGCGGAACTAACAAGTAGTATTAGAGCCATGGTCGCCGTGATCGCTTTGGTTTCAAAGTCGACGAGATCCTAGCAAAGTTCCATTGATGGCCAAAAAAAAAGAAGCTTCTGTCACACGACCACCGTTGCTAAATCGATCCAACTATCCATATTGGTAGGCACGTATGAAGGCTTTCATCAAATCCATTAATGAGAGTGCATGGATTGCTTTAGAAAAAGGTTGGTCTCCACCTATTCTAGTTGATGAAGACAAGAACGAGGCCATAAAGAAGAGATGTAACTGGAGTACCAAAGATATGCGTAAAGCTAATGCCAATAGGAAGGCTCTCAATGCAATCTTTGGAGGAGTTGATGAGAACTAGTTCAAATATGTTGCAACATGCGAGTGCGCCAAAGAAGCTTAGGAGATTCTTCAAACTATTCGTGAAGGTACAAACTTGGTAAGAACTTTTAAACTTCAAATGCTGACAACTATGTTCGAGAACCTCAGGATGGAGAAGATGAAACGATAGCTGTATTCAATGCCAAGTTGATGGACATTACAAATCAAGCTTTTCAACTCGGTATGAAGTACTCGAATAAAAAAGCTAGTCCGAATGACTCTTAGATCTCTTCCAAGAAGGTTTGATGGAAAAGTTTCCTCAATAGAAGAGGCAAGAGACATCACAACTATGAGACATGACGAGTTGATGGAACTTGAATTGGAAAGACTTAAGCCAGAGCAACTCCGGCTTCACCTGAGACCCCCTGGATCGCAGTCGAGATTTATGGCTCGCCTTTCTCATTTCCTTCTCTTTTTTAAGTTTTAAGTAAGGCATTCTCTCTCTTTTCGATCTTTCTTACTAAATTTGCTGCGAGCATATGAGATAAATCTCAATCCTAAAAGAAAAGTAGAAGATATAGTTTTAAAGATAGAAGCAAAATAGCAGAAGAAGCTGCAATAGGCTGTTGTAACAGATGATGAAGATGAAGGAGATAGTGAAATTGCCTTTCTGTCAAGGAAGCTGCACAACATAATCAGAAAATACAAGACAGAAGATAAAAAAATTTCCGGAGAAAAGATCCCCTTAGTGAAGAAAAGGAAGATGTCGAAGATCATCAAAAGAAGGTCAAGGGTAGAAAATGTGGTGGATTTAGACATTACCAAGCTGAGTGTGCTAATACTCTTAAGAAGAAAGGAAAGTCACCCAATGCCAAATGAAGTGATGATTTAGATGGTAGCATGGAGGAAGAAGATGAAGAAAGTCTGAGTAATCATCATACGTCTTTTCTAGTTGTGATGAACGGACTAGCAAACTTCAATAGATCAAAGTCTATTGTAGAATATGTTGCAACATCAGTTACATCATCCACTGAAATTGACATTGAGTATGATGAGGTAACTGAAAAAGATCTTCTCACTAGTTATAAACTTATGATGAATAAATTTAATGAGATGATCTTGCAAAACAAACACTTGGAGGAAGAGTTGAGTGTATGTAAAGGAAAGTTGTGCCATGCTGAGAAGACATTGGACTCCATGAACAAAGGTAAAGGCAAGCTTGATGAGATCTTATCAGTTGGAAGAACGAGCAAAGCCCAACAAGGTATTGGGTATGTTGGGGAAACTTCAAGTGTCAAGACAAAAAATTTAGGAGTTGTTTTTTGTCAAGTCAACTACTCAACAAAATAATGAAGATAAGTAAATCAAAATAAGGGAAAAACAGAGAAGAGAAGTGGCTACATGTTTTCATTGTGAGGGAGACTAGCCACATAAGACCCAAGTTCAACAAACTAAAAGAAGACTTGAAAAGTGGAATAGTAGTTTGACATGAACAGGCAATCATCAAAAGGAAAAGTCAGAGGAAAGACTATTGTAATCAAGAAATTGTGGATCCGAAAAGATGAAATGGAAACAAAATATGCAGAGTGCTCTAGTTCAAATCAAAAGATGGAAGAAGTGATGATGAATTAGAGGGTTGCAACACCATGTTACAATCAGTAATGTGTTGAGCGATGACCTTGTAAGTCAACAAGTAAAACACTTCAACAAGTGAAAATCTCTTGATATCTGTCAAAGATTTAAAAAAGGGAAAGAAAAAAAGGAAAAAGAAATTAAAAAAAAAGGAAAAGAGTTTTAAAAAAATTTAAAAAAGAGGGAATTATTTTTTAAGAAGTGTTTTTTTTTAAAAAAAACATGAAAGGGTACCATGGAAGTTTTAACTAATTAAAGGGCAAAAACCATTAAATTCCAATTTATTTCCAAATTAGAAAAAAAGGGGGTCTCTCTCAGAAGAAATCACTTACGAAGAAAGAGAAGAAGAAGAAGAAGGTCTAATTAGAGAATAAGATGAGAACCAAGATGATGGCCCACCGTGCTCCTGCAAATCCATAAGAAATTGTTGTTCGGGTTGAAGAAAAAAACTGAAAGGAATCAACCCTTAGTGGATGCCCATCGGTGGAAGAAGAACCAGAAGATCTCTCAAAAGCAATCATCCCCTATTTTTCCCCTCGGGGATGTTGATACATCTCATAAAGTAGTGGAAGTGGGAACATCTTCAAAGTATGTGCCCACGAGTGTTAAAGATAGAGATGATCTACTCAGATGGATGCGAGAGTCTTTTCCAGGAGCTTATATTCAAAGATCTGAGGAAGATGAATAGGATAGTTCAACAACAGGTTCAAAGGAAGAGAGTTTAGATGAATAACAACTATAGAAGAAGATGTAGCAGAAGAAGAATCTACTCTAGTACATGCAGAAGAAACTATTGGTGAAAGAAGTGCAGACATTCCTACAGGTCCTGAAGAAGAGGCTGCTGCAATCTTAAGTGAAGTCTTAGGAGATATTCACCGATATACAGATGTACTTGTAGATACAGGACATGTTGTAGCACCAGTTGGAACATCCTCTACAACATCAGACAATGCACATAGCTCTAATGATATCCTACTCAGAGATCATCTTTCAAAAATTTCTGTAAAGAGGATGGCAGATATAGAAGAAAAGTCCCAGAAGAAGAAGGAAGCAAAGGAGCCTAAGAGGAAGTCATTTATTGATCAAGAAACTAGCCCAAGGCTAAAAAGGAAGTGTATTGAAGCTACAAATTAGGAAGAGAAAAAATCAGCAAATTCTGAAAGGGGCAAGAAGAAGAAAGCAAGTCAATGTCCTAAAGTTAGTGATGAAGACAAGTTTCTTGACAAAGCATCTAAGAAGAAATTCAAGACTACTGCTGAGAGGGGAATTGTAGTTGGAAGGATGATTGATGAGACTACTTTTGAAAAGTATAGTTTGACAGAGTTGCTTAAAGAAAGATGTCTATACAAATTAGCAACGTTTGCCAAAGGCTATAGCGTGTCTCTAATTCAAGAATTTCTATAAGAATCTATCACCGTTTGACAAAGACATCTCCAAAGTTTTCATTCAAGGGAAGTGGATCCCTTTTATTCCAACCAGCCTAAACAAATTTCTGGAGTTTAAATCTGAAGTGTAAGGAAACTATAAAGAATGGCTTGAGCTGAATGATGACGGTTTGAGAGAAATCACAAAAGGAAGAGCTGAGTCATGGGGAGAAGAGTCAAGACTTCCAGCCTCCATACTCACAGCTAAGTACAATGTCTTGTTTAGGCTTGGTATTCTCAACTGGCTTCTTGCTCCACATAATTCAAGCATAGTGAAGGAGCTAGCATTTTTGTTATTTGTTGTTAGGACAAGGACCTGGGAAGGCTAATCTTCCAGAACATTATGAAAGAAGCAAATTGTACAAGCTCCTCAACATCACTTGAGTATCCTGCTTTGCTGTTGCAGTATCTGTTGCAACATGGAGTATAACTCATGAAGGGAGATTCAGTCACAACAGTAAAGAAGCTGAAAATCTCTCAGAAATTGTTTACCCCAAGTAAGATAATTGATTTACATGTAGAAAGAATGTCACCACCACCAATCCCTGAAGATGCTGAAAATGTGAGTCTGCTGATTGAAGAAGAATATGAAAAAGTCTTGAAGGAACAGTTAGAAGACATGGAGAGGAGGCAACGATCACTTTCTGCAAAATTATTTATCATTGCTCGATAGAAGCATAAGATTCTATCTCACCTCAAAACTCTTAAGAAGAAGACGGGAAGAGCTGATGGCTACGAGTCAAGGGGAGATGATGACCAGAAATCCTGAAGATAGGGGGAGTTGCAGAAGAAGTTGTAACAAGACTTGCAACAACTAGTGAAGACTTTGGCATCAACTGTGTCACAAAGAGAGAGAACCTTGCCAAACACCAGAATGATTTCCTTTTTCTGTTTAAGTTTTTGTAATGTCCATACCTTTAGCTATTTGGTTTTATTGTTTTGGACAAATTTTATGTTTGTTAGTACTTTTATGCTAAATCATGTTTGTCTTACTAGTTGCCGTATGTAATATTTTTTCAGTACTCTGTAAGCAACTAGATGATGTCTTGTGTCAGTCCTATTTTCTATGCTCCAGTTGATGTTGTAACTGAAAGTTATAACAGTGTCAGTCTAGTTTATGTCCCAAACAATGTTGTACCTAGAAGTTGTAATAAGAGTCAGTTTGGTTGTAGAAACAATTGTGTCAAATTATGCCAAATGGGGAGATTGTTAGTGCAAATGTACTTTAATTGGCATGATTTGACACCAAGACAATGTGATGTGGAAACCTTTATGAAGTGGCATAAATGATGACAAGGCAAGGTATGGTGACATGGCAAGGAGTCTTGGCTTGGAGACAGATATCTTGGAAGATTTTGGTGGAGCTATTTTTGGTATATGTTACAACTTGAAGGCAAGATCATATCAAGACCATAATTAGAGAGATTTGATTGGAGACTAAATATGGATGGATCTTAATTAATGAAACACCTATCAATGGTATGATTGAAGGCGATTGAAGGTATGATTTGAAGAACCTTAATAAGTATGTTTGAAGACTATTAAGGATATGATTGAAGAATGCCTATTGTTGGTGTGATTGGTATGATTGATTGAAGATCTATTCTTGGGAAGATTTGAAGGCTAAACTTGGGAGTATTGAAGATTAAGTTTGGATAGTTTCGTAAAGACGCACAAAGATGTGCGCCCCTTGCGAGGGATTGCGTGGTGAGGAACTGAGGAAATAAACTAGTTGCCGATAGTCAGGATCAGGAGATCTGGCTGCGTCGACTCGGACTAAGCATGACCAGGAGGTTAATGGGTCATGAGCTCACTTCACAACTTAAGTAGAACTCAGTTAAGTTAGAAGTCAGGGTCATGTTGCAAGATGTGTTACAATAGGAGTTGCAACAACTAATTTTGGAAGGTTATAAAGTTTGTAGCAGGGGAGATTCTAAAAGAGGTATGGACTATATTTGGGATATGGAGACGTCTATATAAGCTACCTTGCTTTGAGATTGGGTGTAACACCGGAGTGAGAGAAGTGTGAGCACTAAACAATCTAGAGAGGGTAGTGATCTTTATTTGTGAGAGAGGATGACAAAGTATTTGTACTCAATTATTTTCACCTCTTTTAGTGGATTATTTTTTACCAGGCTTGGACCCCCAAACATAGGCGAGTGGACACCGAACTGGGTTACCAATTTTGCGTGTCTCCTTTTTATTTGGTTTGTGTGAGTTTTCTATGTGTTTGAGTGTTCTCTAAACCACAAACCACACCGGCGGAACTAACAAAATTGATTGTGGATCTTTCATTTTATAGTATAACTATTATTGGAGATAGTTTAATGAGTTGATGAAGTGGCATAGGCCACAAACTCTAGGGCAATCTAACGATTAAAGATACCCTTAATTAGTCATTATTGGAATAATACTCAAATTATGGCTTAGTTCTTATTTGATTAGTGAATTTACTTGTGTCTAAATTATCATCATGGATTTTTTAGATTATAAATATTAACTATTCAACTTGAGTATAATTTTTAAAATATTAATTTTTTGCTTTATTATGATTATTATTCTCTTAAAAATATTTTGATTTCCTCTCATATTTCAAAATATTATTATAGGATTGTTTTTGTCTCAATATTACATTATTAGCTTTATTATATTTCATTCTATGAAGATACATTAATAAGAAAAAACTTTAGCGAATGCAAGATAATATGGATACTCAGTCTGTTTAGACATCATAAATTTCAATTCTACTTTGAAACATATTAGTACCGGAGGTTTATATAGGTAAAAAAGAAGTTGAATACCATACGTTAATATTATACGTAATAACATGTATCACATGATAATCATGCAATTTTATGCTAAAGCCCCACGCAGCAAGTCCAAAAACATAGAAGATATAAGTATATATACACATATACATATAATTTTTTTGAAAAAAATACATATAATTTTTTTCATTTACTAATTTTATGATCATGTGAGAAAATTAAAATTTATGTTTTAAAAAAAGGATTTCTTGGTAATTAAATTTCAAAAATTACAAATATTAAAAAAATATGGTGTGAAAATACTACAAGAAAAATCCAAAAGAGGAACGAGTAATATCGGCATGGAAATGAGTTTAAAAACCGTGCCAAATTGATTTTGACACCATATTTGGCACCGGAAATTAACTATGCCTATAGAATGGTCATAAATAAATCTTGGCACCGTCTTTTTATACTGTGCCAAATTTTTGTCACTATTTTTGGCACCATTTTTTTACTATTGTGCTAAATATTACCATTGATTTTTGGCACAGACTTTTGGTTCCATATTTGGCATGGTTTTGGCACGGTTTTATTGGTTCAATATTTGGCAAGATTTTTTGGCATGATTTTATATACTATATTTTTTTTTACGATATTTGGACAGTTTTTGGCAAAAAAAATTTGTTACTGGCTTTCGACACGCTTTTGTTTATTCTGAAAAAAAATAATTTATATGAAATTAATTTTATTTAAATTTTCTTGAATTACACCAAATCAATTTTTTTTAATTGCTAAACAAAAATCATTTTATTGAATTAACAATACATACACATTCCTTTAATCAACTTCTTCAACATCTCCTGACTAGCAATAAAAACACTATGGAGCTAAAACAAAAAAAAAATTTCTTACTTTAGGAAAAACAAACAATAGCCCAAAATCAAATGACTAGCTAGAGAGAGAACATGGAAGAACAAGTTCTTGGAGAACAGATACACCACCCATTTTTAAATGCTCACATAGCTGCAATATACAATAATCTTCATAACAAAAGCGAACCCCAAACTATACTATAAACAGCGCATGTTGTTTCAACAATTATATCGTATTCCTTGCAGGTATCTAGAATTCTAGATAAATTAATATTTGTTAATAAAATCCTTAGTAGTATGCAAATGCATTGTTAAAAGAAAATCTTTCAGACTGTAGTAGTTTTACTGACTTGCAACCTCAGTCCCTATTTTGTGATAAAAAAGTAAAGGTAAGAGCTCAAGCTAAAAGCAAAGTTGAAAGATGATCAATTCAGAGCTCTTCTGGTTCTGATGATATTGAAATGGATTACTAACTATAGAAACATTCACACAGTGAAAATTCATTTCTTTAAGCAATAGCTCCAAATATAAATATGATTCATACCTCTCGGGACTCTGATGGTTGGACTAACCAGGACGCCTCAAAATCTAGACAAAAGAGAAACATCATCATACCAAATAGCTTTTGGACAAACCTATAAACAGTAAACATTCAGTATGAAAAAGTAAAACCATACAGCTGTCTATAAACAAAACCATAATAAGCATCGTACTACACAGACTGCTATTTCAGATACCTTGCAGAGTATAGAAACCACAAGACTGACGCATTCCAAATGTTTTGTATCAGATCTTGATAAATCCTCTCTCATAATTTGATCAAAGAATGACTGGTGTCTCTTGACAAAATCAATAATATCACGAAGAATTTTATTCTTAACCTACAAGAAACATAAGATATGAATTGAAAACCCTCAATACAGAGACTGATAGCATAAGATAAATACATACACCAGAAATCTGAACTTTGAAGTACTAGATAATGAAACAATAAACCACTAAATTTTAAAAGACATTCTCAAGATGATGGTTGAGCCCTAGCGTGGATGTTACTCTTTACTGATAGTAGATTTAAGGAAGAAAGCTGTTGGAGGTGTGCTTTCAGTTACTGTAGTTTCAGCAAGTAAATTGGGCAGAAATGATGGTTTTAGTCCAGAAACCTCTACATCAACTGGCAACATAATGGAAAATGGAGGAAATAAAATTCTACAAACATTTAAAGAAGTAGAGCTTGGAGATTTGATGAACTAGCATTAGTCAAGGTTCAAGCCCTAAATGGAATGCTACCTTTAACATGGTATTGCATGGAGAGTCGGGAATTTTCAAGTTTAATCTTTATGAAAGGGATCCAAGCAGTGTGAAGTATAATTACTTCACTAGCTGTGAGATCAAGGTACTCTATCTAAACTAATCTTTATTTGCCTTTGGCGAGAATGCTTTGATTGAGGAGAATCAAATGCATTCACAAAACTTGGTTGGTTTTGTATGCGGGACCTCTCTAAACATCTGATGCCTTAAACTTTCATATGTCTGAACGGATGAAATATGTTTTGGATGACTCTACAACTTTTTGGGCGATAGGACCCAATTTTGGTGTATTGGCGAAACAAGCCGAATATTGCGGTAAAGAAGTTGAAATGGTTGTGCCATTTGAGTAAACCAATGTTGGTGAGGTACACTACTACTTCATGAAAGTATACTTGTAATTCATGCATAATTCAATCATTGATAACTATCCACAAGTTTAGTATGATTTATTTTGTTTGTTTTACAGTTGACTGTAAAGCTTGTGCTTAAAGAGTGGCAATATTTAGATGACTGAACTAGCCTGAATAAAGCTTCCAGCAGAACTCAAAATTCAGTATATAATTCACAGCATATACAACTAAAAACAAGAAGGAAACTTAAAGTAACAGTTGTCGAAGGACGGAGCCTGATGGCAAAAGATAAATCAGGAAGATGTGACTCTTATGTAAAAGTGCAATACTGAAAGGTTAGTTTTTTCTACAAGATACTTCTTTGTTCAGCAGAGTTACAATTTTATAATCTGCAGTAATAATTTTATTGGATCTCAAGCTCCAATCTATGGCGTATACAATCTGATCATGAAGATTCAAACAAACACAGCCAATTAAAAAAAAATCAGAAACTCATAAAAATCACTAAGGACATCAAATACCATGAAACAACATCATTTGTCAGGGATTACCTTGTAGAGAACGTGCAATTTCTCCCGCTTCTCTTGAACCAATTTATATTGTAGAGAATAACTGTCACAGAGAAAAAAAAATCATTCCTTGCTGAAACTTCAACAGGCACTTAAATTTTAAAAAGAAAAGCAATAGCTAATCATTCATAATCATCAATACCTTCGTTCCTGTCTCCTTGCCAATGACATCTGCTTTAAATTTTAAAAATCCAGCACCTCTTCCAAGCATATCCACACCCTGGTGAAGTTAAAGTTCAGAATCAGAAGGACCAAAAATGCAGAATTTGGCATATAAAGCCTTGATCAAACACGAAAAGTGATTTTGCATTCTTTCAGGCTATACAACAGTGTTGATATTTATGTCCAAGCTATCAAAGTTAGAACATGCAAGAAAGCAAGCCTGCTTATTGTTCTAAATATCTTAGGATCCTTTAAATATGGCATTTGATATGCATTTATGCATACTAATTTTGTAGTGTCATGGCTTTGGTATTAGCCAATTCTACTAATGTCATCATCATCAACAACAACAACAACAACAACAACAACAACAAAGAAGTAATTCCAGCATCAAAGATACCAAAAAGGACTATTTGACATGAAATTCAGTGAACAGATCATAAACAACTTAATCTCAAACAAAAGTTGCTAAACTGTGTTCAATGCTATCAAGAGGCCACTCCATCTACCTGGATGAGCACTTGTCTCAAACTTATCTCCCCACCAGATAAAATTCTTGTTTCACTTTGCATATTCTTCAACCAGTTTTTGAACAAAGCCAAATCAACAGCATTCCTGTATTTGAAAATAACAGCAGCAGCAGCACTTCCAATCACACTTAATAAGGAGAATCAATGTTTTAATACAAATTCTACAATCAACGGAATCCAAAAAGATTAACAACCCAAAAAAAATCAAAATAAAAACCTTCAAAATTATAATCCGCTCGTCCACTTTTAAGGTGAGAGATCTAAACTTGCTTATTGTATTTCCCACTTTATTTCATGATCCTACCTTCTCTAACATGCCGATTCACATCTTCCTGATTTTATTGGATCTCAAGCTCCAATCTATGGCGTATACGATCTGATCATGCCGATTCAAACAAACACAACCAATTAAAAAAATCATAAACTCATAAAAATCACTAGGGAGACCAAATACCATGAAACAACATCATTTGTCAGGGATTACCTTGTAGAGAACGTGCAATTTCTTCCACTTTTCTTTAACCAATTTATATTGTAGAATTCTGTGAAGAAATTAACAAATAATGATATAAGCAATCAGACAAACCAATAGAAACAAAACTTGGAGGGGGAATACCTCAGTGACTAATAAGAAGGATTTGGAGCCTGAGAGGCCAGTCAACCAGAAAAGGCCACTCGGAGATGCAAGCAAAGATCAAATCCTTTGGTGCTGCCTAGAAATTAACCAATCTCCACACCCAACCCTAATCGATCATGGAAACCAAAACCAAATGAAGCTCGGGTGCCTTCTCTCTCGCTCACTCACCAAATGGAGAGGGATTCGAGGCTTCAAAGAAGAGAGAAGCGAATAACGAGATCCAAAAAAAAAGGAAGGAGATGATGCCAACGGTGAGGAAGCTTCAATGAGGGTTGTGGGATTAGGGTTGGTGAGCAAGAGAGTTGGAGCCTGGGTCGGGAGATCGAGGAGCAGCGTCCATGGTGAAGGGTGATGGTGAAGAAGAAGAGAGATTAGGGTTAGGGTTTTACAGGGGAGAGAAGAAGAAGAAGAAAAAAAAGAAAAAGTGTAAGGATAAAAAGAGAGATTAAGATTAGGATTAGGGTTAGGGCACTTGGTTTAACAAGGGGTCACCCGTTCCTTGTTTTATTAACTCTATAATAATTTGGAGATTAAAGAGATAACAAGGGTTTAGTGGAAGAATTAAAGAGGGTTTAGAGCTTGCTTGGTGTGAACTGTGTAAATTATTAATATTTATATTTTTGGCACCGCATTTAGCACGATAATAATATATTAATATATTTATATTTTTTGAGCCATATTTGGGACGGTTTTAATATATTAATATATTTATAATTTTGGCACTGTATTTGATACGACATTAATCAATTTACTATATTTATATTTTTGGCACGGTATTTGTCACGGTATTAATAATTTACTATATTTATATTTTGGTACAGTATTTGGTACGTTGTTAATATATTATTATATTTATATTTTTGGCACCGCATATGGCATGGTATTAATATATTATTATATTTATATTTTTTTAGCACTGTATTTGACACCGTATTAATATATAAATATATTTGTATTTTTGGAATGGCATTTGGTACGGTATTAATATATTATTTTATTTATATTTTTTGCACTTTATTTGGCACAGTATTAGTATATTATTATATTTTTATATTGTTGGCACGATATTTGACACGGTATTAATATATTATTATATTTATAATTTTGGCACGGTATTTGACACGGAAGTAATATAATATTATATTTATTTTTTTGGCATGGTATTTGATACGGTATTAATATAATATTATATTTGTATTTTATCATGCACAATATTAATATATTATTATATTTGAATTTTTGGCATGGTATTTGGCACGGTAATAATATAATTATGTTTTTTTTAAAATATATTTGGCACGATAGTTGACACAAAATTAAAAAATATTTTAAAAAAATCATATATTTGACACGGTTTGTTAGTTCTGTATCAAATGTTGTAACAAATTTGTCACGATTTTGTTTCCGTGCCAATTTTACCGTGTCAATTTGAAAATTTTCTTGTAGTGGAATTTCTGATGTAGGCTATTAAAAAATTCTAAACTATTTAGAATAATAAGTTGAGATAGAAACTAAAATTTGATTTTTTTTAAAAATAATTTTTTTTTATTTCATTTGAAAAAAATGACAATTATTTATCATGGTTTCCATATAATTGATTATTATTTATTGTTCACGCATCTTGCCCATTCTTAATTATTTAAATTTATGATGTTTTAAATATGTTAAATTTCAAAAAAAAATTGTCTTACATTTATAATTGTTAAATATTGGAGAAAATCATTGATAACCTATCCGGTTTAGTACATTGACCAAATAATTACTCATATCACTAAAAATTAAATTTTTTAATCTATTTAATTTTATATATCTATAACAACTTAAAAGCAAAGGTACTTCAAATGAAGCAAATGCTACTAGCAATTGGTTTTCCAAGGGCGGTCAAGCCTTATAAAGGCCTAAAACTTACCCTGATTAGTTAATAAAAAAATTTTAAAAAAATATTGGAGCTACATTGTTTTTAAATAAATTTTTTTGTTGGAAGAAGAAGATAATTAATTATGTATTGAAGCTACATTTTTTTGGAAACAGATTTGTTTGCTGGGAGAAAAATATAATTAATTATACATGAAAGTAAAAAAAAATTAAGAACTTAATTTATTAGTTTTTATTTTAAAAAGTTAGTTGATGGAAGATTTGAAAGTAGTGCAGTATTAAATAAAAAGGTTTAAATATTAATTAATTATACAACAAATAATTATTATGATTTCACGGATAAGATTTAAAAAAAAAAAAAATTTAAAGTTAATTATGAGGCCACAAATTAAATTTATGAAGTTATTATTTAACCAGTACATAGTTATTATTATAACCATAGTGATAAGATTTTAAAAACTACATTGATTTAAACTTAGATGAGACCCCCAATTTTCGGGGGCCTAAAGCAGTTACTTGATTAGCTTTACCCTGAGCCGCCCCTGTGGTTTTCACCCAAGACACAGGCTCAGGTCTTCTCCTGACTCTATGAGTTTTCCTTATTTATTGTCTTTGTTGCTCTTTTCTTGTTAAAAAGATTGTGTTGACCTTTTTTCCTGTTGTATCTTTGTAACTATATTTGTTATTAATGTAAGATGTATATTGCGTAAAGTCTGAAGTATATATATATATATATATATTGCAAAAATGAATAGATAAAGATAGCAACATAATTTTAAAGTTTACAAATTTTATACGAAAACAATAATTAACTTTAAGAGATAATGAATTTGCAAAGTTAAAAAACATTTGACATATCCAAACTTACAACACAAAAGAAGAAGAATAATAATTAATGAGCAAAACTTAACATAACTGAAGAAAAAACTATTT
Organism: Dioscorea cayenensis subsp. rotundata; assembly: GCF_009730915.1. Lineage (NCBI taxonomy): Eukaryota > Viridiplantae > Streptophyta > Magnoliopsida > Dioscoreales > Dioscoreaceae > Dioscorea > Dioscorea cayenensis. The sequence continues at coordinate 10,012,225 of NC_052480.1, read as the reverse complement.
CAATTTTTGAAAATTATTAATTAAATTCATTAAAATATATGACAGAAAATGGTTTTCATAAAATATGCATACAGTAGTGTTCAATCATTGGATAGCCCAATGATATGACACAAGAGTGTAAGGAAAAGGGCAAGAGTTCGAATGTGGGAGAAATAGTGGTTTCATCCATCTAGAGTTGTAGAGTAGGGGGAATTTCTTAGAAGGTTTGTAAACCATCGTAACTGGTGCACCTCCATACTTGTCTGTCCTTTGATAATCTTTTAAATTAGGGGCACTTGTCACCTATTATTCAACAATATATATACATACATGATTGTCAAAAACTCTTTTAAATTTTTTGTTCAAGATAGTGTCATTTTATATATTTTTAGAACAATGTATTACCTAGTTGCCGAAACTTTTGACTTTAATTTTTTTTAAAAAAATTTGATAAAACTTTGTTTTTTTAAGGTAAAAAATTTTGGCGACTTTTTTTTAAAAATAAAACCAATTAAATTACTAGATTTATAATAAATAAATTTCATCATAGGAATAACATCTTTGATATTTAACATAATATTAAAGATAGTGACCAACTTAAAATAGATTGGCAATAGAAGCGATGTTCATCTCGTTAGCTCGAGTATTTCTACTCTTAGCAAGACTGAAGGGTGTTTGGGTCTCAAGGACCTTCGTTTGGCCAAAATAGCTTTAATGGCAAAGAATGTTTTAAACTGGTTTAATGCTAAAGAGATTTTCTGGGTGGGTTTTTTGAACCTGAAGTACTCTTCCTGTCAAATGTGGAACTTATGGCCACCTGCAAAGTGCTCCTGCCTCTTTACGACTCTTTGTAAAACTTTGGTTGTTGTTAAGTCACATTTATGAATCAATTCAGTAAATCTTGCTTGCACTTCTTTTTGTCAAGACCCTTGGTGTTTTGAGACTCCACTTGCTTTTAAACTGACTTTTATTAATATGGATTTGGATGTTGAAAACTTTCAAGTTGATTATTTTTATTTCTAACAATGTATAGGATAGCTTGAAATTTGACCTTCTATTAATTTGGGCCTTGCTTGGACACTTCCATTTTGACTAGGGGAGTCATTGATCTTGTCTCCTTGTAATAACTAGGTATGGTTTCCAAGGTCAAATAACAACAATATCACCTCTATGGTTTATAGCTACTTTAATCATAGAGACATGGAATCTTTCACTTGGGAAGGTTGGCATAAGCTTTGGCAGCTTTTGGTTTCTCCGAGGGTGAAATTCTTCAATTGGCTTTATCTTCATAGCAGAATTCAAACCTATGATCTTTTGCATGCTCTAACCCTGACACCCTCTACTCTCTGTCTGATTTGTGGCCTGTACAATGAGACTTTAGAACACTTGCTCCTTGAGTGTCCTAGAGTGCAGAATGTTTGGCTTAATACTGAGCTTGCTTTGCATGCATCCCTAGGACTGGATGATAGTATCAGGAATGGGAATTAGTTTCACAAAGACAACTCCAAGTTCTTTGCGTCGATTATTGCAATGACTATCTGGTTAATTTGGAAGGCCTGTTGTGATCTAATTTTCAAGTCTGTGCAACCAAATTTCACTAAAATTGTAACTTGTGTTGTTCATCATGCTCAGGAGTATTGATCTAGAAGCTACAATTCAATAGGGAAGTTCTTTCTCAATCTCTCTTTTTACTTCTCTTCTAAGCTAATTCTATTTACTGATGCATCTTGGATAAGTGTTGACTGGCAAGGAGGAATAGGCTTTGTGATTGTTACAACTGATAGGAAGCTTTACCTTGCAGGATGTTGTCAGATTTAGACAGATTAAAGCTTTCAAGCAGAAGTCTTAGTGGGCGTTTGGATCCTGGATTAAATCCTTGGGAGTGGGAATCGCAAGCACCCATGCATCACACTCCCATGTTTGGATTAGGGTAATGGGAGTCCTATTGCCTTCATGGGATGGTCGGACGACCATCCCATCAACGACCATCCCATCAAGAGGATTCCCATTAACCTCAAAATTGGGGGTAACGGGATTCATGAGAGAGGTAATAAGGTGTAATACCCATAATACCCCTCTTTACATTTAATTAATATTTAAAATTAATATTATTAATTAATAAATTTAATTATATTAATTTCAAATAAATAATAATTAAAAATAATTATATTTAAATTATTTTATAATCAAAATTTTTTTATTTTTGTTAATTAATTATATGTTAATAAAAAATATTACTTTAAATAATTAATTATAATAATTTAAATTATAATAACACAATTAGATATTGATTAACATAATAAAATAATTTAAACATCATTATTTTTTAACTATTATTATTTTAATTATTATAATTAAATATATTAATTAAATATGTGAATTAATTATATTAAGTTTAGATATTTAATTATAATAAATTAAAGTAAATAATTATATTAAAAAAATTAATAATAAATTATGTTAAATATTTATTATTAAACAGAATTCATTATTTTATACAAATGATTTTATTTACACAAAAGGGTATAAATGTAATTTTCATCCTATCTCTCCCTTATTTTTTTTTTTTCGTATTTCTAACTCTTATTTCCTCCAATCAAACACCTTCATCATTATCCTCCCCTTTCCCCCAATTTTAATTCACATTCCTCCCTTCTTCTCATTCTCCCCCCTTTACATTTCTATTCCGCAATCCAAACGGGCCATTAGTGCTGGAGTGTGCTCTGTAGATCGTGGAGGCCACGTGAGTGCAGATTGGTTACATTTACAAGGATTGTGCGGATCTAGTGACTCTAGCTCACGGATGTGCTAATAATTATAACTGACGTACTGACAGGGATATTTATAACATTGGTTGTATTTTAAGGAGGTTTCCCAATGTGGCAGTGGATCCTATCTTAAGAGATTGGAATGTTGTTGCGAACCAGTTGGCTGGACAAGGCCGACGTTATCCTCAACTGTCTTTGTTTCATCAAGGACAGGATCTTCCCCATTGGCTTATGAAAATTTGTAACACTATGGGTTTTGTTTGTTTCTCTTAAAAAAATTAAAAATTATATTGAACCAAATATTTGAGTTTAAAAAAAAACTAAAATAACATTAACAATAAATGTGTTTCTCTGAGTGTGGGAAGTGAGAGCCATTTTAAAATAATATGAGAACTAGCATATCTATCAATAAAAATTAATATTTTAAAAATAGTATATACAACAAATCAGCATATTTTCCAAAAGAAAGAAAGAAAGAAAAAAACAAATCAAGAAGAAAGAAGTGAATTTAACAACAAATCAGCATATTTTTCAAAAAGGAAAAAAAGAAAGAAAGAAAGAAAGAAAGAAAAAACAAATCAAGAAGAAAGAAGTGAATTTAACATGATGTCTGAACAATAAATCAGCATATTTAGTATGAGTCTATGTACAAAATGTGGGCATTTAATGTCTTTTTTTAATAATAAATTAATAGTAAAAAAACACATATAATATTAATTAGCTCATCTAGTATAAGCCTATAAACAACATGAGTGCATTTAACATGATATCTTTTTTTTAAAAAAAATTGAAAAAGAAAATTACATATTATACAAAGGAGCACATTCATAGAATCATAAATGAGCCATGGAACTTTGCCCTTACATTATCGCCATAAATTGGTTCCTCTTATAGTTTTAAATAAAGCACCAAGTATTTCTATAAATTATAAGTTAATCTTCATATTATTTTATAAAAATATATCTTGTTTTAGAAAGTAAATATTCATTATTGAAGTAATTTTCTCAATACTTTATACTTTGATTTCCTCCATTATTTCATGATATTTACAGTTGCTTTTCCATTAATATTATATTATTTTGATTTTTTATAATATTTTAGCCATTAAATTTATCAAAATCGTTTGGTTTTTAAGACCCAAAAATATTATTCTTTAACAAAATACTATTTGTGTTATATAAACTTCATATAAATAGAAAAATAACATATATATATATATATATAACCAAGTTGACAAATATATACTATATAAAAGAGACTTTTTACTAATTGCTCATATATTATCATGCCAATGTGATTGGTTTACTGAAAACAAAGGAATTTGTAAATAATTATATATTCTCCTAAAAGACAAAAACATACAAGATTGAAAAAAAATGCTAAGACAATTTTATAAAAAAAAGGGAATAATTTTCCTTTAAAACTTTTAGATGAATCATTAGCTAAATTCGGAAAGAATTAATGAAAATAAAAAAATTTAAAAATTAATAAACCATCCTTGAGAGAATTACAATAGTTTTCTTTATAGAGTAAAACACCAATTTATCTAATTTCTATTTATTTAAATTTATACTATTTTAAAAACATTAAATCTCAAAATATCATATTTTAATTCTTATTTATTTTAAAAAATATTATATGATGGAGAAAACTATTGTCGAACCATAGAATTCAAATGCATTAGAACTGAAAAGATGTTCCGTTGACAATTTCATCAGAGATGATGGTATTATTTGTTTGTTATTAAAAATTTATTGCTCCTGATCCTTTGTGCTTAATTTTGTATTACAATCTATTTAAAGTTTTATTCAATGAATTCATTGGATTTTTTTTAAAAAATTCATGACTTTGATTCGGTATATACAAATGAAAAAATTATATATTTGGAAACAGTTTAGTCTCCTCAAATATTTTAAACGTTTCATTTTCATTTTTTTAATATGTAAAATACTCAGATATCTAAGTATATATATATATATATATATAACGAATACAATGAACTAAATATAGGGTCGGGTCTAGGCATAGGCTACTAAGTCAAGTGGCAAGGGCCCCTGGATTTGTTAGGGACCATAATTTATGATTTTTTTAATTTATATTTTAAAATTTTGATTATTATTTTATTTATGTGACGATGAGAATCTTAGCTATTTTTCCCCAAAATATAAAGCTTATTTTATTTAATTGATTTATGATAATATAAACTATACTAACTTTATGGCGAGCCTCATAATTTCTTAACACCCCACAATTTTTGAAATTTCTAAAAATATAAATAAATAAATAATTATATTATTATCACTAAAATATTTCTAAAAATATAATTAATGATAATAATAATAATTATTATTATTATCAAAAATTATTTTATCAATATAGTCATATATTTAGAAACTTATTTTTTTTTAAAATATAAAACTTTATTTTATTTTATTATATAATTTGTATTTAATAAGAATTATTTATTTATTTTTTTTATAATTTTACCTAGGCTCTCAGTTGAAGTAAGACCGGCTTTGACTAAATATAATGTACCCTTGATAGACAAGGCATGTACACTAATATTTATTTTTGTTTTTAAAAACAGTGGAGAATTTTTTTAAAATTTTTTTTACATTTATAAAAATACAAACAAGATAAAATCATTTCCAAGCCCATCTTGGGTATCGTTTTTTCTATACGTCTTAAATTTTGGGCATTTTATAGCTTACCTATTACCGTCAGAATCTCGATCTTATATGAGTATTGATGAATGCTTGTTTTCATAAGTTTTTTTTTTTATAAATTATTGTATGATTTTAACTAAGAAGTGGTGTGTTTTGACTACAATGTTGTTGTTTAAAGGGTTCAACTATAAATTTTATGGATTGTTGTGTTATTTTGTGTCAAACAAAGTTTTGGAATTTTTTAATTTTCAAAATTCATTTTCAAAAACTTTTTTCGAATGAGCTTTTCCTTATATCTGTTCTTAAAAATACTATTTAAATATATTTCTTTATTCTTTTTATTTCCAAAAAATTTGTACTAAAGAACAACTTGATACAACTGTTCTAAAACCATAAAAATAAAAACTGAATCAAATAGGCTATTTATTCTTATCTAGAATGGCACAATTATTTTCTCAATGAATTTCCTTTTCTGAAAAAGTATTTTGTTAACACAAAAATATTTTATCGAATATTAGATCTATATATATAACCATATTGTAGGATGACAAATTAAACCAAACGAGGTAATATCTACCAATGCCCTCATAATTTTTAATTATTTTTCAAAATAGTAAATAATAATAAATCTGATTTTCATTTATTTTTAAATTACTAAATAATTTTAAAAAAAATTAAAATAAAAAAAGGAAAGAGTGTTAGAATGAAAAAACCGATAAGAAGATAAGTTATAAACAAAAAATGAAGAAGCAAGAGCAAGATGTGGAGCAACAGATTAAGAAGAAACAACCAAGGAATTGAGCAAATTAAGAAACTGAGGAAAAAAAACTTCGTAGTCGACAAGATCGAAGGCTGAGGTTGTTCACTAAATAATTAGTGCTAATTAAATAGTTAACAATTGGTTAAAAGGTGAACTTAGCTAAAGGAAAATAATTTTGGTTTTTTAGCCTCCACAAGTTTAAATTCTGTTAATTTTGGAGGGATAGAGGTGTCATAATCTTTTGCTCAAACTCTCATGAAATGGAATCACACATAATTAATCATGCAAGAGAAATGAGACATAAATTAGTTACCTAGTTCAGCACAACCTTGTTTACATTTGGGGGGTCGAGCCCGGAGAAAATAATCCACTAAAAGAAGAAAATAAAGGAGAGTTACAACACTTACTCTCTCTCTCTCTCTCTCACACACACAATGACAAAGAATAACCCTCTCTAAATTGTTCGATACCCACTTTCCTCAACCCACACACAAGGGTCTCTTACTCATGGATCATCCTAGATCTTCAAACATGGTATCTTATATAGACGTCTCTACTTCCCAACAAAGCTTTCTCTTTTACATTCTCCGTGTCTTCCTAACTTGGACACTTTCCAAAGTTAGACGTAGTAATTTTAGTTGCAATCTGAGCTTGTAATGCGGACCACCTGCTGATCCTAACTGAGTTCCAGCAAATCCCGTTATAACACGACTTGTGACACTTCCAACACTCCAGTTACTCTAGTTTATGTTGACGCAAACCACTCATCTCGAGCTCCTCCCACCAACAACTTGTCCTCTTCCTCGCGTCACATCAGTAGGTCCCTCTCCTGAGGGTCGCACCCACCTAAACGCGAATCCATCTCACCAAAGATGGTCTCCAAAGTTCTCCCCGATCTTCTTTCCAAACTTGGCACAAGTTTGGTCTTCAAAAAATCTTCAAACTTGCTCTTCATTCATTCAAATTTGGTTTACACTAAACTTGATCTCCTTTCATCCAAGTTTAGCTCTTTAATATCTTCCAAGCACGATCTTTCTTCATCCAAGCTTGAGTCTTCAATCTTTTATCAAATCTCGCCATAGATGTCTTGTGTCCTTGAATAGATTATGTTTTCAAATAACTCCACCCATAATTAGCTTTGGATATTTTTTTTCAAATTGCATTGCTAATTATGGTCTTGAGAATCATGTTGGCTTGCCTTTGCTTTTCTTAGTTTGTGTCTTCAAATAGCTCTACACCAAACTAAGCTTTATATAATTTTGGTCTTATCATAATGATCTTTTATACTTGCCGACAATAGATTATTCCTCTCTTTAGAAATAAACTTCTTATGAGAAAAGAGTATACCAAAGATAAATTTATCATCTTGGATCTTACCAAATATAAATTAAATCATATCTATGATAAACTTGCTCTTCAAGAGAGATCCTTTCACCTTGATGCTCTTTCCAAAGATAGAGTCTCCAATGATAGTTGTAAAGATATTCTCAACATGTCTTTTGCTTAATCATCAAGAGAGATTCTCCAAGGTTGATGCTCTTACCAAAGAGAGCTTTAATAGATTTTTTCCACTTGGTTCATTGAGAGAGATCCTCCAAATATAAGCTCCTACTAAAGATAGCTCCATATGATTTCTTGAGAGATCCTCCAAATATCACACCAACCATGGTCTCTTGTCTTTAAGACACATCATCATCCTTTGCCAAGTCATCTTACCATGTCACTAGGCTTGCCACGTCATTATGACTTGGTGTCAAATGATGCCAACTATAGAACCTAGCTATAACAAATTATATATTGGAATAAATTATTAGTTGGATATCATATATGAGAATTACAAATTACAATGAACAAATACCAAATGAAATTCATGTATGTTGAGAAATATATATATATATATATTGTTATTTATTATTTGTGTCATTACATGATAATATTGAAATCCATGCTATAGGATCCTACTAGAGATAATTATGAGGATTTCTAGGTTTTTTTAATATAACATATATAAAAAAAATTTATATGATATAAAATTTCTTATATGGAGGGATGAAATCTTAGACAATTTAAATGAATTAAAAACTAAAATATCATTTCATATTTGAAAGGTGGTAGCTTTTTGCAAGGTCGAGAGATGAAGATCTGCTGATATAAAATTGGTTGAAATCAGTGGTTAGTTCACTTCATAAAAAAATTATAAATTAAAATTGAAAATATATATTATAAAAATTAAAATTTTTACCAGAAAAATCAAATGATTTATTTAAAAAAAAGTCAAATGATCATATCTCACTAGAATCAAGTCAAATATTTTTTATTTAAGTAAAACATTATTATTTGTTTCAATTCATAGCACATGGTAATTATTTATTATGGTTTTCATCCAATTCATTGCTATTTACTTTCCATGCATCTTCTCCCTTTATGTTTCTTTACATTTAAGATATTTTCGATAGTTAAATATCAAAAATATTATTTTAAATTCTCAAATACTTTAATTATAGTTTTCATATGATTTGTTGTTCTAAAATGTTTACTCTAAATTCTAGTATATTGTTGCAAGATCTTGCATGCATTATTACTTGTTAAACTCTACAAAGAATAGAAATCACATGAATCTCATGCAAACACCATGAAATTTATCCTAAGAACAAGTCTAAATTTATAGAGAAATATATTAGATATAAGAAAGAGACATTTTCATTTATTATTAGCATGTTATTCTAAGGATAAAATTCATAAAAAAAAGAAATTTTAGATAATAATCATATTTTAAAAGAACATATATAAAATAAATATGCGAAGATAATTTTTTAAATAAAGGATTACTTTTTTAAAACTTTTAAAATAATTATGATCTAAAATTTAAAATTTTTTTAATGTAAACTAAATTTATAAGGAAAAAATTAGTTCATCATCCCTCACAAAAATCAAATCAGTATTTTTAGTGTAAACATTATTATTTATCACAATTTAAAGAATACAAAATTTATGTAGTTTTTAATAATGTTAAGTCTCAAAACCATTGCATCTAATTTTTTATGGATTTCTTTTAAAGAACTCAGATGTTGGAAAAAACCATTAAAAAATCCTTAAAGTCTAGCATATCGAATTTGACATCATCATTTACTCATTATAGGTAATGTGTATTTGTTCCTGATTTTGTTATCTTTCGAACTTGATAATGTTTGTTTTTCTTTTTACGAATTCGAGTTTTTATTTAAAAAAATTTAGAATTGTGAAATATCTTTATGTTTAAATCAGTTAATTAATTCGTTGGATTCATAAATTTAAAATTGTATTTTGCTGTAATTGAAGAGCTAATCTGATTGGTTTGTAAATCACACATCAATTTTTTTTTAATTGTTGAGGAGAATTTCATGATTCACATATTCAAAATTATTCTTTAATTTGTCATATAAAAATTTCAGTCTTCTTTCTCTGGATCAAAAGTTGTCCCTTCTTGAGATAATTTCTCATAAATATCTCCATCTTGGGTTTCATGAACATTTTATAGTTGTAATTACCCAAATGAGTGCACCACTTTAGTGATTAGTGCTTCTTTCTAATGTTTTATAGTATTAATTAATCACTGATAAATGTTTAAATTTAGAGAGTTCGTATGTTTTCACTTAATGTTTTTTTTTGTTTTCACTCAATGTTTTTTTTGTTTCATTATAATTCAAATAATAAAATATCTTAACATGAACAGAGAAACAGCGTGGATATGACATTACTACCCATACCTCCAGCACTGGCACGGGCACCACTTTTTTTGTTATTCACCGCCATTTTTATTGCCGCTGTTGACATTTGCCATCGCTAGCCACAACAATCTCCTTCTCCCTTATTTCACTTCAACCTATGAATTCTTTCATGAGTTTAAAAAGATGTTAAAGAGGAATGAAGAAAACAAATAGTAATAAAAAAGAGAGGTGGAGGAATTCTTGTTTGTTCCTCTCACTCGCCTTAATGGAATATTTGCATTTTATCTAGTCTAGAGCTTTCACGACATAGTTAATCCTCTCTTATCTTCCTATTCCCTCTATTTTTATATTTCTCCGTGGCAGTTAGTTTTTCAATTCAAAGATATTGATGATTATGATTGTTGTCTAAAAAATATTTTGCATGTGGCGGATTTTTAATGTCTTTATGTTAAGGCGGAAGCTTAGAGAGAGTTTAGAGCATGAGAGATAGAAGCAAGAGAGACAAGAGACAAGAGATGTATTCACAAGAAGGGACTTCTTTATTTCATTTATGCTTGGGATGGTGGATACAAGGGAAGGGGTGATCTAAGGATGAGGATGATACTAGGATGGGGGGATTCGGGATGCCCTCCCTTACAACCCAAGGGGGCCTTATATAGGCTCCAAGAGACTTAACCCTTAAGCAACTAAACTCATGGTTAGCTAACTTAACCATGGTTGGACACTATTAAAGACAAGACACTTACCAAACTACAATGTAGCAAACATGATAGTTACCTAACCTACATTATTACAAGCATGCTCTTCAACAGTAAAACTACTGTTGCTACAGTTGACCTATTTTACACACTAAAAAAAACAAACACCGACTCCTTTATATATTAAAAACAAACAACACTGCTTCAGTCCACCAAAAGATGAGCAATAGTTATGTCTTCGTTTGGAGAATCTTCTGAATCTTGTGGTAAGGGGCCATTAGGAATGCCCAAAGGAAGTTCGTTGTCTTGATCCTCAATTATTGGAAGATAGCTTGAAGAATAATCTCCCATGTGTTGGAGTGAGATAGTTGCATTTATGTCTTTGAAGTGTTGGACTGCTGAAGGTTTATTATATTTGAGGTTTGCAAATGGAATATCGATAGGAAGTACCTCTTTTCTTGAGTAGACTTTCATAGTGGAATCCTCCATTGCTAAGGGATAGTAATAGGACTGTCTGATACTGATGAAGGTGAATGCTCGCCATAAGGAAAGTTGTTCAGTGACGGGAGTAGTAAATGACTGCATTTCTTCTGTGAATACTTCAGTTGGAATGTGCAGTTGATACGGAACAGATTTCATGAATAATTCCACAGTGATTTGATGTCTTGCATCTTCCAAGTATCCTTCTTCATAACCTGGTGGAATTGACTTGATTGAGAGATTGATGACTGCAGGTAGTTTTAGCTTTTTGAATATCTTTGTTAATAGATATGAAAGCTTTCAGTGCTTCTGTAAGAACTTGATATGTTTTGGCCTTGTAGGTATTAGTCTGCTGATCATGCCATATTGTAGTAGCCTTTCAACACTGAGTAATATCCCTTTTATTTCTTGGCCGATCCAGGAAGATAGATCAAAAGATGCTTTAACAATGAAGAAGCCTTTTTCACATTGGCAGTCTTGGTGGCGATGTGCTGAGTCTTGATATAGATCAACGGAGAATGCCATGCCATGAAGATGTACCTTTTCTTTGGCCATTTCTTGAAGTAGTTTTTGAGTTTGGACAAAGTCTTCATAGGCTGTTTTGAGAACCTTTTGCAGAATTATCTGTTGTACATCTTGGATGACTGGAGGGAATCTTTCAAGAGTTTATTCTTTTTGTTTCTGATTTTGGATCATATGCTGAGATATTTCTTTGTAGTCTTTAGTTACCTTCTGGAGTTTCTTGTTGAGTTCTTCAATTTCTTTTTTCTTAACCTCAATTTCAGTTTCTAACAATTTTATTGTTCTGTCTTGGGCAATAAAATGTTCAACGGCTGGTGGAGAATAAACCTTTGTTTGGGGTTGATGTGATGTAGGACTATATGGAATAATGTGGCTTGGTTTTGCATTTTGGTCTTGGAAATATTGACTAAGGTTTTTCATGGATTGGAGAAATTGGGTATTGTTTCTATTGTTCCAAAGATTGTCAAGAAGAGTTTGTTGTTCGTGGTCCAAGATATTGGTAGTAAGGAATTTATGTTTTTGTGGAGTATTTGGGAATTGAAGAATGGGAAAAGAGTTTTCCTGAGCTGAAGAGGCTTTAGGTTTAGACATCTGCAAAACAGAATTTTGTTAGATTTTAAAACTTTTTATATGTTTATTTGAGGGAGTGGTAATCCAGACTCCCACCATAGCAAGAACGCGAATGGACCTGCTGGTTTTTGCAGCCACAGTCTTACTATACGGATGGACAAGTCTTTCGTGTTCAATTAAGTTTATTTTCTTGTATAATCCTACTTAATTGATCTGCTATAATGTTATCTTTTCCTTTGATGTGTTCAATAACAACATGGAATCCATTTCCAACTATATAATCTATAAATGTTAACCATCTGTTTGTAGATAATTTATTTTCTGACTTTTTATGATAAAAAGATACAATAGCTTGACAATCAATTCTTAATAGAAATTCTTTACTTTCTATGACAAATAATTTAAATTTTTCCATTGCTTTAATACATGCTAATATTTCTGCATCTGTACTTGTTACTTTAGTATTATAAGTTCCACTGTCATATCTGCTTATTTTTTCTTCATTTTTTGTTGATTCCTTTTTTGGTCTAAATTTTAAAACAGCTCCCCAACCACCTATACGGCCATCTGTTTCAATTATTAAGTATGAATTTAATGGTGGTAGCTCTAGAGGTTTTATGTTGCTTATAATTTGTTTAATTTTTTGAACCAATTTAATGTCTTCATTATTGAATTTTCTTTCACCATTTTGTTTTGTTTTGTTATATAGTGGTCCATCCAATTTACTTAAATTTGGTATGAAATTTCTTGCATAATTCAATTTTCCTAAGAACGATTAAATTTGTTTTAATCCTTCTAATTTATCTGGCCATTTCTAAAATACTGCTTGATATATGTTTTTGTAATTCTATTTCTCCTTTTCCAATAATCACTCCAAAAAATTCTATTTTTCTGCACCCAATTTTCATTTTCTTTTCAGATAATACTAGTCCATGTTTTTTACATTTCTGAAAAAATATTTTTAAATGATTGATATGCTCCTTTATATTATTCCTTTTTCTGAAATTTTGAATCCATCTTTAAATTCTAAGATAAAATCTATGTTAAGCAAATTGTTATCTTTGTAATAGATAGTCATTACACTTTCTGATTCTATTAAGTTGTTGTCTTTTTCTTGGATTATATTATTTTGATTTTGTTTTGGAATAGTTTTATTTTTTAATTTTTCTTGTAGTTTTTGGATTTCTTTTTCTAGGTCTTTAATTCTTTTCATAAATTGATTTATTATTTCTTTATACATCATATTGTTTTATAAGGATTTTCAGTTTCTTCTAGAAAGAAATTTGGTCCTTCATTTCCATCAAAAATGCTACATACATCACTATCATTTTCACTATCATTACTGGCTATACTTACTATATCAATTTCATCATGCATTTCTAGATTTTGATACATATTTAATCTTTCTTTATTTACTTGTGAATTTTTGCATTCTTTTGCATAATGTCCTTCTATTCCACATAAATAACATTTACATTTTCCTGGTGGTTTATGTGTTTTAAATTTTTTAACATGATTTGGCTTAGGTCTTCCTTTTTTAAAGTATTGACTTCTTTTTAATCCTTTTTGTTTTTTCCATTCATTATTCAGGGCTGGTACATATATTTTACTACAATAGCTATAATTTGATATTTGTCTGTTTGCTTCAGTTTCTAAACATTTGTCTTTTAAATAATTAAATGTAAACATTATTGCTGGCCCTATTCCAGTTAAATTTTCATGTCCTTTTTCGATCCAATTTTTTAAAATAATGTCTCCTAAAGGTTTAGGGAGTTTGTTAAACCATTTTTTAGTTAATTCATTATTTGTAAATGCTCTTCCAGTTTTAGCTGCTAATGTTATATATGCTTGGCTAAATTGAACTATTTCACCAAAGTTTTGGATTTGAAGTCTTTCTAAATCTCTAGCTGCCATATCTTGTAATAATGTATCTCCTCTAGATGGATTAGTTCCTAAGATAATTTGTCTAATTTGTCCTGTTACATTATATGGATTATCAGCCATTTGTACCATGTATTGATATTCTTCTGAATAATTTATTTTCCAACTATTTAATAAATCTCTTGCAGTGGTTCCTAAAAGATTTTCAATAAAATTTGTTGTTCCTATTAAGTCTAATGTATGTGGTATTCTTTCTAATGCATTTATGGCATCTGATTCCCATCTGTCTATTAATTCTGGCCATTTTTGAGAATGTACTGTACTTAGTACTAACATACTTCCTTCATTATTTTGTTTAGACATTGTTTTTATAACTTCTAAAGGATCTGGTTTTCCTTTGTATGTTTGAAAATTTTGTTCATAATAATTAGTTGAATTGAAATTATGTTGAGATGGAAATTGTAAAGGTTGAGTTGTTCTACTAGTTCTTTCAATTGTTGTTGGAGTTACTATTGTTCTGGTATTTGAACTTTCTGCTCTTTGTTTATCTGAAATATTACTTGCTCTGGATTCTACATTCATCATTATTTCTTCTATATTGATTTCTTCTAATTGTCTTATCATTTCTTGATATTCTTCATCTTCGTCATTATTATTAATTTCTTCCATTATATAGTTTTCTTCTGTTCTTATTTTTGTTGGATAGTTATATTTATTATATATGCATTCTATTAAAAATTTTATATCATCTATATCTTCTGGTAATTCTTCAAAATCAATTGTCCAGTCATATCCTGGATATATTTTTTCTATGATTTCTTCTATGTTGATATCCATTTTGGTTTTTATGATTCTGTTAATATTAGATCTTCTATTATTTCTTTGATGATTTGTATTGTTACTTTTAATACCATTAATACTTTAGTTATTATTTTTATTTCTTGATAGATATTCTTTTTAGTTTTCATTTTAAGATATTTAGTTTTCTTAATATGATTATGATATTTATGAGTATAAATATTATTATTGTAATCATAAATATTTATTACAATATTTATTACAATAATAATATTTATACTCATAAATATCATAATCATATTAAGAAAACTAAATATCTTAAAATGAAAACTAAAAAGAATATCTATCAAGAAATAAAAATAATAACTAAAGTATTAATGGTATTAAAAGTAACAATACAAATCATCAAAGAAATAATAGAAAGTCTAATATTAACAGAATCATAAAAATTAAGAATGGATGCAAAAATGGACTTAATTATTAAAAAACTAAACAACCTGGAAACACAATTATTAAAACTAGAAACTATATTATCCAATCTAGATTATGTAAAAAATAGCATAAAAGAAAAAGAGAATCATAAAATTGAAATAGACAACCTATGCAATCAAGTTAAAAATATCCAAATTGGAACAAATCAAAAAATAAGAAAACGAATAACACCATTTAAAATATGGACTAAAGAAGAATTATTAAACCACCAGAATATCGATTAAAATTCCCAAGAAATGAAACATCTACTTGAAACAACAGAATATTATAAAATCGAATTAATTAAAATAAGATATTATCCTTTAGAAGAATTAAATAAATACAACTTAAAAGATAAAATTAAAAATCAAAAATATATATGGCTTAAGGAAGTGGAAGAATATTTAACAGAAAAATTAAGAATCATAGAAAATGGAACAGAAGAAGAACAAAAACAATTAAAAAATTGGAAATTAAAAATATTACAAAAATTTGATAAAATAGAAACAAGATATGTCTAATCAAGAAAACACAGAAGAAAAAACTATAGTAAAAAATATAGATCATATTAGAAGATTTTCTATACTCAATCATTTTAGATTCATGAACCAAATTAATAAACATCAAAAAAGAAAAGAAGTAACCTATACAATTGAAGAACATCAAAATAAAGCAAGAGATATAAATATTAAATTAATCCCAGGAGAAGAATTATATAAATTTGGAATATTCGAAACAAAAACAAAAATATATGAACATTATGATGAAATAGAAATATGCTGTATAAGTAATGAAAAACAAATCATATTAGATTTAATAACAGAAGAATCATATAACAAATTATTATTTTCAGGATATACATTAATACATTTAGGATTATTAATGTTAGGAGTAATAAGACTACATAGAAAAGGATTAGGAACAAAAATTTTATTGAGCTTAGTAGACACAAGACAAATTAAAAATATGACTAAAGCAACCATAGAATCCATGGAAGTAGATTTAAATATTGATAATCCAGAAATCATATATATGACACCAAATTTTTTGGTTCCACTAGAAACATTTTATAAATATATAAAATTAATAATAAATTCAAAAGGATATACCATGATTTCAGATAAAGCAAATTTAATAATAACAAAAACATTCATAGGACAATTGACAAGTAGTTGTAGAATCAACTATATTTTAACACCTAAAAAAGCAAAATTATTATTAGAAAATCAAGGATTAAAAGGAATAGAAGGAAAAACTTATCCATCAGAAATATTAGAAGAAAGTGAATGGAATATTCAACCAATAGAAATCCCAACAACATCAAAAAGACCCAGTAATACAGAATTCAATGAAAACATTGATGGAAGTACAAATTTAAGAATGGTAAATAATATAAATAAAAGCATAAAAATTGAAGAACTTCAAGAATAAAATGGAGTTAATGTATGTAACAGATCCAGAAATAATTGACCAACAATTAAAACCATTAAGGAAATATATAAGTTATTTACCTACAAATTTAACAGACCAAATAAAAAACAGAAAAGCAATGTGGTTATTATGTGTTAAAGACTATGTGATAAGAAAAGAATTTTATAAAATAAGTGCGGAAACATCAATGAATATGGAAATTGGAAATGGAATATAAAATATATACCCAGAAAAGAATTATATCCCTTAGAACACCAACAAAGGACAATTAAAATAAAGAAATGGAAAGAATTTCTAGAAGAACAATTTAGATCTATTGAAAGCTGTTACACATGAAAGAATTAATAGATTCAACAGATATAAATTTAATAGATGATTTAATAAATAATTCAATTAAATATACAATGAAAGAAAATAGAAGTTTAAAAGAAGAATTAAAAGCAAAACAATGTATATGGTTAAAAGGAGTTAAAAGATATATAACTTTAAGAGATCAAATTAATCATCAAGCAGAATCATTAATAGAGGTAAAGTTTAAATCAAAAGAAAAAGATGAAAATGGAAAATCTATATGGAAACCAACAAAAATAAAATATAAAGAATTTCATCAAGATGAATATTTAAAAGAACAAAATAGATTATGGAATTATAGATCAAGATTAAAAAATGAATATGATTCTATAAATATTTGTTATGATTAAAGAAATGAATAAACAAACTTATAATTTAGATATAAATCCAAAATATTTATTGGAACAATATAATCAAATTGAAAATTTTGAAAAATATGAACATAAATTTGAACCATTTAAAATAAATTATAAAACAAAATGTGATAAATGTTATAAATTTCATATAACAAAACATAGAGTAACATGCTTAAAATGTGAACTATCATTATGTAGAAAATGTGTATCAAATTTATATGATTTTATTTTTGAAGAAAAAGAAATAGAAAGATCAAATAATAAATTTAATCAAGACAAAGAAATAATTGATCAATTATTAAAAAGGATTAAAACTCTTGAAGAAGAAATAGGAAATTTAAGAGAACAACTAAAAAATAAGAAAGAACAAAATAAAGGAAAAGGTATAATTATTCAAGAAAATGAGGAATTAACAGAAAACATTATAATATGACTAAGAAGAAATTAAATAAGGAAAGCACAATAGAATTAGAAAAGATGAATAAAGACTTAAAAGAATTTAAAGATAAGATAATCTTTAAATATCTAATAACACATTCAAGAAGTAAAATTGTAGATTCTCTACAAAACAACATAGATTTAATTACTAAAAGAAAAAGAAGACTCAATGGAGAAAATAATGAAATAAAAGAGAAAAAATTAACAATGTCTCAAAGAATTACAAAAATAGAAAAAGAAATGAAAGAAATTCAAGATAATATAAAACAAAGGGAAATTGATAATTATTTAAAACAACAAGAAATAATGAACTATTCATCTTTACAAAAAGAATTTAGTTTTTGTTCATCTCCTTCCTTAAATATAGGAATAGAAATATCACAACCAACTGAATCTCCATTTCTATCTCTTTGGGAAAAATGTAATTCAAATATTACCCCATAGTTTGTCCATTCGCATTAGAGAAAACTGTGACTGCAAAACCAGCAGGTTCATTTGCGTTTTCTTTAATTGTGGGAACTATGTAACCAAGTCCCAAAAAGAATTAAAACAAACAAAGGTTTGTTCATCCGTATAATAAGAGCTGTGGCTACAAAACCAGTAGGTCCATACGCGTCTCTTGTTATGGTGAAAACCTGGCTATCTTTATACCCCAATACATGCTAAAAGCATGAAAGATCATATCTCCAACACATGCAAGAGCATGAAACTCTATTTAACTGACAAGATTATTTTTGCAGAAATGGCAGGAAAAAATTTCTACAATCAACCTTCTTCCCTTGAACCTCAACTGAATCTCCCAATCTTTCCTTTAAACTCTACTCTAAAATTTAGAACACAAGCAAACCTCAATCTTCCTCAACAAATTATTCTTGACAACTTTTGGGCCAATAAACATGACCCAAAAACCCTTATCTCCTTATTCCATTCCTTAGCAAAATATTTTCATCAGACAAATGAGAAAGCCCAAACTCCACCTCATCTACCCTTACCTGAAACATCAAATATAAAGTTTTCTCTTAAACCCCAAACACTTGACTACATGGTAGAACAGGAAAAGAAAATCAAAGTATTGGAAACTGAAATCTCCAACAAAAATGAAGAAATCATTCTGATCAAAGCCCAGTTCCAACAAATTACAAAAGAAGCTGAAGAAATGAAGACAATTCTTATTGATGAAAGAAAACAAAGAACAAAAAGGTTTGAACTGTTCCCAGAACCAATAGCAGAAGTAAAACAGTTTATTTTCAAGAAAGTGATGGCAACTCAGTATAATCAATTCATCTCTGAACAAGAAATACTAAGGCAATTGGCAAAAGAAGAAATTCTCCAGGCAGGATTTGCAATAACAGGAAATGTTCTCAGAGAAATAGCTCACAAGGACTCTGGATGCCAATGTGAAGAAGGATTCACTGTAGTCAAATGTTCACTAGACATGTCCTAATGGCATGATCAAGAAATCAATGGTGTTCAGATAAAAGCCATCAACCTCTTTAAACATGGATACCTGTGCAGAATAATGCTTACAAATCCAGAGCAAGCAAGTTTCCTGAATGAATACTGGCAACTGATACATCTTCTACACAAATTCTTCAAGGCTCTTGGATCACATATTGATGGGTATGTTAATCTAGAACTAAATTCAATCCCTCCTTGTTATGATGAAGGTTATCCTGATGAAGCACGACATCATATCAAGATTACTCTCCTGAGCAAGAAAGAATAAATCCTATTCGACTGGAAGACATGATCATTCCAGGAGATATCAAAAAACAGATGAAGCTATGGCGAGCATGTGCAATTTCCACTGATTGGAAGAGAACTTGCCCCACAATCACTGACAATCAAAGATGCCAAATGGTGCTGGAAACAAAGATCATGAGGGTATATGTTGACCAGTACATGTTCCCTATGTACTGTCCTTTTCCAAGTCTTATCTCACAGATGCCAGCCACCGAATCTCACATTAAGCAAGTCCGTTCATGGGCAAGAGAATATCGTTTCGGAGATTATTCAAGACTAAGCATTCCTGCAGACATATTAATGATACTAAGTCCAGCTGACTCTCCTGAAGGACTAGAAGATATTGTTGAAGAAAACTTAGCCAACATGATGGAAGGCTAGGGAATCTCTACTAGTGCAGCCTCCAACATCTTGTGGTGGACTGAAGCAGTATTGTTTGTTTTTAATATGTAAATGAGTCGGTGTTTGTTTTTTTTAGTGTGTAAAATAGGTCAACTGTAGCAACAGTAGTTTTACTATTGATAAGCATGCTTGTAATTAATGGGTTTGGTAAGTGTCATGTTTAGCTACATGACAATTAGGTATGTATCTTGTCTGTAATAGTGTCCAACCATGGTTAAGTTAGCTAACCATGAGTTTAGTTGCTTAAGGGTTAAGTCTCTTGGAGCCTATATAAGGCCCCCTTGGGTTGTAAGGGAGGGCATCCCGAATCCCCCCATCCTAGTATCATCCTCATCCTTAGATCACCCCTTCCCTTGTATCCACCATCCCAAGCATAAATGAAATAAAGAAGTCACTTCTTGTGAATACATCTCTGGTCTCTTGTCTCTCTTGCTTCTATCTCTCATGCTCTAAACTCTCTCTAAGCTTCCGCCCTAACCGTTACTTCACCCCGGATGATCCCCGGAGTAAGTTGAACGACATCCCCAACATCCACGTGTACGGCACTGCCTTGGATCTGGTTGAGTTAATAAGTCTCTAAGAATCAATAAACCATTATAATTGGTGCAACTCCGTACCTGCATGTCCCTTGACATATTTTTAAGTGAGAGGCGTTTATCATCTATAAATGTACTTTGCGTTGTTTTTGTCATTTGTTTTTTCTTGTAAATTGTTGAGAAATAAATTTTTCATTAGATCAGAAAACACGTTCCTTTTATTTTTCACTATATAATTTTGCAATCTCCCTAGCAATAGAGTGAGGAAATACACCTGGAAATATATTAATAGTTCATTTGAGTAGGCGAGAGGCTCGGTTTTCGGGGTGACCATCCTATTTGTCTTTTTTTGTTTTTTGGTTTTGTTAGTTCCGGAAGGGTAGTGGTGTGATAATTTTCTCTCAACCTCACAAGTAATGAACTCACACACAATCAATTATGCAAGAGAAAGGAGACACACAAATTGGTTACCCAATTCATCACAACCTTGTCTATGTCTGGGGGAAGAGCCTGGAGAAAACAATACACTAAAAGAGGAAAAGGAAAGAAGAGCTACAACCCTCACTCTTTCTCTCACAACAAAGAATAGCCCTCACTTGATTGCCCGATGCCCACTCTACTCAACCCACTCACCAGGGTCTCTCCCTCGTGGCTTATCCTAAATCTTAAAGTAGGGTATCTTATATGGATGTCCTTATATTCTAACAAAGCTTCCTCTTTTAAATTCTCTACAGCTCCCTGATTTGGATACCTTCCAAAGTTAGACCTTACAACTTCAGTTGGAACAGAACTTGCATCGCCGCTTGCCTTACTGATCCTGACTGAGTTCTATCCTAGTTACAACTGAACTTGCGACACCTTAAATCCTCCAGGTTACTTCATTTTACTTCATAGCAGTTGACTAGTTCCGAGCTTCTCCTGCCTGCAACTTCTTCCTTCTTCACGTCATCTTAACAAGTCCCTCTCCCGAGGATCACACCCACCAAGGCGCGAATCCATCTTACCAAAGATGGTCTCCAAAGATCTCCAGATCTTCTTTCCAAACTTGGTCCAAGTTTGGTCTTCACAAAATCTTCAAACTTGATCTTCATTCATCCAAGTTTGGTCTTCAATATACTTTTACTAAAATCGATCTCCTCTCATCCAAGTTTAGCTCCTCAATATCTTCCAAGCATGATCTTCATTTATCCAAGCTTGGGTCTTAAATCTTCTATCAAATCTTGCCATAGATGTCTTGTGTCCTTAAATAGATTATGTCGTCAAATAGCTCCTCCCATAATTAGTTTTGGATCTTTTCTTCAAATTGTATTGCTAATTATGGTCTTGAGAATCATGTTGGCTTCGCCTTGCCTTTATTACTTTGTGCCTTCAAATAGATTCACACCAAACTAAGCTCCATGCAATCCTTGGTCTCCAAGAGATGATCTTGGTACTTGCCAACAATTGATTATTCCTCTCTTTAGAATATCCTTCACATGGTCTTCAATAAATGTCTCTTGAAAGGCACTTACCGAAGATAGATTCAATTATCTCGAATCTTATCAAAAATAAATTAAATCATATCTAAGCTAAACCTATTCAAGAGTGATTTTTTCACCTTGATGCTTCTTGCCAACAATAAACATGACTCTATTTAGCTTTGCCTCCATATTTAGATTCTCTCCAAATTTGAAAAAATCTTTAGTTGTATCTAAGTATGGTGTTGATGAAATCTTGCCTCCAAGTGGTTGCTTGATAGATTCACTTGCCAAATATACAAGTGTCTTCATTTAGTCTTTGACTTCATAAGGTTAGGATTTTGCTTGCTTGCTTTTGAAGTTGCAACCCACTTGCCTTATATAGCTTTGATCTCATCAATTAGTTGTGACCATAGATATCATTGTGTCTTCAAATAGATCTCCACTTCAAAGATAGTTGTGTAGATATTCTCCACATGCCTTTTGCTTGCTCCTTAAGAGAGATCTTCCAAGGTTGATGCTTTTACCAAGGATAGCTTTAATAGATTTTCTCCACTTGGTTCATTGAGAGAGATCCTCCAAATATAAGCTCCTACCAAAGATAGCTCCATATAATTTCTTGAGAGATCTCCTCCAAATATAAGCTCATATATTGAATTTCCATCCTTCATGTCTTCTTTCGACACATCATCAAGAGTCTTTTCCATGTCATCATCCTTGTCACCTTGTTTGCCAGGTCACTTCATTTCATCTCACCATTGTTTATGCCACGCCATCTTTTTGCTTGTCATGTAATGCCAACTTAGGCTTCTAGTCCTAACAGTTTTCTTTGTCATATTTTTCCTTTATTGTATTGCTTATTGTGTCTACATCTAGTGCACTCCTTTTTTGTTGTAACTTTTTATTTTATTTTTTTTTAGATTAGTGATTTATCCACTTTATATGTAAAATGGGTATCATATATGCATTTGTGACATGGTATTGTCTTTTGAATGATGGACAGTAGGAAAATATCAGCTCTTTTAGAAATCATTTGGTTTGGTTTGAATATTATTTTTTGCTTTTCTTTCATCTACACCCATATATAATAGTGTATCAGTGCTGAGTATTGGGGAGTTTAATTTAAGATTATACAGACATTTTTAACTATTCTGTATGATTGTTAGATTTTCAGCAAACATGGATCCATTTGTTCCTTGCTCTCACAGAATAGCTGCAGTTATAATTTTTACATACGATGAACTAGCTTTGATGATGAATTGTAGTCAATTTCAAGCTTGGCAGATACTAATTTTTAAAAGCAGGTAAAAACCTATTTTTACTTGGACCCTTAACTTCTAAGTTATGAAACACATTGATTAAGGTTAATTAGCTGTTGTTTGTTGTGGAATTTATCTTCTTTTATATTTATGCTTAGGAAAAAACATTTACAATGAGTTGTATTGCATTTGATCCTTGGTAATAAGAGTTGAGTTAAAGTTGGTAAGAGCATATAAAGGTTGCTATTTTTTAGAAGCATCAAACGTACGTTTGATGCTTCTAAAAATATTTGATCCTTTTTTGTATTGTTTAGAATTGATAAAACATGATAATTATATATCATGATACCCATATGATTCATAGCTATCTATTATCCACACAAACTTGCTGATCAATTTTTACTAATTTAAATTTACGATACATTAAATCTAATATATTTAATTTTAATTTATTTTTCATATAAAAAAATTGGGAAGTTAGATTCTCCAAACAAATTACTTGAATCAAGTTAATTTTTAAGTTTTTAATTGATTAAGGAAAAGGTCTGATTTAATTTGTATATTAAATTATATTTATTTAAATATAATATCAACTCAGTTTAAGTTGAATTTGATTTTATAGAAGAAATGAGTTAATTCTGCCCTCACCACGCTACAAGTTTTTGATATTTTAAACCTCCATCAAAGTATATATACTTTGACATAACATGTGCTTTTTTTTGTCATTTTCTATTTTTTTTTATATAAATGTTGCATGACTGCATGAAGATTATGCAAAGCATGCAATTATCAAAAATATCGAATATATATATATATATACATATTTTATTTATTACTCACATGAGAGTATTGAAATTCATATTATTTTCCAAAAAAATAGAAAAAATTAAAGAAATATAGTGAGCTAATTTTCATAAACTAAAGGGTTAAAAAAGATTTAAAGTAAAAAAGAATGATAAGTTGAAATTGAAAATATATAATTTTTTAGAAAATTAAAAAAATTGAAATTGAAAAAAAAAAATCAACTCATCTTGCCTCAAACCTCACGAGAATTACACCAGTTTATTTTTAGATAAAAATTTATTATTAATCTCAATTCGAAAAACATGATTATTTATCATGCATGGCGTCGCTTTGATTCATGGCTATTTATTATCCATGCATCTTATCCAATTTCTATCTATTTAAATTTATGGTATTTACATTACATTAAATTTTAAAAACATTATTTTTAAATTCTTTGTTTTTTATATATAAATTTGAGATATTGGACAAAACCTATATATCTGAACAATAGGATAGCAAGATGCATACAAAATAACCAAGGGGTAGCATTTCAGTGAAATGACAATGGAACCAAGTTAAGGAATTAGGTTGTGTTTGATTGCCTTTTTTTTATGGAAAAATTTTCCATGGGTCATTTTCCAGCTAAATAAGCTAGTTTTTTGTCAAAATTTTCCGTGAAATGTTTTCCACAAACTCTATCATGTGGCGCTATTTTCCCTCAAATCAGTGGAAAATTTTTCCTACATCCACCCTGGGAAAAGTTTTTCAAGGAAAACATAAGGAGCTATGTGAAAAGATAACGTCCGATTGAAATATTTAAAATAACTTTTCTTTTAAAAATTTAAAAGAAAATTTTTTCTTTTCTTTTAAATTTTTTTTTTTAAAAAATAAATTATATAACTTGAAAATATTTTAAATAAATTTATCCAAATAAAGTGAAGAGATCCCGCGACATTTTGATGATAAGATTTAATTCTACGTAGCGTTATTTATAATTTTAATAAGTTTTAAAAAAATTTCGATGAAAAATGTGACTTTTTCCAGGGAAACATTGATGCAATCAAACAACAAATGAGGTTTTTTCCATGAAAAATATTACATTATCCGTGGAAAATAAGAGCAATCAAACAACAAAATCTGAATTTTTCATAAATTTTTTTTAAAATTTCTAGCTAGAAAATAATGACAATCAAATGACTATTTTTTTATTTTCCATGGAATTTTTTTTTCCAGCCATTTTTCATGTTGCCAATCAAACACAGCCTTAGTGTTTTTCTTATTATTAGATTCTTTTCGCTTTCATGTGACATACCTAATCGTCCGTAACAATGTGACTAAGTTTGTTCATTTATAAAGAAAAAACTATGTATGAAAGTAAACCATTATCGACATAGATGATAATTGTTATAAATCAATGCATTAAGAATTATGTGGATGTATTTCTCCTCCATTAATATCCCATTTGTTACATTACAATGTACACCATGAATTCTATATATAGGGTTCTGATATGTGTTTGTACATACAATTATCTTTAATATTATAACTCTTCTTCTCACTATATTATTTCTCATTTATTTCTTTTAAGTAATTTGGGAATTTATTTTACTTTCATTTATTTATTTTATTGATTATTTATGTGCCACAAATTTCTTTAGTTTTTAACACGTTATAAGCACGACTTTGTTTTTGATATATATATATATATATATATATATTCTTTTGATTTACTTCATACATGCTTTAGCTTTATATTAACTAATATTAAATTTATTATTTGTCGTTTCCATTGTATCAGTATTGATAAAAACTGAAGAAATTTGTGACATATAAATAAGTAATAAAATAAATAAATAAAATTAAAATAAACACCCAAATTACCTAAAGAAAATAATTAAGAAATAATTTAGTGAGAAGAAGAGTTATAATATTCAAGATAGTTGTATATACAAACACATATCAGAACCCCTATATATGGTATTCATGGTGTATATTGTTAATGTAACGAAAGGGATATTAATGGAGGAGAAACACATCCACATTTAATTCTTAACGCATTGATTCATAACACTCCTCTTTTGATGCCTATAACCAAATGATAAGCCTCGTTAAAACCTTACTAGAAAAAACTCAATAGATAAAAACCTAGTGAATTAAAAAGAATGTATGATCCTTGGCATATGGAGTAATTGCTGCCTCATTTAAAACCTTGCCCCGGAAAAGCCCTATGGGTTAAAAACTATGGCGAAGGAAAAAGAGTATAGCCTCCCCTCATAAAAATAACTATCAACTTGTTTCAGCTATGATGTTTTTTAATCGCCTCATCTTGATTTTGTGCACAAGATTCTGATGAATACATTTTAATAGTGATTTTGTGAATAAATCAACTTGATTATCATTAGATTGAATCTTATGGACTTCTATAACACATTCTTTCGGAAGAACATGGGTGTAGAAAAATTTTGGTGATATATGCTTTGTTCTATCTCCTTTAATGTAGCCTCCTTGTATTTGAGAAATACAAGCACTATTGTCTTCATAAATTATTGTGGGATTTGTTGTAATTGATGGTAATTTGCATGATGGTTGTATATATTAAATCATAGATCGCAACCACTAATATTCCCGACTAGCTTCATGGAGAGCTAGGATTTTAGCAGTATTTGATGAAGTAATTGTAAGAGTTTACCTTGTAGAAAGCCATGAAATAGATGTACCATTATAAGAGAATATATATTTAACTTGAGATCGTCCTTTATAAGGATTAGACAAGAATCTGGCATCTGGAAAACTGGTGAGATTAGATAAAGAATCTTGGGGATAAAACAAACTCATATCTGTAGTTCCTCATAAATAATATA
This sequence comes from Dioscorea cayenensis subsp. rotundata, assembly GCF_009730915.1. Classification (NCBI taxonomy): domain Eukaryota; kingdom Viridiplantae; phylum Streptophyta; class Magnoliopsida; order Dioscoreales; family Dioscoreaceae; genus Dioscorea; species Dioscorea cayenensis. The sequence continues at coordinate 9,985,305 of NC_052480.1, read as the reverse complement.
GCACATCCTTAACTCATTTCCAATATCTTCATGTCGGTGTAGAACTATATTTTGCTAGGAGATTTACTACAAAAGCTATATCTGGTATGGTATTATTTGCATGATATATTAATGCACTTATTACACTTAGATACGGAGTTTCTGAGCCAAAAATTTCATCTTCTTCACTAGGTGGACGAATTGGATCTCTCTGAACATCAAATGTCCGGACAACCATTGGGGTACTTAATGGATAGGGCTTATCCATATTAAATCTTTTCAGCACCTTTTCTGTGTAAGCTAACTGGTGAATAAATATTCGAGTAGGTAAGTGCTCAATTTGTATACCAAGACAAAATCTTGTCTTTCCCAGATCCTTCATTTCAAACTCCTTCCTTAGATATGATGCTGTAATTGCAATTTCATGAGGAGTACCTACAAGATTTAAATTATCCACATATGCTTCTATCACAACAAATCCGTTAGTAGAACTTTTAATAAATAAACAAGGATATATATATTATCATTTTGGTATCCTTTCTTTTATCAAATAGTGATTGAGACGGTTATACCCCATCCTTCCAAATCATTTTAACCCATAAAGAGATCTTTGTAATTTAATAGAGTGCAAATACTAAAGGGTATGGCAATTTTTATCCCTTAGGGATTTTCATATATATGTCTTTTTCAAGTAATTCTTATAGATATGCTATAACAACATCCATCAACTGCATATCTAATTTATTACTTGTTGCCATGGCAGTTAGAAATTAAAAAGTGATCCCATCGATTACAAGAGAATATGTTTCCTCATAATTAACATCAGGTATTTGGGAAAAACCTTGACCAACCAGTTTTGCTTTATATCTTATAATTTTATTGTTTTCATTTTATTTTCTCACAAATACCATTTATAACCGACTTGTTTTATCCCTTCAGGTGTTGGCACAGTCCCCCCAAACATCTCACGTTCTAAAAGGCAATTTAGCTTAGCCTGGATATATAGCTTCTTTCCATTTTGGCCAATCATTTTTTTGTCGACATTCATCAATAGATCATGACTTTAGATCATTATTTGTATTTATTTCTATGTCTGTTGCCACATTATAGATAAATATATCATTTATATTGGTCTCAGACCGATTTATTATTTTACGATTATCTACATAACAAATTGAGTTTTCAATATTTTTCAGAGATATCATTCCCCATTAATTCTTTTTCATTGATATCTCTGAGTGTTTAATATTTTCCTCTCCTTTTTCACATGGGAGATCCCCCTCTTTAAGAGCTTTATTTTTCTTCTTCTTTTTTCTTGGAGCTAAATCTTTGGCACCTATTGGCCTTTCACATTTTTTGCGTGGTTTGTTTTCTATTTCTTTTGCTTTTAATGGGGTAGTCGATATCTCAATTCTTGCAGGAGTATTGACAGCTAGTATATTGACTTGGTTACCCTTTTTGCATCTGTGAACGCATCAGGTATTTCATTTGCAATATTTTGCAATGTAATGATTCTTTGAACATAAAGTTCACATTCTTTCATACGAGGATCATATGTATATAATTAGGATGCATTCCAATCAACATCTTTTAGCTCATTTTGAATAACTATGTCTCCCCTTAATGAAGGAAAGATAGATTCATCAAAATGGCAATCTGTAAATATTGCAATAAATACATCTCTAGTTAATGACTCTAAATATCGTATAATTGAGAGAGAGTCATAACCAACATATATACCAAGTCTGCTTAGTAGAGCCATTTTGGTACGATTTGGTGGTGCTATTGGCATATATACTGCACACCCTCTTTACCAACAACAATTTGTTGTGGTGAATATGAATTACATACAGTGGGCCAGATCCTTATTAAAGTTGCAGCATGAATAGCATGACCCCATGCACTTATAGGCATTTTTGTCCTTAATAACATTGGACGAGCAATTATTTGGAGTCTTTTAATTAATGACAACGGCAACCCATTTTGGGTATGTACATGAGCTATTGGATGCTCAACCTGTATTCCAACTGCCATACAATAATCATAAAATGATTTTGATGTAAATTTTTAATAGCATTATCAAGGCAAATTGTCTTTATAAGATAATCTGGAAATTGTGTTTTAAGCCAGATAATTTGTGCCAATAATCTTGCAAAAGCTACATTTCTTGTAGAGGAAGTGAAACATGGGACTATCTAGTTGATGCATCGATTAAAACTATAAAAAACCTAAATGGACTGCATGATGGATGTATTAGTCCACATATATCTCCTTGTATTGTTTTTAAAAATTTAGGAGATTCACCATCCACCTTACTTTTAGAAGGTTTGGTTATCAGTTTCCCCATTGAGCATACTAAACATGCATATTCATTATTTGTTAGGATTTTATAATCCTTCAGTGGGTGTCCATCGTTTTTAGTTACAATCCAACTCGTCAAAATAGCACCCGGATGCCTAAGTCTTTCATGCCATAGTTTAAATATTTTTGGATCATTAACCTTCCATGTTAAGACCGTATGTGATTCCATCACTTTAATACATGTACAATATAATCCTGAAGATATACAGGGAAAACTTTCAAAGTACATGTTTTTTGCATGAAACAACTTGAGCAATATAATTAAAGATATTATTATCCCTCCTTATCAACCGTCTCTAAATGATATCTATTGAGACATATATCTTTAAAACTTAAAAGGTTTCTTCTGGATTTTGAAGAAGACAGAGTATTTTTAATTTGCAAAGGTGTTCCATTTGGCAACACTAGTGCTACTCTACCGGAACCTTCAATTAGGTCTAATAACCCAGCTATTGTGGCAATAAGAGCCTTTTTCAATGATAATGATGTAAAATATATATTTTTTTTAATACAGTGTGTGGCATTCCATAATCAACAATGCATTCATCATCAGCCATATTTTATCTATATAAAAAGCACAACAAAGAATATAACTTGAATGTAAAGTATAACACATTGAATAAAAATAAAAACATAGTACATATATTAAAAATCTAATCTATGAGAAAGTCTGACACATCTAAGTGTGTATCCTGAATTATATCATCAACAAAGTTAGTTTCTATGGAGTTGTCTGCAAAATTTATCTCAACACCTATACCTTTTTTTCCTTTAAGTGAATCTTGATAAAGTTGGACAAAATGCTTAGGGGTTCTACAAATTTTAGACCAATGACCCTCCAGTCCACAATGGTGACATATATCTCTTTTCTTATTTAATCTATCATTGTGGTTTTGTTGTTTTTGTTGATGCACATTTATTTTACCATTGAGTGGTCGGAAATAATTTTGCCCCCAAACACGACCATGTCTGCCACGACCACCATGATAACCTCTTCCACCTCGGTTCTTATAACTATCATTACGATGACACCATTTTCCTTACCCATAATTGGTTTTAAGCAAAGGTGTTGATCAGGATGGTCAGGTTTGATTATTTAGCATCAACAATTCATTATTTTGTTTCGCCACAAGAAGACAAGAAATTAATTCAAAGAATTTAGTAAAATTCTTTTCTCTGTAGTATTGTTATAATATAACATCTCGAGCATGAAATATTGTAAATGTTTTTTCAAGCATCATATTTTCTGTCACTATTTCTATATAGAGACATAACATCGAAACTATTTTAAATAGCTCAAAATTATATTCTTGTACGGTTTTAAAATCTTGAAACTGATATTTGCCAAATCATTACTTGCTTTTAGCAAATAAACCATTTTTAGATGTTCAAATCTCTCTTTTAGGGAAAACAACAATTCATGTGGATCCTTAATAGTCAAAAATTCATTTTCCAAGCCATCATTAAGATGATGTCGTATGAATATCAATTCTTTTGATTTATTATCAATTGGCTCATTATTAGCAGCCTCAATTGTTTTTCTCAGGTTTCTGCCATTTAGATAAAGCTTAACATTAAGGTTCCATGATATATAATTGCTCATAAAGATCTTAAGAATCTCAAATTCTCTTCTTATGATATTCGCCATGATATCGAATTCTAAAGGAAATAATACAACAATAATTCAATAAACAATTAAAATACATATTACCCCATTAAAATCAAACGAAATATAAAACAAACCAACCCCAAAAACATGGAAGACCAACAAGTGCAAAAGATTTACCTCCAAGAAAAAGGAAGAAAAAAAATAAAGCTCTTAAAAAGGAGGATCTCCCATGTGAAAAAGGAGAGTAAATATTAAACCCTCAGAGCATGTCAATGAAATAGAATTAATGGGGAATAATATCTCTAAAAATATTGAAAACTCAATTTGTTATGTAGATGATAGTATAATAATAAATCAGTGTGAGATGATATAAATGATATATTTATCTATAATGTGGCTACAGACACTGGAATAAACACAGATAATGATCCAGAGCCACGATCTATTGATGAATATCGACAAAGAAAGGATCGGCCAAAATAGAAAGAAGTTATCCAAGCTGAGCTAAATTCCCTTCAAAATGTAAGGTGTTTGGGCTGACAATTCCAACCCCTGAAGGGATAAAACTAGTTAGTTATAAATGGGTATTTGTGAGAAAAAGAAATGAAAACAATAAATATAAAGCAAGATTGGTTGCTCAATGTTTTTCTCAAATGGCTGGTGTTGACTATGAGGAGACATATTCTTCTGTAATAGATGTGATCACTTTTCGATTTCTAATTACCATGACAACAAGTAATAAATTAGATATACAGTTGATAGATGTTATCACAACATATCTATACGGATTACTTGAAAAAGACATATATTCAAATCCCTGAGGGATATAAAATGGCAGACGCTTCAAAGCAGCGGCATTTGCACTCTATTAAATTACAGAGATCTCTTTATGGGTTAAAACAATCTCAAGTGATGTGGTATAACCGTCTCAGTAACTATTTGATAAAAGAAGGATACCAAAATGATAATATATATCCTTTTTTATTTATTAAAAGTTCTACTAACGGATTTATTGTGATAGTAGTATATGTGGATGATTTAAATCTTGTAGGTACTGCTCATGAAATTGCAATTGTAGCATCATATCTAAGGAAAGAGTTTGAAATGAAGGATCAGGGAAAGACAAGATTTTGTCTTGGTATACAAATTGAGTACTTACCTACGTGAATATTTATTCACCAGTCAGCTTACATAGAAAAGGTGTTGAAAATATTTAATATTAATAAGGCCTATCCATTAAGTACCCCAATGATTGTCTGGACACTTGATGTTTAGAGGGATCCATTTCATCCACCTAGTGAAGAAGAGGTAATTCTTGGCTTAGAAACTCCGTATCTAAGTGCAATAGGTGCATTAATATATGTTGCAAATAATACCAGACCAGATATAGCTTTTGCAGTAAATTTCCTAGCAAAATATAGTTCTACACCGACACAAAGACATTGGAAAAGAGTTAAGGATGTACTGCATTGTTTATGAGGAACTACAATATGGGTTTGTTTTATTCCCAAGATCCTTCATCCAATTTCACAGATTCTACAAAGGCCAGATTCTTGTCGGATCATCATAAAGGATGGTTTCAAACTGGATATATCTTCTCTTATAATGCTGCATCTATTTCATGACATTCTATGAAGCAAACTTTTATAGCTACTTCATCAAATCATGCTGACATCTTAGCTCTTCATGAAGCTAGTCGGGAATGCCAGTGGTTATGATTTATGATTGGATATATACAACCATCATGCAAATTACCATCAATTACAACAAATGCCACAATAATTTATGAAGACAATAGTGGTTGTATTTCCCAGATACAAGGAGGCTACATTAAAGGAAATAGAACAAAGCATATATCACCAAAATTTTTCTACACCCATGATCTTTCAAAAGAATGTGTTATAGAAGTCCAGAAGATTCAATCTAATGAAAATCAAGCTGATTTATTCAAAAATCACTTCTAAAATGTATTCATCAGATTCTTGTGCACAAAATCGGGATGAGGAGACTAAAAAACATCATAGCTGAAACAAGTTGATAGTTATTTTTATGAGGGGAAGGCTGTACTCTTTTTTCCTTCACCATAGTTTTTATCCCATAGGGTTTTCTCGAGGGCAATGTTTTTAATGAGGGTGCAATTACTCCATATGCCAAGGATCATGTATTCTTTTTCATTCACTAGGTTTTTATCCATTGGGTTTTTCCTAATAAAGTTTTAATGAGGTATATCATTTGGTTATACACATCCAAGGGGGAATGTTATGAATCGATGTGTTAAGAATTAAATGTGGTTGTGTTTCTCCTCCATTAATATCCCTTTCATTACATTAACAATGTACACCATGAATCCTATAAATAGGGGTTCCAATATGTGTTTGTATATATAACTATCTTGAATAATATAGCTCTTCTTCTCACTATATTATTTTTCATTTATTTCCTTTCAATAATTTCAGGTATTTATTTTACTTTCATTTATTTATTTTATTGCTTATTTATATGTGTCAAATTTTTTAAGTTTTTAACAATAATGATATTTTTAAAGTATATCCCTTCACTTGTTGTTGTTTTTTTTTAAACGGGCTTACACTTACATTGGTGATATGTGAAGCAACACCATTTTTTCTTGTGTTTTTCTAAATAATGTGGACAAGGGCAACACCTCCTCCAAATAATTATTTAAAAATGGGGTTACATTTACATTGGTGATATGTCAAGCAACACCATTTTCTTCTTGTGTTTTTTAAAATAATGTGGACAAGAGCAACACCTCCTCCAATTTTTTTTTTAAATTATTTTAATATTATAATTTTCAAATTTTTAAAATGGAACATATATCTCTTAATCCTAGTGATTTATAATTGAATGAAAAGTTCCAGAATATTTTCATCTACATAGAGTACATAAAGAACAAAATAAATAATAAAATATTAATTTTTGGGAAATAATTAAAATTTATTTGTCATTCCCTCTTCTAAATACTGAAATCTTTTGAATATTTCTCTAGATATCTTTTTCTTCTCTTCATTAGGGCAACTTTATATTTATTTGTACAACTGAACAATAAAAAACATCAACTGGAATTTGAATTTGAATTTTCACTAAAATTTTAAGTTTTCTAATAGGAAAAAACCAATGAATTTTAGATTTGAAAAGCATTTAACATATCTAAACATATGAGAAAAATAATTAATGAGTACACCATGATATAACTTTAAAAAGGTTTTTTTAATTATTTATTTAAATTTGTCAAAGATATTTGAAGAAAAATGAACTTCATACAATACATAAAAATTTGGCTTTAAAATTTAGTCTTTTAAAAGATAAATAATACATGGAGGATTTTTAAAATAAAAATGTAAACAATCAAAATACTGACTTAAAGAAAACCATTATATAAATATTAGTGTTTAACAAAATAATAGTATTGTTATTAGTGGCCAACTTAAAAGACTTAATGCAAAATATGCAAATGGGATGACTACTACTTTACTCTAACGATACTGGTCTAATTATAACAGTAGCTAAACACAATGGTGTTAATAGTACCCAACTGTAGGTGCGTATTTACAACCCAATCCGTATCGGGTGAGTGAAGGCGCATGAACGGATCATCAATGCATCTAATGTACACACCCTTAATTGTATATTTGCTTATCGCATTCAATAAAAAAAATTCTAAAATTTAAAGCACATATTGACATCAATTTAAATATAATAAAAGAGTTAACCCATAGTCACTAAAAAATAATAGTTAAAAATTAGCATAATTATTATGAGTCTATATTAAATAAATGAGGAAATTTAACATGATATCAATTAACAAAAATTAATGTTTGAGAAACCTAACCTATATTTTTACCAATTAACACATTTAAAATTAGTCAATAGACATCATATCATACTTAAAAATAATTTGGTCTATAATAAATAAATGATCTTACAAATTACCACATTTATAATTAGTCATTGTTATACTTAAGAAAAATTAACATATAATAAATTACAAATCGCAATATCATGCTTGACAAAAATTGATATATAATAAATAGCAGAGTATAACCAATAGTATACTAGACTGTAGTCTTTTAAGTGATTAAAAATAGAGCAGAGTAGATTTCTTCAATTAAAGTTAATGAAACTTATGAAAATAATTATAAATCATTATTTTCATAAATCATTAGGGATGAATAAATTTTTTTAAAAAATGATCTTTTATCTAGACTGCCCTTTCCAATTATTATTCATTTGGAAATATTCTTGATTTGCTCTAATATATATATATATAGGAACAACCCCAGAGTTTAAAAAAATATGAGAGAGAAGATCACTGAGAGAGACAGAGGTTTTACATTAGTAGCTAGATAAATAGTGCCAAAAAAATTTGCCAAATGTTTGCACCACCAACCAGACCAGTGTTAGGAAGTTCTTTGGGTTTATTTTAGCTTAACTGTAGGTCTAGAAAAATCATATTCAACGGCTGTGATTGATTGAATTACTATGCATCTTTGATTGAATGGTTAAGATCAACAAGCATACACCAACCCTTGGAGGTGTCTGCGGGTAAAGAAAAATTGTTGTGTCCTCATCCTCATTGAAAGTGTAGAGCGTGGTCAAAGAAATCAAACTCGATTCTCACTCAAGTGAGAGGACCCAGTGTATCATTGGGCTATGTCCTTTGGTATTTCAAAATATCGTTATATGATTGTTTCATCAGAATATTATGTTCTTTGTTTTATTATATTTTATTGCAAGCAAATACAATTTAATTTTGGAGCGAATTATTAATGTTTTACATGAATAAAAATAAATTGGATATATGCTATTTACATAAAATAATTATCGCATGAAAACCATATAAACCATGCAATTTTAAGTCCGAAGGTGTCGAGAAATATAGAAATATAATATATATATACACACACACAATAGAATTATATTCATTCATTATGTGTTTTGCAATTATTTTCAAAACAATAAGAAAGAAAAATGTTAAATAATTTTTTTAAAAGAATATCTTTTTAGCAAATATTTTTTTTTAAGTCAAAATAAAGAAAATATATTTTTTTTAAAGTCAATTAATATTAAAATTAAAAAGAAAACAATTCATAATACCTTAACAAGAATCTCATTTTCTTTTAGCAAAACATCATTATTTAGATCAATTCAAACAACATGACAAGTGTTAATCATAATGTTTGTATAATTCATCGCTATTTATAATCTATACTAAATCTCAACATCATTATATTTAAATTTTCGATGTTTAAAAAAAATAATAATTAGCAAGGTTGTCAGACAAGGATTGGCCCGTCCGGTTCAACTGGAAAAACTAGAAACTGCCATGTGACTGGTCCGGGCATGCCTTTTGAATCGGGTGTAAAGAAACCCTGTATTAATTCAATGACCTAGTCAGTTTGACAATGAACCGGCTCGTTTACTCAGAAATCGATTCACCCAGATAACAGGTTAAAAAATTAAAATAAAAAAATAAAAACACTGAATCACGGAAAAAGAAAATGAGAATAGTGGCGCGGTGGGTAGAAGTGTGGGAGGCGGCTAGAGGAGATGGAAGAGAGACAACGAGAGGAAGAACTGGAGAAGCCAAGGAGAGAGAGTCGGTGATCGCTAGAGGAGATGGAAGAGAGACAGCGAGAGGGAGAACTGGAGAAGCCAAGGAGAGAGAGTCGGTGATGGCTAGAGGAGATGGAAGAGAGACGCGAGAGGGAGATGCGAGGGAGATAGAGAAAGAGAGAGGGAGAGAGAGAGAGAGAGAGAGTTTTTAAAATTAGTTTTTATTTTTGTGAGTCCCGGGATTCAAGTCTTGGGATTTGGATTAGGTTTTTTTTTAATATTTTATATTTTTAAAAAATCAATATATATAAAATTAAAATTTTGAATATTTAATTTATTATATTTCAGATATTTTAAAAATAGCAAGAACGGATATAAATTAAAATATTTAACTCATTATGTTTTTAATTTATTAAAACAAAAGTTATATTATTTTTTATCAATATTAATTATTATAATATTTTTTTAATATTTTATTATTGACCCCAGTTCAACCCCTGTTCAACCCGGTCAAACCTATCCACCCCTGACCCCTGAACTTAACCGAGTCAATGCCCGGGGCGGGTCTGACAACCTTGATAATTAGATGTTGGAGAAAACCACATATACTGAAATAAACCATTTTACATGCATAAGAGCTTATATGCTTAATTTTTTTTATATCATCATCATCATCATCATCATCATCATCATTATTATTATTATTATAAACAAGCGTTCCATATAGACATTTTCAGATTTATTCTATATTATTTTATATTCTAATTTTACTGTTATAATTTTTCATTGTTTTACAATATTTACAAATAGATCACTAGAAATTTTAAAATCTATTTGAAGAGTTTCACTATAAAAAAACAAAAATTTAGCATAGAAAATTTGGCAGGGTTTTGGGTCTAATAACAATGACAAATTGATTTTGAAACGGTTTTTGGCACGGAATCTTAATTGTGCCTATAGCATGTGTGACAAATATAATTTGTCATGGTATTGCTATACCGTGACAAATTTTGTCACGGTTTTATAGACCGTGACAATGTTTATCATGGTTTTACGCATGGTGTTTTGTCATATTTTTTGGCACAGTTTGTTTGACATTTTGTACAGTTTTGTTTTGTCATGATTTTTGGCACAGTTTGTTTGGCACCATTATTGTCACGATTTGTTTGGCATCGTTTTTGGCACGGTTTGTATTATCACGGTTTTTGGTATGGTTGTTTGGCACTATTTTTTGCATGGTTTTGTGTTGTCACAATTTATTTGGCACCATTTTTTGGCATGGTTTGTTTGCCACTATTTTTGGCACGGTTTATAGTGTCACATTTGTCACAGATTTTGGCATGGAGATGATTTTTGGCACATATTTTGTCATGATTTTTGGCACGGTTTTAAATTTAATATAGTTCTGGGAACATTTTTTGTTATGTTCTTTCACATGGTTTTAAATTTAGTAAAGATATTGGCATGGTTTCTGTCACGAAATTCAGCGCAGTTTTCTTGAAAAAAAAATTACAAATGGATTTATTTAATAATAGAATCTATATTTAATTTCATCAAAATATATATTGCAATATTTATAAAATAAGGAAAATTGTTATTGCATTGATAGCATGACAATAATAGGGTCTAATCTACATAACTCCACAAAACTCTTAACATAAACCATGTATATTATCATAAACCCTATACATCATCCTCCAAGTTTTCGAGAGAATTATCGTTAGATGGATAAATACGAACTCTCTTGGGCATTGTAGAGTGTTCATCGGCATGTGTTTGTGACACTCCTGTCGGCGCTCGAGCAATGATGATTCAAATAATTAGGCATGCTTGAAAGGTCAATACCTTGGCCACGAAGTGCAGCAAGCAGTGATGATTCAAATAATTTTCGACAAGCCGACTCAGCTTGTAACTGATTATCAGATGCTTGTAATCGATCATCAGCCTCAGCATGAGGCCTAGCAAGCTCTTCCTCCAATTCCTTAACTCTATTGCAAAGTTGTTTAGTTGATTTAGACGATCCCAAGCGTGACTTGTAAATGGATGAAGACATCTGCCTAACAATATTACCCTTTCCGACTACTCTGTTACAACTCCCGATGGCTATCTCATCCCATAATTCATCTTGGTTAATAGAATTCTCATCCACCCCTTGACTGCATTTATCTACTATTTCTTTGTCAAATTCCTCCCACATCCATTAAAAAATAAACAAATTATTAAATGATAGTGAGTTAAATAACAATGAGTTAAATTATATAATCAGTTTGAGTTTATAAACCAATTCTCAAATATTAAATGAAACTAATAAATATTAAAGGTTTAACAAGCTCAACTTATGAACATATTATTTCTTTAACGCATTAATTGTTAGTTTATGATTCACGTTTTGAATAACTAGAAAGAACATGAGGTTGGTAAGAGACTTATCATAGAAAAGAATATTGGAATGGAGATGGAAACATATCAATTACATGATCAGACTTTCCTAGGTGACATACCATTAATGTTCATTGAACAGACTTTTTTCTCAAAAACCACCCTCATTAATAACATAAATCTAATCAAAGACTTTCTTTACATAGAACATGAAATGCATTCCTATTTTTGAAAGTAGTTAAAAATTAGACGGAAAAAAAACTAGCCCTCAAATTGAAACATGATTAACTAATGTATATCATAAAAAAAAAAACTTGTCACAAATAAATAAATTTCACTCTATCCACCAAATTAAAACATGATTTATATATATATATGTCATCACTCAAGAATCAAGATAAAGCTATCATGAATATAGAGCTTAGCTTATGGGAAAAAAATATTTTTTTGACTTTAGTAGGATTTTTTTTAATAAGTTTTCTTAGAAGTAAGTTAATAATGTTGCGGTGATGGTAATAATATTTACAAAGTATTTAATTTTGATCCAATAGTAATTACATTACTTACAATTGTTTGTATGTGGCTTGATATCTTCCATTTTTTTCCCTAAAACCAAAGAGATTTTGTTTGGTCCGAACCAAAATGAAATGTGGTTTAGTACTTTCTTAAACTTGGCTCAAGTTTAAATCAAACTCAGGCTAAATATAATGGATACAAAAGATATATATATATATAAACATATACATCTAGATGTGGCAAAACATGACTAAGTCTCAAATAGTCAAATGTCTAAGAAACCTAGCCTGCACCTCAACTTCTATTGTTTTTTCTATGTTAAAATAATATTACAATTTCTAATGAATTTCTTTAATGATCGCTTAGTTGAAGTGTCATAATGAAGTATAAGCAATGTTGTTTTCCCCAACACTCAATCTATTGAACATTATTAAGTTGTGCTACATCTTTATTTAATTAATTAATGCTTTTGAAATTTCAGGGTTCTTTCTGTAGCAGCTTGTTTTCCAAAGCCATTCCTGCCACATCACTTAAGCGTTTTACTATTCCTGCCAATGGTAAAATGCATTACCAATGGTCTACCATGGAAATGTTTAGCCTTAATATATATATATATTCTTTTATCAACTTACTGTTTCAATATAAATCTTGAGATCTTAAGTCCAATGAGGTTTTGGACTTGAACTAGCTTACATTATATATATAGGTCTTTACCAGTACATGCAAAACCTCACAAATCTAAAAACAACAATGTTTAATTAATCTCAACTTGTCCTTAATATCGGCAATGTTGAAAACATTAATCTTATAATTTATAGAGTTAAGATGACCAAATTGATCAAGAAAATAGATTTTATATTTTATCTTCTTGTATTTGCAAGAATGGGAGAAAGTTGCTCTTTTGGAAATTTTTTTATTTGATAATTATCAAGTCTTTTCTATGAAAAATAATTAAAAAAGAATGTTTAGTAATTAGAGCTAATATAATAAACATCATAAAATTTCCTTTCTTGATCAAGTAAAAAGCATGTTTAAATTAATGGCTCTAGATAAGATCAATCTCATGTCTGACTATGAACAAATCTTGAAGGGTGTTTTTGCAATCATACCCTCATAAAACTTGTAAATACATGTTATATCTACCATTTTATGTCTTTTTAAACTAACTATATATATAGTAGTATTAGTATGAATTAGTCTTAATGTCAGCAAATGAAGTTTATACAATTCCCATGATTTAAGTATCTACATTACTATTTAGCGTCTCTAAACTATGTAATACTCTGAACTTTTTTAGCATTAGACCACCTTTTCATGAGCTGCTTATAATTAAAAAAGTTGAATGAAGATGCTTTGAAGCCTAACAATGTTAGGTATCGAGTTCTTAATGTATCACTATATATGTATAGTTTTATAAGCATTATCAAGTCTAATGATGTTGGTTAAAGCTTAATTATGATCAAAGATAACTCATATGAACAAGCAATAAAATTTAAACTGCCCAACATAGGCTCCAACCTCCCTACTGCCCAACATATGTTATTAATTATTAGGCACCTCCTCCCCTATGTAAACACTTACAAAGATCTAAGACTACTCAAAACACACCCAAAACAACGAGATATGTTCATTCATCTCTTCTAAGGTACATACATATGTTTGTGTACATGCATATGTAGTTGTATGTTTTTAAAAAGCATATATGATGGTTAGTTTAGAACTGAAATTATAGAGTGTGTTTAATTAATTATATTGTGAAATACATATTAAAGGTTTAAAATGAGTCATTTTCAGTTAAAATAAACCAATAACCCATGAGCTAAACATGCAATATTTCACTATTTTTTTTACTTGCCAACAACAAATGAATATTTCCTAGACAATGAAATCATTTGTCACACCTTTGGTTTGCATTATGTTCCCATAATAACCCCTTTTTGTTGTTTTTTTTATAAATTATATTATTAACAAAGTGTAAAATTAATCCCTACGATTCACACGAAACCTAAACCCATAACTTTAATTTCAAATGCATTTATTTTGAGAAAGTTATCTCATACTTACAACAAGTTGTGTGGCATGACCAACCTTGAGTATGCCATACTCTTTTTTGTGTGCGGATAAAGCATTCTTTTAGTATCGCCTCTCTACCTAATTCCTCTTATGGTACTCTGTCCCAATTTTTGGACCTCTTGCCTCTTTTTCAATTTTTGTACATGCACTAGGGGCAAAATGCTCGTTTTGCACTAGTGTCATCTTTCCATGACTGCACAGTAGGTTGTGTGTGAAAACTAGCTAAAAACCAGGGGCAAAACGGTCTTTTGGACTCATTCATTTTTATTTTCTATTAGAGGGTCATTTTGGTAATTTTAGTTTTTTTTAAAAAATCTGAAATTGAATGGATAAAGAAGCAACGTGGCTCTCTTGCTCTTATTCACTTCTTACCTCTTTATTTCCCATTTTTTTTCTTTTCCTTCATTTTGGCCGAACCATTGATTTTAAAAAATTTTCGTCGGCGAGCTATCTCGGCGAACCAACACTTCTATTCTCTTCCTCTCATTCTCCTAAGCTTGGCAAGGCTTTGATTCAAGGTTTTCTCCTTGTATTTTTTTCGTATTTAATTATTTTTGAAAATCCTTGAAACCATAGAAATTAACCTTGGTTTGAGTTGTTTTTGGACTCAAATCCAAGCCCTCTATCTTGTGATTCATTTGTGTGTATATTTGTGAAAAATTTCGCGATTTGGAGTTGTAAATCATCGATAAACCATCAATTAAGGCCGATTTTACTATAGCAAATTCGCGGGTAACTGTAGCAATTTTCGAAAAGACTGTAGCACCAGAAAACCTTGGCCTTTTCTTGTATTTCTTTGGTCCAAATCGAAGCCCTTCTTCATTGGAACTCATTGGAACTTGTTTTACTTTGAATAGAGGTCGTTTGGGTCCAAAATGACGCCGTTATTACCTAACACTTAGAGTAACATGTTCGACATGTAACCTTGCATTCGCATGCATTTTAGTTTCCATTCTAGTATTCATTAGTTCTTGGATTCTTTGTTTGACTCTAGGTGGCGAAGCTTCCTCCCAAGGGAAGGAAATTGCCTACCTGTGAGCGTGTCTCAAGGCGAGACGACGGGTTTTGTGAGTGGTTTAATTGTTAATTGCATAGATTTAATAAGAGTATGATAGCATTTCTTTATATGTGTTATATCATGAATTTGATGCTAAACCAAATTTCATTTGCTATATATATATATATGGATATTTTGAGTATGGAGTTATTTTGGCATAGATGATTCCAGTATACTTATACATATGTATTTTGAAAGATACATATTTACGTGTATATGTATGCATATTTTACATGCAAAGCAACATGGATTGATGTGTATTTCCGTATTTAAGCATCGTATGCTTGATTCCTCGAGTTGGAATCGGAAAAGAATTGCACTAAGGCATTCAGATTTTGATGGCGACAGTGGACTTTTGTCCAATACTGCAGTGTGGGGTTCCACGGTCAGGCCTAATGGGAGGCAGTGTGGTCAACCTTGAGTTTACCCTAGTCAAGAGGTGCGCAGAGCCATTGACAGGGAATTCTTATATATGAGAAACCCTAGGTCACCACACGGGAATCTCAGTGGCCAACACCAAGGAAGGCAGTATTGTGAATTTTAAAAGTTTTAAAACACCTTGGTGGTCCTGTAGCAAGTCGCGGCCACGATTAACTTGGGAATTGTTTGAGGCCAGCCTGTATTTTGAGCGGTGCTCAATGTGTTGGAAAATGTTATTTACTTGTACTATTTTTGAATTATTGTATTAACTGTTAATTTGTTGAATACCTGGATCTACTCTTATATGTTATTATTATTGTGGTAATTACTATTTGGAATGCTTTACTACTCTGTTATATCTATGTTATCACCACTCACTGGGTAACATCTGTTACTAAGTACTCTCTGTTCTTCTTTCTCAGTCTGCGACGTTAGATTGGGTTGTGCTGGGCAGGCAGTAAGGTGACCTACTCTTTTTCTCCTTGTTTAGGTTAGAGCAGTGTGCATGTAAATTTTATGGATCCACTAGACTTGACTCTTGTGTATTGTTCTTGTATTTGTATTTTTCTGGTTGTATTTGGAACCCTGGCTGGTTCTGTAGTGGAGGTTGTCACCCTCTTCATTTCATTGTGGTAGTGGGTATGTTTTGTGCCTTACGATGACTAGGAGGTAGGATGTTGTAGGGTCCACTCCTTGTTGTCATGGCGGTTGCCACATGGCCGGCTAGGATCGGGGCATGACACCTCTGCCTAAAGAAAAACATATTAAAGAAAAGTTAAAAGTTAAGGTAAATTATAAACAATAATATTAATGGAATTTACATGAATTAGGGGCATTGCTAGTCTATGGCGGTTCACAGTAGTATTGACAGATCCACCATGGTAAACAACAGTGGAGGATCTTCAAATTTCTGTCCTATTCAGTTTGTTCTTTTCACTTTTTCTCTTGAACTCATCTAATTCCCAATGCCTCTTTAAACCTTCCCAAAACCTCAAGACCCATCAATGGAAATAGAGCCTTGTAAAGATTATGTGCAAGATACAAATTTTTCTTCAACCATTCACTCGCCTCATGGCTTAAATGCGGCATGATTGAAGATTCATGTTATGCAAGTTATTTTTTCTCAAAGTTGACATACATAATTAAAAAGCATGAATGAATTTAATTGTTTAAATGATATTTACCCTAAAAGCAATGAATATCCTTTGCCTCACATCTTTGGGCACTTTCCCCCATCCGGTCCTTGGCTCTATATAGTAACCTTTGACCAATTCATGGATTATTCTCTTAACTTCATAATCTCTTGAAAAACCATGATATGAAAACACTTTAAGTAAAATGGAGAACAATACTTAAAAAAATTAAACACAAAATTATAAAATTATTATAACATAGAATTTTACTCACATAATTAAGCTATCTAGGGTGATAACCTTGGGGGCCCAGTGCTCACAGACTCATTAGAGGGGCCCTCCATTTCTATCTGTTGGTCCTCAGTGGCATGAGCAAAAGTCTCAACATATAGTACTGGAGGGCTTTGTGCAATTGGTGCAACGATTGAAGGTTGTGGAATTGGTGTCGATGGAGCCATTGTTGTTGTTACTTGAATATTTGGATGTATACAAGGAAGCATTCCCAAATCTGCAGATGTATTAGATACTATAGTGGGGTTAGCAGATGTTTGATGAATATTTGGGGTGCATCGGCCTTGCCCAGATGTGGATTGACCACCACTACTCGATGTTGATCGACCACTAGATCTACGCCTAGATTGACCCTATCCTGATGCTACAATAAAGTAGTCTTGAATGGTAAAACTAAAACAACAACTTGGACAATAATGAGATAAGTATACAAATATAAATAGTTAGCTTTGATCTAATAATTATATAACTTTGAAAAAAAAGGGTAGCCATTATAAATGATAGTCAAATCTGATGTTGTGCCAAAATATTGAAAGCGATCCAGCATTCTTCAAGTGAAACTATCGGTCCACCTACATAGAAGCACAAATGTAAATATAAATGTTAAACTTAAGTATGTGTTGCATCTCTACAAAGTAATTATTTTGATAAAACATTTGACAATATTAAATTTTTATGGTGAAACTACAAAGAAAACTTATATTCAACACAAATGTATAATAGCCAATTTGAAAAACAAAAATATAGGTTCATATAGAAAAGAGATAAAACAAGTTCATAGTGCATAACGTATTAAAAATCATGTTCATCATCATCATCATCATCAGATTGTTCATTTTCTTCATCATCTGTCAATTCATCTTCATCGTCCTGCTCAGTCTCTACCTCTGATATGGGTTATAACATATCAGATAAGTCAACAACAAGTCGTATGCCTTGTGGGTCAAACAAATGAGGCATTTCTTCCATAAAATTGACTCCTGTTAAGGATTGAATTTCCACCATTTGATATGCAAATCCATCCTTTTCTAGCCAAGTTGCCTCAACCATTCTCTTAGCTTTGTTCTTAGACACAGCCAACCAGTCAACCTTATTCTTCTTTGTGCTTGGGTAGTCAACGTAGTTTACTTGAATAGCTTGTTGTGCTAACACAATTGATCATACTTTGGATAAATCCTTTTTATAATTAATATCGACCAACTTATATATCGGATGAACCTTAGTGCCATTTATTGGGTCAACCAATGTTCACTCAAAAAGAATGACATAATTCTATTTACTACCATGATACTCAAATTTGACTATATCTTCAAGTAAACCATAGAAATTAGTAGATGAACCATCAGCATTGGTCCCTTGTACACAAACATCACTATTTTTGGTGGCCTTCTCCATGCCATGTGTGACAGTATGAAAGTTATAACCATTAATGAGATATCTCGGCCATGTTGTTGCTTTCTTAGATGGGCCCCAAGCCATGCTCTGCAAGAGAGGATCCGTGACTTGATTGATCTCATTTGCAACCTACATCCCAAAAATTATTTCATGAAATTCTTCATTAATTTTTTATGTAGTTTCAACATATTCGAATCATTACTTACAAAACTTTCAAACCACATTCGGAAATGCTTGTCAATTGCCTTATCAATAGCATTAGCGGTGTTACCTTGCAAATAGTTGAAAGATATCCTACGGATATGAAGTGAACTAATCGTTAAATATTTAACATGTTGTATGATTATACATATTAATAATTAATAATAGCTTACTTGTAATATGGTTGTACATCTGGGCAATTTTGCAATATGTATGTATGTACTACATGTAGCTCATTTTCTGATACCCACCTAAGCTTTGGATGACCCTGAACTCGACCAATGTAGTTGAATATGAAGGAAGGTGGGAAAATGTCATTACTCACACCCTCATGATATCGCTGCAATCTCCTTCTGCTACATGATATGTGAGGTTCAAAGTAATGCTACATATATATATATATATATATATATATACATAGATTTAAACATACGACATCCATATTTCTCTTAAATCAAATAAAATTTTTATAATATTAAAAAAATGTGAGGTTACTAATCAATGGCAAGCAAAAAAGATCAAATGAAATGAAAAAGGTATAATATTTTCTTTTTTTCTTTTTCAGATTGAAGAGCTTTGGATCAGAAATTCCACCAATTAGTCAAAATGAACACTTTAAATAACACCAGATCAAGCAAAATCCATCAACAACCATCCATAAATCCATGATCCAAGCTTAAAAGAAAGGAGAATGCTAGAGAGGAGGGAAGATTAGATGGAATTATTACTTGGGCAGAGAGGATCTGGAGGTCGATCTTGGCAAGGTGCTTGAGGTGCTCCTTAAAATCTTGCTGAAGCTATGAATGGATCCTTGGAGGTGGCAGCATGCAAGACTACGACATCACGACTGCGTCATTAACTATGATGTTGCCACCAGATAGCATGCAAACGCCACGACTGCGTCATCACCGCTGGAGACTTCAAGGACGTGAGATCCATGCTCGTTGGGACTGTCACAGGTGACAATGATGGGGGCTTTGACTTGTTCTTAGACCCCGCTGATGGCCACGGGGGGCTGTGAGTCGGTGCCACCGAGGTTGAAGGATCGTCGGCAGCGCTAGCTTCTGTTCTTGTTACCTTGTCGGATGGGCTATTGGGTTGATCTGTAGGCAGTGGTGGGCGGAGAAAAGGATGGAGTAAGTGAGATGGCGCCAGAGGTTAAGCTCAGGAGGTTATACTCACGAGATGTTGGAAGACAAGGTTGCTGAAGAAGATAAGGTTGGGATTTGGCGGTCAGTGAAGATAGTGTGAAATTTTGAGTGAGTTGGGAAAACTGTTTTTCCCCCATATTGAAAAGCCTTATATTATTATTATTAAATATATATTTATTTCTTAATTTTTAATTTTTAAAATAAATTTGAAAGTATTATAATTCTTTAATTTATTAATTTATTATAATTCTAACATATAAATATTATCACAATTATATAAAAAAATAATATTGAAATTTAAACCGGTTCTCTGATGATACTAAGCTATACATTTTAGTTTTTTCATATATAAATATAAAACTTAGTTTACAAAAAAAAAAAGACTCTTTAAATTTGGCTCCCCAGCATCTCACTAATAATACAATCAATCTCTTGATTAAAACTTAAATTTAACATCGACAAACTAAATAGCACAATGTCTAAAATTATTATTATTATGATTATTATTATTATTATTATTATTATTATTATAAAAACAAAAATAATCATACTTGGGAATATATGATATTATTATACGTTTATTATTATTATTAAAATGAAAATAATCCTACTTACAAACATATGATATGAATATATAATTAATGCCCCATCCCTAACATTTATGATTTCAAATTTTCTAACCAATGCAATCCTTATCCACCAAAATTGTTAATAACTACGATTATTGATTCATAAAAACAACACTCTATTCCAAGATCAACTTTAAAATTAAGATAAATTAAGATAAGATAATAAGATAATTGTTCACACACCTCACAAGGAAAACACACCACTCTATTATAACAAAACTGATAATGACAGCATGATAGCTACTCACATGCCTTACAACTTTACTCCATTTAACGCCTATTGGATCACCTTGCATGGTTCCTTTGCTAACGCCAGCACAATGTTGAAGAACTGCTTGATCGTCATTATAAGTCGTCGCCATATCTTCATGTACTCCATACCGCTTGCACAGTTGTAGCATGTGTTGTGGTTCAATATGGTACCTTTCCATGTAGATGTCTTCCAGGTCTGATGCTATGATTGTGTTGAATTCTCTGGTGTTCATGCTCACCATCAAGTGAGTTTGTGGCACTAAGACATGTGCTTGAGCTCTCTCCTATCCGACAGGTTCCAGACTGGGTTGATCCATCAGTGCGGGGCTTAAGGAACCATGTGACATATCGCCTCGCACGGTTTAGTAAATAATAAAATGTTAATATAAAAAATTATTATAAAAAGGGTATAATTATTATAAATATAGAATATCATGTGTATGCATAATTAAATTATGCAAGAAAAATTCTCATATATGTTTGTGAAGCATATTAGAGAGTTACTAAGAAAATATTATGAAAGCATATAAATTTAAGTATTTTTTTTATTGTGTGTATGTATTTATTATAAATAGAGTATAATTATTATAAATATAGAATATCATGTGTATGCATAATTAAATTATGCAACAAAATTCTCATATATCTTCGTCAAGCATAGTAGAGAGTTCCTAAGAAAATATTATGCAAGAAAAAAATTAAGTTTTTTTTAATGTGGGTACGTAACTATTATAAAAAGAGTATAAATATTATGTAATTATTATAAATAAAGTATAATTATTATAAATATAGAATATCACGTGTATGCGTAATTAAATTATGCAACAAAATTTAACCTTATCTAATTTTAAATTATAATATAAAAAATTAAGTGTTTTTTTATTGTGGGTGAGTAATTATTATGAATAGAGTACAATTATTATGTAATTATTATAAATATAGAGTAACATTAAGTTTTTGGTACGGTTTTGGGTTTACTGTGCAAAAACTCGTGCCAAAGAAAGAGACGGTGTGTTTCTCACAGTTTTTAACACGGCCAAGACTAAACGGTGTAAAAACCCATGCCAAATGCTATGTACTCTATTGTCATGGTTTTTGGCACGGTGTAGGCTTAGCCGTGCCAAAAATCGTGACAACAAAAGGGTTAATATGTTTGTCACAGTTTTTTGCACGGCCAAGCCTACACTGTGCCAAAAATGGTGCCAAATGTCATGTACTCCATTGTCACGGTTTTTGGCATGATTTTGGTTTTGCCATGCCAAAAACCGTGACAAAGAAAATGTTGATGCATTTGTCACGGTTTTTGGCACGGCCAAGCCTAAACCGTGCCAAATACAGTACCAAATGCCATGCATTCTATTGTCACAGTTTTTGGCATGGTTTTGGTTTTTTCCGTGTCAAAAACCGTAATAAAGAAAGATATGGTGTGTTTGTCACGATTTTTGGCACGACCAAGCTAAATTTTAACAAAAACCATGCCAAATGTCATGTACCCTATTGTCATGGTTTTTAGCACGGTTTAGGCTTGGTTGTGCCAAAAATAGTGACAAAAGGGTTGATGTGTTTGTCACAGTTTTTTACACAGACAAGCCTACATCATGCCAAAACTGGTGCCAAATATTGGCATGGTTTTTTGTTTTCCCATGCCAAAAACCATGACAAAGAAAGGGTTGATGTGTTTGTTACAGTTTTTGGCACGGCCAAACCTAAACCGTGCCAAAACCCATGCCAAATGCTATGTACTCCATTATCATGGTTTTTGCTTGGCCGTGACAAAAACCGTGTCAAATAATGGGATGATGTGTTTGTCACGGTTTTTGCCACAGTTTTGGCATAGGTTTTTGTCTAAATTTTAGATGAAAACATAAATGGTGCTAAATACCATGACAAAATTATCACAATTTAGTGACCGTGTCAAATACCATAACAACTTTGCCACTACCTTTGAGTTTGAGGTCAACTTCCATGACAAATTTGGCATGAAATAAAAACCATGCCAAATAAATCGTGCCAAATTCATGTTTTTCTTGTAGTGTTTATACATTAATGAAAAACAATAAATCATTTTTTTCTTATTTTCTAAAGCTGCATAATTTGTATAAAGATATTATTATTACGTACTTACCATTTATTTATCCTATAAATATATTTCCTCATGATTTTTAAGGAACAACATAACGGGGAGGCATCCTTTGGAGCCTCACTCACCGAAATAACTAGCTGGTGGATTAGTGGAGTTTTGTCATTTGAACCAAATGAAACCTAGCTATACAAAGATACTATTATGTTTACCTATATATTGGTCAACAAAATCACTCAAGACTAGGGAGCACGTCAGAAGGTTGTGACATGTGTAGGCGAGACAGGTGCGAAAGGAAGATAAGCCAATTGAAGGAGAAGTTTAGCTAGGTGGATGGATAAGGTATCGGCCTAGATCTCTCAGGAGTGGAAAGGCTAGGATTTGTCAAAGTTATTCGGAATTTCTCTCGGAGTGTTCTTCCTTTCAATAAGCTTGATCTTGGTAGGGTGAGGATTTGTTGAGTCAACCTCCATTTTGTGGGGCTTAACCAACAAGTGGGACCCATCTCTAAATAAAATAAAAAAATCTAAGCTATGTTAACAGTGGAACTCATGAAGGTATGATTGAAATTTCACATGGGGTTAAAAACTCTCATTTGTTTAGATGTGAGATGTTTGTGATGATTATTGCATTGAGAGAGGGGCCCATCTCTAAATAAAATAAAAATCGAAGCTATGTTAACAGTGGAACTCATGAAGGTATGATTGAAATTTCACATGGGGTTAAAAACTCTCATTTGTTTAGATGTGAGATGTTTGTGATGATTATTGCATTGAGAGAGAGAGAGAGAGAGAGAGAGAGAGAGAGAGAGAGAGAGAGAGCGATCAGTAGAAAACCAAGTGAAGAAGAAGGAAAGGTGTGAGTTAGGGCAAGAAGATCAGACAACAATACTACGCCGGATCTCACTCAAATTCTGAATGGAGGACCCTTGCAAGTAACTCTACCAATTGGTTAGGTTTGATCTTTCCTTTGATCATTACTTGATGTTTATTTGATATCCATGATATGATGATGATGATGATGATGCTTGTATAATTGACACTCTCTTAGTTTATGTTTGTTGGCCATTGGGCTTGTAATCCTCTAGTGAGCTAGAGAGAACTCTTGTAATCCTTTGTTGACATAGTGGAAAGGATTATTAAGGTGGTGTTTATTTGGATGTAATTCTAAATGCAGTGTACTTCCAATTACAATGTAACTGGAAATACTTGGTTTTCAAAATATAGTGCAGTCAAATCTTGTGTTTGGTTGGGTGTAACTAGAATTACTGTATTATAAGATTTTTTGTTTATTTGGAAGGATTTGTAAATTTGAAATTGGAAAACACATGTGTATAAGTGTATGTTATGTGTGTATAAATGCACATCTATGTACATGTATATCAGTATATATCTATATAAGTGTATGTATATATGTGTATATATGAATATATGCATATAAATACTTATATGTATGTGAGTATATGTATATGTAAACATACTATGTATAGGTATTTGTATATATGTAGAAGTGTATATATGTATATGTATGTATATATGTATATGTAAACATACCTATGTATGTTTATATAAAATATATATGTATGTATATGTATATATATGTGTATATATATGCATATGCATATGTGTATGTGTGTATATATTTCTGTATATGTATATATATATGTATATGCATTAATATATATATGTATACACACACACACACACACACACACACACATATATATATATATATATAGTGTATGTATATGTATATATACACACACATATATATACATCACCTAAGGATTTTCAACTCCCTGGATTTTGATTTACGCCCAATTTGGGCATAAAACCAAACCCCTCATTGAATGTAATTTGATTTATATGAGTTTTAAGAATAGTGTGAAATAAACCAAGTAACTCAAGTTACATATAACTCCAAATTCCTCTAAACAAACACTACCTTAGGGTCCCGTGGTTTTTCACCCCTTGATTGATGGGATTTTCCACACTAAATTGTGTGTCTTTGAGTTTTGTTATTGTTTGATACTTCTATTGTATTGATTAGATAAAAGTTTTGTACTCAAAGTGGAGAAGAGCAAGAAGATCTAGAAAATTCAGAGGGAGCACGGTTTGCTACAGTGACCATGCTTAGACCGTGTTTATTCCAGAACCTAAATTTTCTTCTGGTGCTACAGTCCAAGTGCTACTGTATATTTTCTACAATGTCAGAGCAACAGTAACAATGGTATAGTGCCAAGTTCACAGGAGTGCTTCAAACCGTGATTTTCTCGGGATAGAGTTTGGTTTTAAAACTCTACTTCCTATGCTATAGTAATAGTGCTACAATAACAATACACGTTGTTTCAGTACCCATGCTTGCTACAATACACGTGATTTACTTGTATATCTAAATTTCTATGAACTTTGTATTGAAGACTTGGTAGTTGTATTTCCCTTGAGATCTATAGCTTGAATACTTAATTCAACAACTATTGAGTAGTTCTTAAGGCTTCGAATGTTTTTTATAGAATGGAATGAAGGAGTATTTCATAGAATTGGTTAGATCGGACAAACAATTCTTGCAAATTCTCTTGTGATTCATGTTAGATTTATTATTTATAACAAATAAAAAAAAGTCATAATACATAAGGATTAATCGGCAGAATAATTATAAATATAAAATATTGCATTATTTTAACAATATTTATTTAAATTTACTAAACATACATGAAGAAAATAGATGTAATAAAAACATGTATGCTATTTTTGATAAACTTTAAAAAATGTTATTTAAGATAGAATTGTTTCTATTCTGGTTTTTATAATAATGTGTGAGCGCCACCCCTATTTGATCCTAGCCATTGATTTTTATGTTTTAAGTTTTTTGAAACCCTAGCCACCGCTTTGCCTACTTTTGATTTAGTCTCGCCGTTTAAGAAAAAAAATAATTGAGATCTACTCCCTTGTCACAATGTGATTCCATCGACGAAAACAAGGAACTCACCTCCTTGGGTGCTTGATTTCAAGTGTTTGAGGTAAGATCCGGATTTATTTTTGTTTATACTCTTTCTTATGCTTGTTTGTGACATGATTCTAGCTAAGCTTAGGGTTTGGTGAGAATGTTGAATTGTTTTCTTTGAGGATAAGATTTCAGAAATTTTCTGTTAACATAGCAAAGATCCCTCTTTAATTTTGGGAGACCTAGAGATAGAATTTGGAAGAGATCAAAATAGAAAATTTGTAGATTAAGGTCTTATTTAGCTTACTGCTAAATTTTAGAATTTTTGTAGCCTTGATCATTTTTTATTTATTTCATGATTTCAAGTTCTTATTTAGATTCATATTTATATAATAAAGTTGTAGAAGATGACTTTATTTTTGTCTCTGGAAAATTTTAGAATTTTTACCCCTTTAATTTGTGAGATATGATTAGAGTTTTATAGATGTTCTCAATGGCATTTCTGCAAGAAGCATGAAGATTAATCATATAATTTGAAGATCTTAAAAGTTGAATCAAGGTTCATGTTTAATATTAAAGTTTTATATATTGATGTTACCTAAAGACCGGAAAATATTCAGATTGTATATGCCTGTATTTTATGAGATATGATTTTGTTAATAAACTATCTCGGATGGGATGTCTGTGCCGAACATCATCATTGATGGGTATTTTTAATGGTCATAAAGATTGAATTGGGTAAGGTGAAAAGTAGAAACGATATTTATTATTAAGTTATCTGATTGTCCATAAAATATCTCTAATTTTGGAGTTGTATATTGAGATATATGCATGTTTAAAAGGGGTATGTCAAAATTGCAAGTATGCAGGAATAGTCGGGCATTCAAATAAATGTTATGCATTGAGTATTACTCTAAACCATGTGAATTTTGGATATGTCATAGCCTTGACAGTCTAATATCTTTAGAATTTATAATTTGGTTATTTGGGAAAAGATAGACAAACTTATGTCTGATTTAGTACTCATGGGTCATAATAGATTTTTAATATGACTTTTAGAGTGGTTCAATGCTATTAGACCCTTGAAATTAACCAATATTTAGGAGAGAAAAGTGATAGCTTGTTCTTTTGCATTTGTATCCTTCTTTTAATTTGTATTGCTTGTGTTAAATAAATATGTTTTTTGATATCCTTAGAAATTATTCTAAAATTTAGGGTGTTCTGAGAAAAGTTGTTCAATTTGGGATTTGGAGTTTTTGGGCATTAATCAGGTAAGTACACACCTATAAATTATATTATATATATATATATATATATATCCTGAAAATTTTGGATTTTTTGGACTTCTGAAAGTTTTGAAAAAAAAAGTTATGCAATTATTACAATTATTATTGATACCTTTGGACATTTGATATATAACTATTTAAACATTATTATTGTTTTTATTTATCTAATCATTTTATGTAAAAAATTTTACGCAGAATGATGTAGGTTTTAATAAATTATTTTCTTTTTGAGTTATTTAATTATGTATTATTTGAATACATTCTTAAATATTTAGTTTTGAAATAATTGGATATATTTTTATTGAAAATGGGATCATCTAAATTTCAGTATTTCGACTTTGTCAAAAGTTTTGGACAGGAAATATTTTGATACAATACTCTTGGTCTCCAAATTAACTTTGCAATAACTCTGTCAGTGGGGTTAAACACTGTCCATGTCGATATGTACTCTGATATAGAAACTATAATTTCCCACCGCTTTTCGTCGATGAAGAATAACGGCCTCTGATAATGCTGATATGTAACTCCGAGGGTAAATATATGAATTCTATTATTTTGTTTTGGCAATAATTGTTTAGGGAACCTATATGCTCAGTTTTTAACATTGTGTTTATTTGAAATAAATTTGATTTCTGATTGTTAATTTTGATAAATTATGATTTTTGTAAATGAACCATAAATTTTTAGTGGGTGCTTATTGGTTTGTCAAGCTCATAAATGTTGTTGATATCTCTTTTTAGATCAGGAGTAGAGTTGAGTTGCGGATAGCTTAGTAGAGATTGTTGGAAGTCGCCGAATAATTAGCATGTAATAAGTCCCGTTTATTGTGGACCTACGTTTTATTTGAATATGTTTGTATTGTTTTTGCAAAACACATAGTCTGTTTTTTTGTTCTATTTTGGATGAGGTTTTTGAAGCTTTGTATGTCTACTTGGTTTTGGCCTTATAGGTCTACGGTCGTTTGTCGACGTCCTAAGTCCACTGAGCCGGATTCGGGGTGTGACATAATGAATTAGTGATTTAGCTAAAATTTTGATTGATATGGTTTTTTGTTTAGTCGAGAAGGATAAAACTTGGGCTTTTTTATTTTCTTTCTTTATGAGATAAATAATATTTTTAGAGTGTTTAAATAATAGTATTGAACATAACATTGGAATTAGTCACCAACGTACAATAATTTGTTATTTTAGATATATCTAACCTAATATTTGATTTTACTAAAAAAAAAATACTAAAAATAAACATCTAAAACAATATCAAAATAAATGTGCTTACATGAGTGGAGGAAAATAACTAAAATATTAAAGTACATATTGAAAGAAATTGTAATAAAGTAGCACAGCTAACATATTGTCAACAAAAAATAATAATTTTAAAAATACTGTAATTAGACAAATCAAGACATTGTGTGCCCGAATCACAAATAAATGCATTTAACATGATAGCTATTAAAAAAAATTAATAATTAAAAACATAGTGAGTATTTTATAAATTAGCATATTTTGTATGAATCCTTTAAAAAAATCAGGGCAATTAATTTGATTCTTCTTAGGAGAAAAATAAATAATAGAAAGGCAGATATATTGTAAATTAGCACATCTAATATATATGAGCCTTGCCACAAATGAGTGCATCATGATATCTATTTTCAAAAAAATTAGTTTTTAAAAAATCACATATTATACAAATGAGGACAATTATAAATGAGCCATGAAATTTTGGCCAATACAATATGGCAACACATCTTCCCCACTAAATAAGTTCCTCCACATATTTTATGTAAATTATGCGCTAATTTTAATAGATTTTTTATTAAAAAAAAATCCTTTCTTTGGAAATTAAATACTCATCATTGAAGTAATTTTTTTAAGAATGCTTACATTTTTCATTTCCTTCATTATTTCATGATATTGTTATATATTTCGTTCAATATTGTATATTTTGATTTATTATACTTTTTTAGTCATTGTATTTGTTAAAATTTGTTTTATTTCCAAGAACCCATAAATTTTAATTTTATTCTCTAAAAAAATTTTATTTAGAGGTTTATATAGGAAAATAAGTTTGTATTATCCAAACTTCATAGTAAACTAAATAGAAAAATCGTATATATATATTGGAAGTATATATTGTATATATTAAGAAAAGGCATTTTCAATTATGACTCATATCTTAGCCGCCCATATCGTCGTTAAAAAAGAACAAAAGAATTTCTAGGTAAAAATTTTCTAAGAAGATAAAATATTAAAGATTGAAGAAATATGCTAAGATAATTTCATAAATGAGGGAAATATTATTCTTAATAATAATAATAATAATAATAATAATAATAATAATAATAATAATAATAATATTATTATTATTATTATTATTATTATTATTATTATTATTATTATTATTATTTTTGAAAAACTTTAAATGCGTCATGAGTTGAAATTGAGAAAAATAACGAAAAATTAAAACTTTACAAATGAAAATTTAAATCAATCATCCTTAACTGACTCACAACTAATTTTTTTAAAATTAAACAACATTTTGTTTTTGTTTTTGTTTTTTTTATTTAAACATGTTAAACCTTAAATATATTATATTGAGAAATTGTTCAAATAATCCCCCATACTTCACTATATCCATAAAAAAACCCCTAATTTTGACGTATCCCCAAAAGCATCTTCAATGATCATCGGCATAATTTCTTAGTCCAACTGGTTGTTAATGGTGTGAAATTGTGTGTGAATTTACTAAGCTACCCTTGAAGCATTATCCAATTTCAAAGCATTAGGGCTATCATAACAGTCAAGTCGTTGCCCATCCCAAGGAATGAAAGAAACTTAGGGCTCATCTTCTTCTCCACCAGTTCATCTTCTTCTCCACCGGCCTTAGTTGTTGCTATCCACGCCCGAAAAAAGACACTTGAGTTTCCCCTGTGCCGGAGCCTGCCTTTGGTGATTGAAGCCACGCTTCAACGCGACGTATAGGAGAGTTGATCTGTCCCCAAACCTGATAGGATAGACGCCTAGTAAGACCCAAGCGGGCAACCTTTTTGGTTATCAATTGGAAGAACTCATGTTGTTATGCTTTAATTTGTGCATGAGTTTGATAAGTATTCCGGATATATTATTAGTTGCATTCTTGTTCAATTATTGTGAGTGAAGTGCTAGTCTTGATTCATGGACTGTTACAGAAAAAATTATAGACAGTTATATGATAAATCGAATTTTATTTTTAATTCAGACATATTCTTTCAATTATAATGCTTACCTGTTTTACATTCAAATTTTGTATCCATCAAGGCGTTATTGATTGTCATCGTGGAGAAATGTTATAGATTATGTGAAGAATCAAGTAATGTATTACATCTGGAGAGTAAATCTTATAATACCATTCTATGCACAACTGACTCCTTCTTGTTGTGAATTAAACTTCGAAACAATCCTATTTCAATGTTTGTTCTATTCCGTTTTTCATCATTATTTTGTATATATGTACAATATAGTTCAGTTATTGGAAAATTCGAACCAATGCATTTACTATTATTTCAATTTGAAAATTTGGTTGGACCATTATATTTTTGGTGTATATATGGAATCAATGCATCTTGTCATGTTGTCAACACCAAATATGTCCTTTACCCATAAATGCATGCTCACTATATAACATGAATTGTTGTGAAGCTCACTTTGGTCTATAATGCAGTGCTTGCGCTGTCTACCTTGTGCTTGAATATGTTTACTAACTTGAAATGATTTGCTTGTGCAGTCCCACATTATGGCAAGTGGTTCCGAGAATCTTGTGAATGGACGATGTTATTTAGCACCGCTTGTAGGCACCATACATGAATTGAGAGACAAGATGACTCGAAGGCACTGGGATATACTGAAGCGAACACTGTTTAGCCATTTGATGGACATTAAACCCATTGTCTAAGAGTGTAATATACTAGACTCTTTGATGTAAGTGTTCAACGAATGTACGAGAACATTTAAACTTAGGGAGAGCCATCTACATTTTAGGGCTGAGGATGTCTCCCTTTTACTCAGCCTAAAGTGCGAAGGCATTGCTATAGAGTTTAAGAGGAAAAAGGAACACTGCAGGCTGGAAGAGGAATACTTCACAAAAAGTGTAGACAAAAACAAGGATTGTTTGGTGAGGGTATTACAAGGCTTGGTCCTTAAGAAAGATCACAAGGGTGAGGGAAATTTTGTTAAGCTTTTATTGATATACATCATGGGATTCTTACTGTTCCTGACCACTTGTTGTTCAGCACTAGCATGGTTAACTCATTATCTAGATGATTTGTCCACAGTTGGTGATTATGCATAGGTGCAGCGATGCATAGATTTGTCATAGAAGATGTAGCCACCGCATTCGGCCGAGTGAAGGATAGGTATTCTGGTAAGTGATCAAGTCCCGAGTACTTAAGGGGTTTTGTAGTTGCCCTTAATCTTTGGTTTTATGAAGTTACCGGGACTGGGAAGAGAATCTACTATGGAAAATCATAGCGCATCCTGGGCTATAGTAAAAGTAGTTTCAAGAAACAATCTGGTGCAGAAGCCCTTATGGAAACACTTAAGGGATAGGAAGTAAGTTTTTTGGTTGTTCATAATGTTTAGAAATTGTGTCAACTGTTTATTTTTCCAAATTAATGCTATTTTATTTAACTTTATGTTTATATTGTGCATAATTTGTTGAGATCCTCAATTAGTGGTTGGAAATAACGTTTACACATATGTATAATGAGTTACCATTCAGTTATTTGTGTTTTTGTTTATA
The DNA here is from genome assembly GCF_009730915.1 of Dioscorea cayenensis subsp. rotundata. NCBI lineage: Eukaryota > Viridiplantae > Streptophyta > Magnoliopsida > Dioscoreales > Dioscoreaceae > Dioscorea > Dioscorea cayenensis. The sequence continues at coordinate 9,953,203 of NC_052480.1, read as the reverse complement.
ATTGACAATTGGTGTTTATAAAATAACTTTAGTATTGTGTATGTTGGATACTTGTTTATTTTATATGGGTCATTGTTGGTATTTGCTAATGCTTGGTGTTTCCCACTAGTTCTTTAACTTGGTCCCAGAGAATGAGTAGGAGGTTGACCTTATTGGTAGTGAAAAACTTGGCAGTAGGACCACACGAAGACTTGTTGTAGAATCCTCCACAACAATACTATCATCAAGATTGGTGAAGACAAGACCCAAAAAGGAAAAATAAGTAGTTAGATAAGAACACCCTGAGAAGAAAAGTAGACGAAATATTCATCCCAATAGTCCTCAAATGGATGGGTAGCTATGGTTTGTCCACTGCAAGCCCTAAAGGAAAGGTTAATGATGGCAAGAAAATGAATTTGGTCTTAAATGAAGTTAGGGAACTTAAAGAAAGAGTCATCATACTTGAGGAAAAAAGTTAGCATAAATTGTGAATAGGATAAGCTGCTTGAGACAAAGGAAGAATTGAAGGTTAATGTTGAACCTTCCCCTGAAGAATTAACACATTCCCCCCAAAGTAAACGGTTGAAAACAAATGCAACAAGGCAAGGACAAAATAAACCTCACGCATCTCATCCCTTACCCGAACACAAACCTGCCCTGGCAAAAAGGTTACCCCCTTTCGAAAAGGTTAAAAGAATGATGCAAAACAACCATATAAGATGACTGTAGTTGACAATGGAACATTAGACGTCATTGGGAGAGCAGTAGAGTCACTCACATCCCTTAAAAGTGGGGTGCCTTGAGGCGGCGAAGACAATAAGCAAGTGGATGATACAGATGAAATAGAGAAGCAAGTAGATGTACCAATAGATTTCATCCCTCTAACTAAGGGACCTCAGGGTTTTGCACGACTAGACAAGATGCAACAGATGGGTGCTTAAGTGTTGAACAAGTTTTAATTTATTTAGTTTTTTGGCTTAGTGTTTAAATTATGTTGTTTCTACTGTATCTGTAGCCTCCTAATCAAAATGATATGTTATGTTTCAAATATTTCAGTTTCTGTTCAATTATATGAATAAACTATCTATCTGATTGGTATAAGAGTTGTATGCATTTTTGTTTGTTCACCAACATGATTAATAATTTCTTTAATTTCTTTCCACGCCGTCTAAGGACATATGCTTGGAGCAATGAATTCGGCCATACCAGCCGTGACCATCTTCAGGCTTTGGTTCACGGGAAGCATATGGTTCTTGATGATGTTGTTCACGCATTTGTCTTGATACTATTGAGTCTTTGAGGAACTTAACTTCCAGTTTAAGCGATCAGCCATGATTACAAGACCAATGGTGCTTGCCATGTCAAAGAAACTTGATTCTAAAAACGGATTGAATAAATTGGTAGCACTTGCCTTGGATGAATACACAACTGTTGATGTTGTTCTTATGTTGATAATACTACACAAGCATTACCACCTTCTTGTTTTGGATAAAGAACATTGGGGATATCGTCATTACTCCTCACTTATGAACCCTGTCTACGATAAAGATGCGAATGCAATGGCTACTCCTAAAACTTAATTAATTCTCTCAGTGTTTCTGTTCTTTGTTACGACTTACGCCTCCATTTTCTTCTTTGAAATGTAGCACTTGCTTTTTGACAATTAATTAAAAGTAAAGCTTGGATTGACTGATATCGGTGCATATCCGCTTGTGCACATGCATGATTATCCCCAACAAGCTGTAGGTAGTTTGGATTGCCTTGTTTATGTAATGTGATTTATGGAATTGATACTACAAGACAAGAAACTTAAACTGCCAGTTGGTGATGTGGCATACTATCGGATTCTCTACGCAACGCAGAACTTCTCATATGACATACTGCACACCCAATCCAGAAAGAGGATAGTACGCAAATTGAAAAGGAAAAGCCTACAACTGATGATATAAAAGAACTTTCACTAGACAATGACAGTATCACCCATGTCCCGGAAGAGGATTCTGTTGAGAGCACATTATCTGAAATAGTGAAAGGTAACATGGCCATAGATCCCCCTACGCCATCCACATTTGGAACAATTGAGACTGCAACTGACCCACCCGAGGGGTCTGAAAATGTGTTGCAATGAGAAACAATTATCTAGTTTATATGTTGTACTATTTTATATTTTGCATTAATGTTTGAAACATGAAAATCAGAACTTCCGTTTTACATTATATGTCGTCTGAAAATGTGTTGGATGAAAATCAGAACTTCCGATTTACTATTTTTACATTAATGTTTGAAACATGAATGTCATTGAATGTTTCTCAATTTTCTGTCCATAATCTCAATTTCCTATATATATTCTCAATTTTCTGTATATGTCTTCAATTTTCTGTAGATATTATCAAATTTCTCCACATATTCTCAATTTACTTTAGTTTTTGTCAATGTTCTATCAATAACTAAATATGAACAATTATAAACATGATATTATAAATAGTTATATCAATAACTAAACAAGAACATAGCATTTATAGTTTAAAGAACATAAATCTTCATCTATACACTCTTAATAATCAGTAACTCTTAAATACTGTTATTAAGTAAAAATAAATAAACATAATGGTCGAATTAGAAGAAACAATATGAACACACCTAATTGTGTCAACCATGTTACATATAGGGAGGTGGCGTGCCTCCTTGATCCAAGCATTGAATGACTCAGCCATGTTAGAGTACATCTCACCCCACCGCTAACCTTTGAATAGGTAATTAGACCAATGTGCTACTTCTGATTTGTGGAACAACCAGAGATGTGCTTGCGATGAAGTGGTAGATAGCTCATTCACAACTTCTTCGTATTCTGTGGATGTGCACGCATACGCAACCTTGGTAATCAACCTCCAGCACTCATCTTTTAATGCCTTGGCAAGCCTGCTGTTCGTCTTGAGGAAGTTTACATGTAAATGTCTCAAACAATATACATGTACAGATAAAGGAAAAACCATACCAACAACATTGATAAGTCCCTTCAACCGATCGGATATGAATATAATGTTCTTCTCATAGTCCTTATTGCCGTATAATGCATCACCTAAAGTTGAAATGAACCATGTCTAATTCTCATCTGTCTCGTTGTCCACAATGGCAAATGCTAAATGGAAGATTCCTTCATTACCATCCTTACCCATCGCGCCTAAGAGGATATCACCATATCTTCCCATCAAATGATTTCCGTCAAGAAAGAGCAATGGTGAACAACCTTTCTTGAAACCATCAAGACAAGCATGGAAGTAGCAAAAGCGTGTTTGAATTGGTCACCATCCCTATCAATGATATCAACGCTGCTAGGATTAGTTTCAGCTACCTTACAAGCATACCATATTAGGAGATCATATTTGCTACTTCAGAACCATGGAGGATTTCCCGTACAAGTTCTTTACCCATCCAAGCTTGTTTATATGGTAAGTGCACACCAAGTTCGAGCAATATATCCCGTTGTATATCTATAGCCCTATATAGAGGACTTTTTGACGAAGTTTTTGAATCACATGCTTACTAACCCATTTTTTCATTGTTTTGGTGTGGGATGTCATGCCAATACCTCCGCCACATGTGTGAACATCTCGTATTGTTTAAATCCTAAATGTGGGAAGATTACCTTCATGCGATGCATGAATATGCCATTGATAGCCGACGGCCACACATGTCATGGCCACTCTCTGTTTATCATTTTTTATGAAACGGAAGTTAAAATTACATTTGATAACGAAGTCATACAATGTCTCCTTGAAATTTTCCACATTTTCATAACGTTATCTGACCATTGTTATGCCATTCTAATAATTCAGTGAATAATTGGATGGTGCTAAGGCTACCCCACATGGTATCGCAGCCACCAAGGGGTTAAGGTTACATGAGGAACTTTGTGATATTGGTTCTCTGGTTACGGGAGTATCAAATAATTAGCAAGTTATGTAAGCAGTAACAGTCATAAATAAACAAGTAGTAATTTATATAATCAGAACGGTCATAAATGAACAATTGTTACCTTATAAAAGTAGAAAAAAAACCATTAATAAAATTTTAAAGTTGGTTATAACTAAAACAATAATTTAATAAACAGGTAAATGAGAAAATGACCTCAATTCAACTTTAATGAGTGAGTGTTAAAAAATTGAAAAGAGTGTAACATATAAAGGAGGTCGGTACTTATAGCGGCATCGATGACCTAGAGGGATGCTCTACCATTTCCTCAACCACCAAGTTAACTATATTCTTCTTGAACGCATGGTGAATGTTGCACATTCTTTGGAAATCACTATTTGAGCTAATACAAGCCATCATATTCTTCTCGTCATGGATTAAATAATTTACCCTTACTAGAGGAGAATGAAGGGACCAATGTGCGCATATTTCATCAAACACAGACTCTCAGTCAGACATAACGGAGAGTTCTAAGATATAGCCGTCTTTGTGGTACTTTGCAATACATAAAATTTATCCATACCAGGCCGAGGCCTGCAGGGATAAAAAATAAATACAACAAAAAAGAATAAACACAAACTCATCAACATCAACAAACTGACACCCACTATCAGTCACAGTTGTTCGCAGGTTTGTCTTTACCAAGCCGGAAGCCTTTACTACGGGGGTTACCACGTTCAATAACAAAGCAAACTGGTGGAGAAGCTCCTCCAACAAGCAGCAATGCAATGATCGGCACAGAAGAGGTAGAAACTAGTGAAGGAGGAGAATAAGAATAAACTGGTGGAGAAGCTTCTTTTGCGAATCATGAAGGTACAACCAACCATGCCATGACAAGACTTGCCAGCTGAATTCCCTCCAAAAGTGAGCTCACATTTCTCTCCAAACACAAGGATATTTCTAGGATTTTTAAAAAATATAACGGGGGAGACTAATTGGAGGGGTGCAATGGTATAATACTCAAAAAGTTGGACTTATAAGTATACCAAAATGTCAAAGGGACTTATTGGAACATTTCAAAAGTTTCAGGGATTAAAAAATAATTTTTCCTATTATACTTAAATTCTTATATTTATAAATATATACATACATTTTAAATACTTAGATGGTGGAGACTAGACGTTGCTGTTTTGAACTAAAACCATGGAACCGAACTAGAACCGAACTGTCAAAAACCGGAACCAGAAGCAGAAAAATCGTAACCGTCCTAAAACCCGAACCGGAACCTTCATATAAGGTTCGATTTCGGTTTCAAAATTTAAAAATCATGGAACCGAGGGTTCAAATAGCCAGTTCAACCACCGGTTCCACTTGATTCAAAAGATTCAAAATATCAAATTAATTTGTTACATATATATTATTATATTATATAAAATAATATTATGACTTATGATATATGATTAGGTTTGACCATTTAAGACTTTGAGTCGTGTGAATTGTATGATTAGGTTAGGTCTAAACAATTGAATTAAACCAATTGATTAAGGTTTTATTTTGTTGATTTGTTCTCTCTTTTGGTCGGCCCTCTCTTGAAGACTTGAAAACCCCTAAATCCCCTTTGATGAAATCCTAATCCTAGATCTCTATCCGAGGGTGGGGGGCCGGATCAATCTACAGATGTGGAAGCTTGACCAGATAGTGGAGAAGGTGGGGAGGAGCAAGCTCAAGCGGCAGCGAGATGCCCGGGAGTTCATCTTCGATGGATTACTGGAGACGGTTCTTCCGTAGCTTGATCTCGGATATCTTTGACGTGATAGAGAAGGTGATCATGGTCGTTGCCTCTAATCATTCTGATTTCTAAGGATTTTCTTCTGAGACGGGATGAAATCACTATGACTTGCTTCGCTCATCGGACTGTGGAGGTGAACGACATAGCAAAAAAGAAATAGCCCGAACCGTTTGAACCATCAAACAAGAACCGTTGAACGGAACCGCCAGAACCGGAACTGAAGCCGAACTGAAACTGAACTGCCAAGAACCTTGCCTTGGCGGTTAGGTTCCAGTTCAAAGTTTTTTGGAACCGAAATCGGCGTGTCACGCCCCATCCCGCGGGTTCCACACATGACATATCGCCATGATAACCCAGGGAAGGTCAAACATCTGCCTCAACCATACATCGCCGTAAGGCTATCCTATTCCTTGTATAATATTATATAACAACAAGAAATAATTTAACAATGAGGACATACAATAACATAACTACACAAGAGAAACATTGTAACACGAGGTAAAAACATGGATAATCACAACACAAAAAAGTCATAACAATTAAAATAACATCCCCCAAACATTGGGTATAACTCTCATACATCACATAGTCCTTACTGACACAATTAGGAAATATCCAAGAGAAGTACAACAGAATATGAAGGTATAACATCCTAGTGGATCCTTTACGCTTATACATGCCAAAATGTTTAAGCATTATACACAACTTAAGAGGAACACAAAATAAACTCTGCCAAGCACTTCACGCTTTACCCCAATGCTGTGCTATCACCTGGGAGGAAAAAGAAGAGGAGATGAGTAACTAGGTTACTCAGTGAAGGACTAAACATGGAACTACATCTCATACATGATTGAATAAAAATAAAATGCCAAAATATGCTTCGATTCTCAAAATATTTAAAATAATTTAAATAACAAGTATAACATAATAAATGCATGATAAACACCCTTTGCATCATCACAGAATCTATACGAGTATGAAATCCAAATTCATTCATTCCCTTAATAACTCATAGCTCAAAATGTTTAGAAATAAATAAATGAACAATTTAAATAGTCAATAGTATCACAACTAGCCTCGAAAACCCTCCATTCGCTAACCATGGCTTCGGTTAGGTTAGGAGCAACCAAGATGCACATATCTTGGTGTTGGCTATTGAGGAACCTGTGTGGTGACTCCGGGCATCCAACCCTGCACACCTTTCAGGCTCTCTACGTGCCCCCTGAAAGGGTGAAATCTCATCTGAGTACTCCACGCCACCCCAACTAGCTCGGCCTGTTGAAACTCTAACCCTTACTGCAGTAGGTATTGGGGATTCCCCCATGTCACCATCAAAACATTTAAATAACAATCCAGCTCGTAAGCTCAATATATACATCAACATGATAGCACAATTCTCATCAAGAGATCACAAGTTTTCACATATGCAACTTTCACTCCAAGAGTGAGTAACTTGATTATAACATCTTCTATGAAACCATTTCATCAAGAACATCATATAAGTGTAATATTTGAAAATATACTTCAAATATAGCATCATCACAATGAATTTCAATTTGGTTTACACATGTCTTTTTAGTCATTCTAAGAGGAATATCAAGTCTCTCGAAATACATAACTTCAAAACATAATTTTCAAAACATAGAGTTTCCAAACCACAAATAATATATATAATCTTTACCAACAATCATAAAATAAGCCAAGTCATAAATCATCATAATTTCTAGATCCCATGGAAAACATTTTAAGAATTTTAACAACAAGAAGTTTATCATTCAAAGGCAAGAAAATTAAGTATTAGAAAGCATGCATGATTTATATCCCATGATTTAGTAAATCCCACTCACAAACTTGGCGAGCTAGAAACCTCTGGTATTACTTTTCTTCTGTCTCTTTTCCTTTGCTTAAATTCCCACCTCCTATAAGCAATTAAACAACCCAACACAACAACCAAACATCATCAACAACTAGATAACCTTGGATAAATAAAAATGCTCAAAATGGGAAAACAATTGTTCCTAGGGTTTGCTAAGCACTTTAACAAGAAGATCTAACAAGAATGAAACTCTCCCAACCCTCAAAACTAACAAGAAAAGCAAAAGAAACTAAACTTGGTTTGGTGCTACAGTAACCCTAATTTAGAACATGAAAGATCTTTCTCAAATCTCAATGGATTCAAGGTTATACAACTTCAAACTTCTTCTATTCTTTAAATCCAAACAAAACCCATGATTATTCATCAATAACTACTTCAAGTGTCTTCTTGATTCAAGGCAAGGGATGATGGGTTTGAGAAGTGGAGATGAAGGTTCTAGAGGAGGAGGAAAGTGGAAGAGAAAAGGTCTCAAGGAAAGGTGTAGAAAGAATGAGAAAAGGATGAGGAAAAGGGCTTTTAAACCTTAAATTTCTGCCCCATACCGACCCCCATATGGTCGGTATGACCTAGTAGAACGTTTCTGGAATTTTCATACCAGGGTGCATACGGCCCGTATGGACCCCGTCATGCCCATTAAGCCTATACAAAAAAGGCTCTAAATGACTCAATTGGTGTATGATTGACCTCATTTTTTTTTTCTAACGACTTCGGATACTCTTAAGCACTCTCACACATGAAAATTACTCAAGAAAACACATTGAAACATGAAAGAAAGAAATACGAAAAAGTCGAATTACCATACGGCAGTTCCTGAACCATGGCCATGTCTAGTGGAGACAACCATTCAAAGAAATTGTGAATTTGATAAAGGTGTCTCATAATGCATCTTTGGAATGGGAGTACTTTTGACAATGACGAGACTCACCGAGTCACGTGACAGGCACTTGCCTAGTGCATCGAGATTAGCAAAAACAGTCATCGCTAATGCTAATATGTTTTGGGTTCTTTATTTTTTAATTTTATTTATAAAATATATACACTTAATAATTAATTTTAAAAACATTATTAATAATAAAAACTTATTATTATTTTTAAAAAAATATTTTAATTTATAAAATATTTAAGGTAAATTAATAGGATATGCTAATTTAATGACAACACAAGGAAAAATTATATAAGGAACAAATATCAATTGATTAAACTAGATAATTTATGCTGCATTAGTCTTGATGAACTCAAAAACCCTAGAACTTATAATATTAGATTCTTCTTCTTTAGCTACTTAAATTTTCTTCTAATTTTAGTTTTACTTGTTTTTAGATAATTACTTTAAATTTATGTATTTGATAAGCATAATCCTCACTGGACGATATTATCTTCATTATTAGATTACTTGTTCATGATAGAAAGTACTTATGTTATGAAAAACACAAAAAGATATCAAAGACAACTCATACTACAAGTTTATAATAATTAATAATAGGTTAAAAGTTGAAGTTAGCTAAGGGAAAATAATTTCAAAATTTTTTTTAACCATCACTGGTTTAAATTTTATTTTAGAATAAATTATTATTGGACTTTGATATAGGTAATTAAGAATAAAGTCTTCACATGCATTAAAATCACAAAGAATAAATATCAAGTGAAATTGATGTTGAAATCACAAAGAATAAATATCAAGTGAAATTGATGTTGAAAATATATATAAGACATTGCTATTTATTAGTTGTGTCATTATGTGAGAATATTAAAATTCATGCTATTCTAAAGGAGAGGATCCCAAAAATAGGTAAGAGAATTTCTAGATAATTATTTTTCAAAAAATAAAAAAGAAAAAAAAATTTTGATTATTTATTTGATGATTTTAAAACTTTAGAAAAGAAAAATTATTTAATCTTGTCATAGTAGAATCAAGCCAAATTTTTTTGAAGTAAACATTGTTATTTATTTCAAATTCATACAACATGATAATTATTTATTAAGGTTTTCGTCCGATTCATATTTATTTATTATCTATGCATCCTCCCCTTTATGTTTATTTAATTTCAGGATATTTTAACTACTACATAACTGCACTCATACAACGGTTAGCTTGTAGTGATTATAAAATTGCTATAACAAACTATCTATTGCAGCAATTTTGTAGCAGTCTCTTATCGTTAGAGGCAATTTTGCATTTAAGTGTTACATTTGTCATGAACCATTGCACAACCGCTGCATATATGAGTAATTATGTAGCAGTTTTGTTACCGTTACATTTGTTAAAATAATGTAGCGGTTCATGATCGTTGCATATTCATTGTAGTGCAGCAATTCACAAAATAACTACTATATATTGTAATGCCATGCAGCGGTTGAAATAATCGTTGCCTTTGTTACAGGAATGCAACAGTTTATATCTGCTGCATATTCATCTAACCACTGCATTTGTTAAAATAATGCAGCGATTAATGACCGCTTAATATTTCATAATCTATTTTTTATTTTGTACATTGAAAAAATGTTGATTTTTCAAATCATAGAAACAATTTTAGATAAAATATAAAAAATTATAGGTTGCTTTTTTTTTTTGCCTCTTTAAAATCTTGCAAGTTAGTGGATCAAGATTTTAGAGAGCTACATGTAATTATGATTAAAAAAAATTTTATTTAAAGAAAATTTTAAAAAAGTTAAGAAATTAAATTTGAAAACCTTATAATTATAATAACTAATTGTTTGTTTACTGAAAACAACTAGCAAAAAATCTATAACTATATAATTGTATATATATATAGATATTCTCTGACTTATGTTAATGCTATTCCAAAAGTTTGTTAAAATAAAATTTTGCCCAAAAAAGAAATTAAGACACCACAAAACCAACTCTATTTTTATTATAAGACAATCATTAATTTTAACTTAAAATTAATGATAACTTAAATTTTATGGACATTGATTCTTAACTTAAATTAATTTTAATGTATTTTTAACTTATTTTTATTATAACATTATATCTTGTGATATTATACCAGTTTTAAATATTAAATTTTAAAAATAAAAATGTGAACATCCTTTATTTTTTAAAAGTAAAAATGATATACCAGTTAATAAATTATTTAAATCAATTATTTTTTAAATGCTTTTCTTTAGAAATTTTGTATGAATATCACAATTAGTCAATTATCTAAATGAATTATTTTTTAAAAAATATTTTTTTTCTTAAAATTTAATATATTTTTAAATTTTATGGATATCGATGCTTAATTTAAATTAATTTTAATGTATTTTTAACTTAATTATTTATTATAACATTATATCGTATGATGTTTTAGCAGTTTTAAGTATTAAATTTTAAAAATAAAAATGTGAAATTATAATCACGTTTCATAACTACTATTTAGTTAATCAATTATTTAAATGAATTATTTTAAAATTGCTTTCTTTGTCAAATATTATTTTTTTGATTAATCAATTATTTAAATCTATTTTTTGTAAAATATTTTTCTTTTCAAATTATATATGAATATCTCCATTAATCAATTGTCTAAATTAATTATTTTTTAAAAAATAATTTTTCTTAAAATTTATATATTTTTAAATTTTAGGGATATTGATTCTTAATTTAAATTAATTTAAATTTATTTTTAACTTAATTTTTATTATAACATTAAATCCTGTGATGTTTTATAATTTTTTTAAAAAAATTCTTAAAATTTTATGAATTATAAAGAAAAATGATTAATTCGGATAAAAAAATTTCTCATTTACCACCCAAAATTGATTCTAATTTTTAGGGAAGCTTATGATATAAATAAATATAAATTTTATAAAAAAACAATATTCAAAAATATAAAAGAAAAAAAAACTAACAAATTAAAATTTTCCCTTTACCCCTCTCTCTCTCTCTCTCTCTTCTCTTCTCTCTAGATAGAAACGGTTTCTTTTCTCTCTTTCATAGCCGCATCCTCTCTTCTCTCTCACATAGCGATCATCAATTGGAAGAGGTGTGTGAGTCGATTCATAGCCACATCCTCTTTTCTCTCTCGCATAGCGATCATCAATTGGAATAGGTGTAGGTGTCGAAGAAGAAATAGTACTCGTTTCACATCTTCCTTTTGTGTATCTCTCTGTCAATTGTTTCGCTTCGCTTACTTTCTCCTCTTCTTCTTTGCATCCGGTTGAAGCAAGTGAAAGACATTGCCTACCAGAATTAGGGCATTCCAGTACTCACCAATATCTTAGATATGGCCATTGTGAGATACAATTTTTTTGCAAAACCCTTTCTTTTTGTTCTCCATTGTTGATTGATATTTGTTTGGTGTTTGAATTCGCAGTGTCCGAATATATATTTCTGAAATTAGTAAACCTGCACAAAATAAATAGCTCATGGTAAATATTTTGTGTGCATGCTTAATATTATGTATTTATGCCCTCTTGTACAATAGATTAATCTGTTTAAATTTCTTGCATCCAAGTCTGTGCTAATGTTTATATTTCCTCATATTAAGAACTTATTTTATGTACATTATAATAATATTCTTGGGATGTACAGTCTTCCATGTGGATGCTTTCCATAGAAAGTGGCAAGAGGAATAGTGTGAATGAATTCTAATACCAAGTTTTCAAGGCTGGTTGTTGCTTTATCACTTATTACCTCTTTAATGATGATCATCCATTCAGGTAATTATAATTAGTTTTTAATTATGTCTAATTGTCTGTGTAAATTAGGATTCTGTTCAAATTTTATTTTATGGTATATATTTATAAAATATTAATGTTATTTTGAGTTTTTGTTTGACTGCAATTATGGTTTTTAATTTCTCAAAAAATAGTTTTTTTCCCTAATGTATTAGAGACTTTTGTTTGCATGAGTTTACGTGAAATAAATTTTTTTTTCCCAATCAAGCATTTTAATTTAGCAATTTTGAGTTGGCATACTGATGAAACAACCTAATTTAAACACCAAAGCTTTGAGTCAGGAGAAAGAATTAAACACCAACTACTCAATATACTGGTGATTAATGAATTTAGTTAAAAACATTTCTTTATATGGTCAAAAAAAATCTAACGTTTATCAAATTATGTTATTTCATGTTTATGGTTGAACTAAAAAACAAGAGAACAAACCATCTAGGTATGAATGTTTTATGTAAATAGTGCATTTTATTTTGCTAGTGGAGTAGTTGTTTGTCTTCAGCTTGATTGTTCTACTGATCATCATCAAAGATGACTGACACCATCTGCTTTAGAAATACCAACTCTCTCTATTTAATCCTTTTATTTTCTTACTTATAATTTTTCAAAATGTTTTGATTTTGCTTAAAACAATTTTATTTGTCCTTTTATTTGTATAAAAATAATTTGATAATGCATTAAGTTAGGCATATATATATATATATATATATATATATATATATAAAGAGTAGTACATAATTAGCAGGAATTCAATAAACTTGAATATTTTTATTTTATTGTAGAATTGATAAAGATGTGTGTCGGGGAGGGCTTCAATTTGTATTTTAGTTTTTTATTTTTTATTCATAAATCAAATTAAAAAAACATGAATACTCAGGTAAAAAATTATTTTATCATTTGTTCATTCTTTAAAATTATCAGTATTGCCCATCATACACATTTTACAGGTCTTTTGATTCCACAAAGTTGGCTTTGCAATATATGATCCTGATCATGTAAAATTATTTTTTGTTTTTGTTTTTCTCCGTAGCATTTTAGTTCTTTAATCAAAGGATTTTCTTTACTATTCTTTTGTTTAGCATAGGTGGGTGTGGCAGCTTCATATTATCTGCTTAACTGGCATGCCTATTCTTATTGGGTTAATTATAGCAATACGTAACCATC
>NC_052480.1:9887296-9938809 GCF_009730915.1 Dioscorea cayenensis subsp. rotundata | reverse complement strand
TTTTTTTGGCAATTTCCACAAAAAAATATTTTATTTATTTAGTCAATGGATAGAAAATAATAATAATTTTTGTAATTGGTTGGGTGGAAATTAGCTTTTTTTACTAAAAATAAAATACATGAAGAAAAAGCCCGAGTTATTTATTTTAAATAGATTTTCTTTTATCAATTTTATGACTTTTATAATTATAAGTGCAAAATGAATCTCATATATTTTAAAATGGTATAATACCCGGATTAGTCTCTTTACTTATTTCTCTCTTCTGTTTTGGTCCCTATTTTTGAATTTATTCCTTTTCAATCCCATTACTATCAATCAGGTCCAAAGCTAAATCGGCCTTAGTTCCATCGTTATTTTCTTTTGTTGATGTGGTTTTTCCTTCGAGTAAATTATTATTAAATTTTTTTTAAACAAACAAACAACTCTAAGAAATCCAAAAACCTAATCACCCATTCCCTTGGTTACATCATTGAGTTATCCTCCTCCACACACCTCACCATCATTGTGTCCGTCCTCCTCCACACAGCCCCCATCATAACCCCAGAATAGGGCACCAGTCCCAGCTTCATGATCTGAGCAGTCCCCTTAAATAAATTCTTCATGATGGATCATAGTTAACATGAAGGAAGAAGAACCATTTCTGTTTGAATAAATTTTCCAAAATAGACCACAACTAGCAGGAAGGAAGAAGAACTATTTTTATAGTTTTAGATTGAATTTGTGCATGTTTTCAAAAATTAGGGAAATTTGTATAGGAATGGTTTATTCTTTTGATGTATGGATTAATGGAGAATTGGTATGTGTTTTTTAATATTATATAAAATTTCCAAATTCGGTAAATGATGTCTACATAAGCTCATGGAAAGTTTGCCTTGAATTTTTTGATTTTATTATTCACATCTTGATGGCGAAGATGCAAAAGTATCATGTATTTACAACAATAGCAAAAACAACAACATATTGATGTAAATGCACACTCCATTGAATGGAAACTCTTTTTGGAACAAATATAACAATGTATTCAAGAACATAGCTAGTTCAAAATTGATAAACTTCGAGGATAATTGGGAAATTTTTCCTAACAATTCCGATTGAATAGAAGCAATAACAAAATCCAGAATTTCACAATTTGACAAATGAAAAACTTTGAACTTTGTGGTTTTCATCTGCTAGTTACTGGTGCTTCGGGCATAAGGTGTATGGAGGAAGAGGAGATCAGGGATGGAGAAAGGGAACATGTGATTAGATTTTCCAAAGAGGATGGGATCGAAGACCTAATCATCCTTGTTGGAGTTGTGTTTTTATTTTTTAATTCTTTCCATAATAATTTAATCTTAGGAAAGCCATGTCAATAAAAAAAAAAAGGGTGAAACTTAACACCAATTGAGTTTTGGACTAGATTGACCCAATTCAGATAGTAGAGGAACTAAAAATAGGATAAATTCAAAATTAGAGACCAAAAAAGAAGAGAGAGAAAAGTAAAGTGACAATCTTGGTATTATACCATTTTAAAATAAAACATGCCAACAATGTTTGTTTGTTTGTGAAGGCTCTGTTTCTACCCAAATTACCGATGTCATAACCAAAGTTTTAGCTAGTATATATTTTTGATGATTTCATAACAAGCTTATAGTTGATCAACTCATGATTCATCCAATTCAAATGCATGTAATCCTGAGAAAAATCCGGTTGTTATAAAAAAAATGTGAAATCAAAACTGATAAGCACTTTTAGTTTGTTGAAAAATTCAAACCATAATGAGACATGTTTTTTTGATAAATTAAACATGTTTTAAGCAAACCAACAAATTTTGAAGAAACCTTTCTAGTAGTCATTCCCAACAACCCCTCACGAATGTCTAACTAGTCAAAAACAATATTTTCTGGGTAATGGAAGGAATTTTATTACTTAAACATCAAATATCTTTCGATTGAATTAATACATAGTGAAATGAGGCAACAACTTAGCTAATGAAAGTGAAATGATTCTTGAATTTTCAAAAGCTCAAGATGAGACCCCCACAACACGTATTAACTCCTTAATGTAAGCTATTTTGCGATACAATTTATCAAAGCGCTATTGAAGGCCATGAGCATTCACCTTGAGTTCTTATGAGTGCTCTAAAAAAACTCATTATTCTTTCATAGAAGGCGGCCCACCTTCACACTCATATAAAATAACTTCATCAAGTCTATATCACAAAAGACCACTCAAAGGAAGAGCTATGAAGTTTTAAGAGTCCATAAGACTCATACATCACAAAGTCATTAACTCATACATCAAGTCCTCACTAGGACCACCCAACACATAGGGCTATGGATACAATCACAATAAAGATTAGAGATAGAGAATATATACTCACTCTATGGGTTTTAGATCTATTCCCCTTGATGACTCAAGAATAGTCCTCCTTGTCAATCCTTTGGTGATAGGATCTGCCAAGTTCAACTCGGATCTTACAAATTCCAAGGAGATGATGCCATTCATTAATAGTTGCTTAACCGCACCATGTCTAATGTGAATATGCCTCCTCTTACCATTATAAACACAGTTCTTGGCAATACCAATGGCAGCTTGTGAGTTACAATGTAGGGAGATTAGTGCAGATGATCCCCACAAAGGCATGCCTCCCAACAGGTTTCTCAGCCACTCGGCCTCTTGGCCCTCTAGCTCGAGAGCTATAAGTTCAAATTCCATGGTGGAGCGTTCTAAGCATGTTTACTTGGCCAATTTTCACAAAACAGCTCCTCCACCCAATGTGAACACATATCCACTCGTAGAGCTCACCTCGTCATTGTCCGTCACCTAGTTTGCATCACAATATCATTCTAACACTACAGGAAATTTGTTAAAGTACAAACACAAATCTATGCTACCCTTAAGATACCTCAACAGATAATGAAGTGCATTGCAATGCTCATTGTTAGGGTTATGTATGTACTGTCCAATTTGCTCACAACATATGCAATGTCAGGTCTACTATAATTCATTAAAAACATAACACTACCAATGACCTCTGCATACTCAGCTTGAGACACACTATCACCTTTATTTTTTTTCTTACACATGATGGGATCATAAGATGTTCTCTCTGGTGTCTCATCAAAGCAATCAAATCTCTTTAGCATTTTTTTAATATAGTGTGATTGGTTTAAAGAAAACCCATTTTTAGTCTTTCTAATTTTGACACCAAAAATTACATTAGCTTCACCCAAATCTTTCATATCAAAATGTGAAAACAAAAAAAAACTTGGTCTCATTAATCACATGCAAGTTGGTATGGAAAATAAGCATATCATCCACATATAAGCAAATAATCACACAATGGGACCCAAACAATTTAGAGTAAAAAAACACATGAATTAGATACATTAACTTTATAACCATTACTCACCAAAGTATGATCAAATTTTTCATACCATTGCTCGGGTGCTTGTTTGAGCCCATAAAGAGATTTTTTAAGTTTGTATACCTTGTGTTCGTAATCGGGAATCACAAAGTCCTCGAGTTGTGCCTTGTATATCTCCTCCTCTAGATCACCATTAAGAAAGACTGTTTTCACATCTTTTTGATTTATCATTAGGCCTTGAATTGCTGAAAGGGCAATCAAAAATCTAATGGCAGTAATTTTAGTTATAGGAGAATATGTATCAAAATAATCCTTACTTTGCTTTTGAGTATAGCCCACAACCACTAATCTAGCTTTGAACTTCTCAATTGAACCATTCGGTCTAATCTTTTTCTTAAAGATCCATTTACTCCTAATAGGTTTGTTGCCCATAGGTAATTCTACCAAATCCCATATATAGTTCATAATAATAGAATCTACCTCGCTTTTGATGGCTTCTTTCCAAAAACTACAATCTATTGAACTTAAAGCTTCTTGGTACGTTTAGGATCCTCATCAATTAAAAACATGCATGTAAATTGATCATTAATCTTATCTAGGTTTCCTACTAGGAATGTAGATAAGAAATCATGCCCCAAAATTTTCCCGTTTTTCTTCTCTTACTTCTCCTTAGTTCATACCCAACAGGTTCAAAAGCAAAAAGAAAAGAGACAGATACCTAATCAACATTTGAAGTACCAATGGAAGTGTCAACAGCCTTGACCATAGGAAATGTATGGTCAATGAATTCTGCATTTCTAGACTCACAAATAGAATTGTCAGTCAAGCACATAAATCTATAAGTTGCATTGTTATGAGTATAACCAATAAAACACAATCAAACATTTTTGGTCCAATATTGGGGTTTCTAAATACCGGATATGTAACATTTGCTAAACACCCCCACACTTTCAAATAGTTCAGGTTAGGTGCGAATCCCTTCAACATCTCGCAGGGTGTCTTATCCGCTTCTTATGAGGGAACATATTAAGAATAAAACAAGCAAAAGCACAGCTTCCCCCCACATGTTATCAGATAATCTAGAACTCAACAACATGGCATTCATTATTTCCTTTAAAGTTCTATTTATACATTTTGTTATGTCATTTTGTTGTGGAGTGTATGGTGCACTAGTTTCATGTATGATGCCATGCAATTCACAAAATTCTTTAAGAAAATTTGTACCATACTCATCACCTCCATCGGACCTTATTTTTCTTATCTTTCTATCTAATTGGTTTTCAGCTTTTGCTTTATATTTTAAAAACATTTCAGTGGCCTCATCTTTTGATTTTAAAAGATAAATTCTTGTGTACCTGGAAAATTCATCTACAAAAGAGATATAGTATTTTTTTTGTCACCTCTATGCATAGTGTTTTTAAAATCTACCAATTCAGAATGTATCAATTCAGGCAATTCAGTGCATCTAGATGTGATAGGTTTAAAAGGCTTTTTCGCAAATTTTGCTTCCATACAAACTGAACATTTAAAATGATCACTAGCCTTAAAGACATTGATAAGATGCAAGTTTTTAAGTCTTTTAATGGATGCAACATTCACATGTCCTAATCTACCATGTCACACATTAATAGTCTCAACAATATAAGCAGAATGAGAAACATTTTCATTAACACCAGAAACAGAAATATTGTTCAAAGTAAAAAGGCCATCAGCTAAATACCTCTTACCAACAAAGATACCATTTTTAGTGATGATTACCTTATCAGCCTCAAACACAATCTTCAGCCTAGCCCTATTTAGAAGACTATCAGGCACTAAGTTCCTATGCAAGAAAAGAGCATGCAAAACATCATTGAGTACAAGAGTTTTGCCAGAAGTGAGTTTTAGAAGAACCTTTCCTTTCCCGAGTACACCAGCAGTGGCGGAGTTGCCCATGAACAAACACTCCCCATCAATAGCCTCTTAGAACTCGTAGCACATCTCCTTGTTGTTGCAAAAATGCCTGGACGCCCCAATGTCAAGAATCCAATCTGACTTTTTCTCCACCAGATTGGCCTCCACGACCACAACAACAATGATGTCTTCTTTTCAGTGATGTTGGCTTGTGAAGCAGCTTGGTTGTTAGACTTCTGGCCTTGCGTAGATTAGTCTTTGCGCATGTAGTACTAGTAGGCCTTTTGTCCCTACTTCCCGTAGTAAAAACATGTCACCTTGGGCTTATGAATCTTCTCATCAATGCCTCGAACGACGTACCCTTCTTGTGAGACTTGTCCTTCATCACCTTCTTGCCTTTGTTTTTTGGATCTATCCATCGGTGTTGAACTAAAATCAACCAAGTTAGCTTTAACAGACATAGAGGAGATCGAGTTTTGCTTATCTTTCAGTCTATTCGCCTCCTCAGTGTGCAGGGTAAGGCCCTTTTTCTTATACTTGAGATGGTTCCAGTAGTCACTTTAGGATGGCGGAAACTTCTCTAACAGCACATTGGTCTGTAGTATCTCACACATCTTCATCCCCTCAGATAGGACGTTGGCCAACAGGTTTTGTACTCATGGACTTGGTCCATCATAGATTTTCATCCACCATCTAAATTGCAGCCATTTTTCGACCACATACTTCTTATTTGCATCATCTGCACCATAGCATCCCAGATAGTTATAGCTTACCTTTGGTTGATAAACAAGTCCAAGAGAGGGCCAGTCATGTGGTTCAAGAGGTGGCTGCAAATCGTCTTATTGTCCTTCTCAAACTTAGCCCTAGCATCGTCATCTACCTTCTTGGTTCAGTTAGTTGGTGGTGTAGCGACAGGCATAGCCGGGATGGAGATGGTATGTGGTTGGTCATCATGGTGATATGTGAAGGAGACATAGTCGACCTCCAGTTTCTAGAAGAAGATGAACAATTTCTGTGACCATTTGCGGTAATTGGTGCCATCGGGAGGCTCCAGTTTTGCCAAGTCGAGAAGGGCCTTTGTGGTTTGTACAACCATAATTGAAGTTAACTTTACCTTTCAAATTGTTGAGAAAATAGAAAGCTATGCCATGGATACCACTGCCCTGAAAGCTAAATTCCAGGACTACTGAGATGCAATCAAGATCGTCGTTCGCCCCCCAAGGTTAACACAGCTACCCCCAGACACGTGCACTAGTGACAAAGAGTTGGAATAACTACCAATTACCTAGAAGCCAAAAAAGAAAGGAAAACCCCAAGGAAAGAAGAAATTATGTGTCCTTTGTAAAAACCAAAAGCTTATCTTATCGTTTATTTTTAAAATCTGAATATTCAGCCAATTGAAACACAAGTAATCCTAAGAAAAATATGATTGTTATAAAAAAAAACATGCAACCAAAATTTGAAAACCAAAACAGATAAGCACTATTAGTTTGTTGTACAATTCAAACTACAATGAAACACGTTTTCTGATAAATTAAATACATTTTAAGCCAACCAACAGATTTTAAAAAAAACTTTCTAGTAGTCATTCTCAACCATTTTTTTTTTTTTAGAGACTTGATCATAAATTTTTAAGATATAATTGCTTTATAAAACTATCCTTGTTGATTGTAGTTTTTTAATGTAACTAGAATATTTGTTAATAAATAAATATATACACATTGTATTACAATACAGTAATCACTAAAAATACCTTCTCATTACTTTTGTCTCTTTCTTCTAATTGCTTCATTGGCAAATTATCATATGAGCAAATGGTGACATTTCATGTCAAAGCCTCCAAGAGACTTATAATTAATCTTAGATATGTTTTAAATTAATATGTGCAAGTTGGTGAATTTTATTAATGGATAAAATAGTACGTGACTATGCTAGACTCTCACATTCTTATATGTCCCATTCTAATATGACTCATTTGTATGCGAGTCTATTTTCAAAGATGCTCCTGAATTTAGGTTTGTCTTTAAGTGGCAAGTGATGCATGGCCCATGCATGACTTTGGTTGAACATGAGGACAAGGACAAAATAAAGTGAAACTAATTTCAGGAATGATTTAAGAGGAGAGTATGGAAAATTCTAATCTAAAGCAAAAGACTCTGAGCCCAATGATATACTAGTCCCTTTCACTCGAGTGAGATGTGAATTCGACTTTGCTCTCATGAAGGATGAAGGCATGTAGCAGTTGGGCGTGGTGCTTGAATGATTCAAAGGAGAGTATGGAAAATTCTAACCTAAATCAAAAGACTCTTAGCCCAATGGTATATGCTAGTCTCTTTTACTCGAGTGTGATATGAATTCGACTCTCTGTTCTCATGAAAGATGAAGGCATGTAGCGGTTGGGCGTGGTGCTTGAATGATTCAGAGGAGAGTATGGAAAATTCTAACATAAACCAAAAGACTCTAAGGCAAATGATATACTAGTCCCTTTCACTCGAATGAGATGTGAATTCGACTTTCTGCTCTCTGCTCTCATGAAGGAAAGAATGTAGTAATTGGGCGTGCTGCTTGTTTGTAGAGCTATGATTTCCCTAGAGTACTTCCATGCGTGCACATTCAACTGTTACATGATAACAATGCACCCATTATATATAAGAATTAAAAATCACAATCCAGTTAAAAATGTTAAATTAGAAGTAAATTCTTAATAAATCAGCTTTGATAATAGTTGATAGTAATTTGATTTAAATTATATTTATATTTACTTTGACCTATACTCTAACAAGAAATATGATAATTTTCTATTATTATTGGATAAAAAAATAATTTATAGTTTAGGAGCTAAAGTAATTAAATTGGATTGAAGTTTAAGAGCCATTAGCGGCTTTGATTATTTAGGATGAGGGAAAAAGAATAATGAGACTTTAGGCACTTCATTCTTATTTTTATAAATCTTCAAATTTTGATAAATCCCTAATTAGTAGTTTTGTGGGAGAGGTACTTTCCTTAGAACATATTAAAAGAAAAATACTCGATAATTTTCAAGCTAAGTAATTGATTTAAAACTATATGTAAATACTGTACTATTTTATAGTTTATCGTAAATTGGAGTGTGTTTCATAACCACCTAATAATTAAATTTCCATATAATTTGTGGTTTTCTTTACTGTAATGATGACATGAGTGTGAATTAAAGATTGCCAATCACTATAGAACATAAATGACAATAATTAAAAAAATTAATATATATACACACACGAGGGCGAGTCTTCTATGTTTATCCCTAAATTCAATTTTACGGGCGTTTGTGTTTTAATCCAATAGCTCAAGATCATCTCTTCATTTCAACAGTGCACATCTACAATACTCAACTCAAATAATCATACTTATTCAACCCAATTTTTACTAGCACATTTCAAAAAATTTTAATAAAACCAACTCAGCACTATCTTACTCCATTCTTAATCCAATACAATGCTTTAGTTATTATTTATTGATTCTGCTTGCACTCACTCTTTCCACACCAATTTCTTTCTGTCTCTTTGTCCATAGATTACATTTACCCTATATATATATATATATATATATATATATAAAAAAAACAGCCCTGATGATGTTTGTTTGTTTTGTTGCCTAGTTTTACAAGTCAATAACTACAAAAAACAAATTTAAAATTATAACTTTGCATCAAAAATTGTGTGTAATAAATAACTCACAATCTTCCAAACATACTATTAAAATCACTAATGCAACTCCTGGTGTAACTGGGCGGGCCAGGCCCAATCAACCCGGCCCATTAAAAAAAGTACTGGAGTGTAACGGAAGGCAGCGAGTCTCTAACTACCAGTCAAGTCAGTCCACGCCAACTCCACACAGAAGACGCGGCACACGTCGTTCAGTACCTTCTCACGTGACACTCACATGCTATTCACGTGCCAAACACGTGCCACACATCCCAATATATATAGACCACTACCCCCACTGCCCTCTTCTCAAAATCCCCAGATTTAAAAAATTAACCAATCATTTTAAAAATAGTAAAAAGTTTCTAACCATGGCCTCACGTCTCGCTCCCGTTCTCCTCCTCGTCCTCTGCGCCATCGCCTCATCGGCAACGGCGAGCATCGTCGGAGGGCGAACGGAGATCAAGAACGTGAAATCGAACAAGATGGTGCAGAGCCTGGGGAAGTTCGCGGTGGAGGAGTACGATAAAGGGGTGAAGGGAGGGAGCAACGCGGCGGCGTTGGTGTCATTCTCGAGCGTGATATCGGCGGAGAGTCAGGTGGTGGCCGGGACCAAGTACTACCTCAAGATCGCCGCCGAGGATTCTCATCATGCCCGCAAGTTGTTCGATGCCGAGGTCGTCATCAAACCCTGGCTCAAATCCAAACAACTCCTCTCCTTCAAGCCTGCCCACTAATTAGTGAAATTTTTTATTATTATTATTATTATTATTATTGTAATGTCTCTTAATCTCTTGTCTGTTGCTGCTTTCTGGTTTATGAGTGAGTACTACAGTTATGTTTGTGTGAATGAGAATATATATATATATATATATATATATATGTATGATTATTATTTGCTATGGTTATTATGGAAAAGAAAATAACTTTTCATATGTTTCATTTTGGAAATCATTCAATTCTAGTGTTAATTCTTGGATTCTTAATTTTAAACACTGCTAATGACTATATTAATTTATAATAACGTGGAGTTTTGATTATAATAAATGCTTCAATCCCCACTTAACAGGGGAGCTTATTATTATCACCTTTGAAATATTGATTAATTTAAGAGCCCATATATATATATATATGTGTGTGTGTGTGTGTGTATGTATTATTTATTTTACAATCCACAATAATTTCCAAAATTTTTTTAAAAAAGCACTTGTGGGGTGAGGATTTTCCCAACAAATAGCAAAAAAAAAAAGAAAGAGAGATAACAGATGTAAGTATTTGTTGAATTTTTTTAAAAAACAAAAGAGATAGAAATAATACTTATCTCTAAATTTAAGTAAACTACATGACTAAATAGATTGAATTATTAAAACCTCAATGACAATGGTTTCCATTACCCAATTTCTCTCTATAAACCATGAGGAATCCACAGTTCTAGTATAAAGACATTCATATATATATGTGCCTAATTTCTCACAAAGACATAAAAACACGGATCAACAAAATTCTCAGTTGAAACAAAGCTTAGAGAATATCATTCAAGGTACCACAACATGATAACACCATTAAATGAGGAAGTCATAGCAAAATCTGGATCATGCCAAATTAATTGTTCAGAAAAACTGTAAACTACAAGAAATGATCTTAAACTAAATGTGAAATTCTTGATATCAAGCTGCAGGCTCACTTAAGCAGCACCAGCACCACCCTTGCCCTTCTTCCTCTGGATCTTCTTCATGTAAAATTCGAGCTCCTTGCCTTCTAGTATGTATCTACAAATTACAGATGGGTTTGCAAAATAAGCTAATGGTGTTTTGAACAAGAGTATTGCTTCCTCTAAGAGAAATGGAGTTGTGGTTTTGCTTTAAGGAATGATGGAAAGAAAATGAATGTTTTACCCATCAGCTCTGCCACATTGGCCTGGGCGGGATGAGATGCAAGCAAGTAGCCTGCCACCACCAAATTGCTCCTCGATATGAGGATCGAGAGTGCGACCCTCCTGGCGTTTCTCCAGCTTCCTGAGAACGTGGTTGCTCTTCTTAGTTTCCTCTTCAGCAGCAGCAGCTTCACCATCCTACAGGGATAGCAAACAAAAATTAACATGAATCACAATTATAACTAAGAACTTAGCTTAGTGAAATGAAACATGTAATTCAGAATCATTAGCTAAGTCAAGCACAAATGATTAATAGTTACAATGTCTAAATTTATATAAATAGGAGCTAGAATATTCAAGTCAAAAATCAAATGATTTGTTTCTTACCAGTTGAGGAACAGACTAAACATGAATAAAAACTCATATTCATGTTGTAACAGGAACAAAATCTAAATGATTGGAAGGCCTTGGCAATGCCTGTAAGAATACCAGTAGATTCAACTCTTCCCAATTTAACATAGCCATCTCAACACAAATATTTAAAGCTACAGCATGATTCATACAAGATTTCAGTAGAGAATCTATAGACGAGGAAGAGTGTAAACAAGATATGAAGTTAGTATTAATCATGTTAGGCAATGAACTTTAGAAATGATTTGGCCTGCAATTCCATGCAATAGTTTCATTTAAAATTTTAGTTTTCAGTTTGTCTACAACAAATGAAGAAGCCAATCAAATACCCTGACCTGATGCACTTCTTTTAATGTGTTGACTAGACTAGCTTTGGGGTTCTGTTGCATTGAAAGTTAAGCATTGATTGCTTGCAAAACACTGGCCTCTAACAAAGATAAACCCTCTGAGAAAAGGAGATAAGGGAGGATCATACTCAAGCCTAGCAAATAAATCAACTGCAGTAATAGTCTATAACAAGTTTGCCATGGTTGACATAGAAGAAAGTTAACAATATTTAACATGAAGCTTTGAAAATATCTTCATATGAAAGAAATGTCAAATTTCAAATTAAACAAACACAACTTAATGCATCATAATGCACATATATACAAATCTTACAAAATTATTTATCGCGCTTAGAAATATACATAGCAACCACTATCAAAGTCAAGATGAATAAACCAACAGCCACCCAACACATATGGCTAGGAGAAAATTAGAGATATAGCTAACAGCCAACAAAAATACAAGCTAAATAAAATCTTAGTTAGAACACTGAATAACATGATTATATACTCTGCTGGATGTTTATTAACTACATACATGTAAGAAGATTAAAGTTAATAATAGCAGACAGCGTCAAAGTACACCAAACACGGCTTTGCTCATCACAACAGCCACAAATACTTTCTACCTTAAACAAATTAGAAGGTAAACAGTCACCAATATGTGAAGGCACTTTTAAACACAAGTTTCTATTATATGTACTAAAGGTACCTTCAAAAGTCCTTATTGTTCATGACCTCAAGTGGTTGGAGTGAAATACAAGGCCCACATGTGATTAATCTAAAATATCCTCAGATTACATGCACGCCTATTATAATTCTCTTAAAAAGGATCCAAGGCATATAAATTTTTCAAGAAACTCAATGTGTGTTCCACAAATGGGGAAAAAGAAACTAAAAGGCTAGAAAATAATGCATGGAAAGAAATATAAGTACATTTTAATTCATCCGCTAATCTGTCTTATTCTCTATAGAAGAAGTCTAGCTTTCTTCACCTTTACCTTATTCTCCTTCGACCTAAATGCAGCCTAAACTTTTTTAACAAACAAATTTGCAAATTTACAATCATAATTACCCTACCAAAAATAGTACAATGAGCCAAACAAGAAAGAGAAGATCAGCATTATTCTTTCTAAAACCATTGTTTCAAATTCCACCAATTCCCCAATTACCCCACAAAATAGTACAATGAACCAAACAAGAAAGAGAAGATCAGCATTATTCTTTCTAAAACCCTTGTTAAAAATTCTTCCGATTCCCCAAGCACCAGGGAAATAAAAATATATTTATATATACGTCATCAATATGAGATGTGTTTAAGAACTAATTCATGCACCTTTAAAAGATCCAGGACCATATTCAAAGACTTCATATGAACACTAAAAACAGAAACATATGAAATATTTTGATACTTAGTGGTCGCTAACACTTGCACAATGAAGGCATTCAGATGAAATATTCTAGCACATATTATATCAAACTGCTCTCAACAAGTTTTAACTTAATAGAAGAATAAAAGTTCTCCCAGTGAAAACCTACCTCAGTTGTTTCCTTCTTGGCAGAGGTCGCAGGAGCCTTCTTCTTTCTCCCAACCTCAACACCATAGTGCTGGATGTACCACTGCTTGAAGGGGGCGGCATCAACCTGTACAATAGCACTTTTGACAAGAGTCTGGGTCCTCACAAGCTCGTTGTTCGAGGCATTGTACACCACATCAAGGACACGGGTCTTGCGAGTGACAGCCTCACTGCCCCATGAATAATTCCCAGTATCCAGCCTAAGAGCCCTCCACTTGACATTACCTCCTCTCACACGGATTCTCCTCACAGTTTTGTTGCTCGATAGCTTTGTGTTTGCTGGCTGCCGGCCCAATTCATACCTGTGAAGTGAAACAGAAAAACCAAACCTCATTCAACTATCGTGCCCCTAAACATGTATGAGATAGGCAAAAGATTAACTCAAACAGCAAGAGACACTCATCCTAAAGGAAAATCGAATGAAGAAAAAAAAAATTAAGAAAATAGTTTTGGAAGTCTGTGAACAAAAGGAATGTGGCAATTAAAAAAAAAAAGAATACACCACTAGATTAAGTTTTATTATTATCCAATGCAGACTGAACTAGTAAATTAAACATCAAAATGAGAGAAACACAAAACAATCCACAATAATATCAAGAACAAAATTCATTTACTCTAAAAGTAAAAACATAAATCCACATGAATGCAAATCAAAATTGCAGAGACCACCAACAGTCAATAAAATACTAGACAATACTCTTAAATTCAAATGACTAATAAAAAACATATCAGGATCTACAACTGAAATTTGCCACAATATAAAGATGACAAACATTAACAATCTTCAGCAAAAACCTTATTTATTATTTCCTTAAAACATTCTACAAACTCCATTTCATAACAACTAAATCGCCTAAATCAAATCAGATGATCATTGACTCATGATGCCAGAATCCTGAACATACAAAAAGAAGATACAAATCATAAATCAAACAAAAACACCAACAATTAGCGATAACCAAGAAACAAATCAACGGATATGTACCATAACCACAAGTAAGAACTAGAGCCGAACTACCAAGCTAAAAATCCATAATCTCTTCACTAATACAACATAATCTCACAAAGCCAAAAGGAGAAGCAACTAAAACAAGCACAAAAGCTCACTTTCTCTTCTTCCTCCACGCCTTCTTCTTGCCGCCAGTGGCGCGGCGCTTGTGCATTGAATCCCTAGAGATACCTGCAACCAAAACATCAACGCCACGAAAATCAATCACCGAAGCAAGATCGAGTGAAAAATCTACGGTTTTCTACGGAAATTTAACGCTAAATCTAGGGTTTCATACCCATTTTCGCGGGATCGCAGAGCTCTCTAGGGTTCTCTTGAGCTCTCCTTCAGCGCACGGCCGTCGTTCAATTGCTCCCCTTTCCGATCTATATATTCGAAACCCTAACCCTTGTTGTTAGGGTTTCTTAAGGGATTTTTTATATTTTAATCCAAGGTTTTGAAGTTTATGGTTTTTGTTCTGTTTGGTTGTTCTAATTTTCTCATTTAAACCCTGTAAAATTTATAATTACATCTAATTTTTTGTCTATACCTTTCCGAATATTTTGGATATTATTGTTTTGCAAATAATTAGAACTTTTACTAGGGTCTATATGCAGCAACGAGGTTGTTTATAAGAAACGCATACAATTTTTTTGGGGCGTTATATATATTAATATATATATATATATATATATATATAGACACATGACGGAACCAGGACTTAAAGATGGGGGGCTGAGGACAAAATGTCAAAAAATATATTTCAGTCAACATAACAATTGTATTCGATACAAAATAGTACGATATTGTGATATTTAATTAAAACAATCACAAAAAAATATAAAACGTTTATCTATGCACACTCGAGCTAGAACTGCCATCTGTGCGACGCATGCTACTTAGAGGAGGTAACTAAATACGGTGAGTTTGCATTTTGTGAAAACATTGTAGGATCGCCTCATTGTCAATAGTTGCAAAAACCTTTTTCTCAATATAGACAATCATGTTATCATTCATCCACTCGTCTCCCATTTTGTTGCGAAAGTCAGTTTTCACAATATTCATCGCTGAAAATGCCTTCTCAACACTAGCTGTCGCAACTGGCAAAACCAATGCCAGCTCAATAAGACGATAAACGAGGAGAAAAATAGTACATTTGCCAGTATCAATCATCTTTATAGCAAAACCTCCCAAGTCCCCGATTTTTGCAAAATCATCATCATGTCGCACATCATAAATGAATGAGCAAGTTGATTCTCAAGCATCATATGTTCAATCACTGAGAAGTCTTCACGGTATAACTCTAGAAGACGGAGTAGCTTATGGATGTTGAATTTAGAAAATGAGTCCCTAAGATTAAGGCATGATACCAAAAGAAGTAACTCCGTGCTAGCTTCAGGAAAGCGGTTGAGCATTTCTTGAGAAATCAAATCAATAACCTAACATTGAAACAATGATAAAATAAAGAGAAAATATTAATAAAATAAATAAATTAATGAGATTTATAAAAATATAATAAATACAAAAAATAATTACCTCACAAAAAATCTCTACACGATAATGGTGAAAATGAGTAATGAATTGTCCTTCCCGCCTAGAATGACCACGAATTGGCATATTATCCTCCATATTAGGCACATCGATTGAGTTCCCCTTACAAAAGAGGTAACTTCTCCCAAAAACTCCTTCCATCCTATCTCCCTAAAGTGTTGAAGACGAGCTTTCACCGCTTCAATCAATCGCATGGCTTGAACAATATTTTGGTCTTTTTGTTGTAACACAAGTGACAACTCATTTGTCATCCCCAATAAACGCCTCATCAAGTACATCACAAATACAAACTGATAATTCTCCATTTTCTCAATCAAACTTGCCACTATGCCTCTATTATTACTAGAAGCCCCATCATCATGTACATTTTGGAGTACCTCTAAAATTGAGGTCCACATAGAAATTAGCCGGAGAATTGTAGTGTAATGCGATCCCCAACGAGTATCCCCGGGTCGTGCTAAACTGGATTCTTGATTTTTTTTTTCCTTTACCACTGACTATCTCCACTTTCTCCAATTGCTCAACCAATCTATCATGATGATGTTGCCGAAGTTGATCTCTCCTTTTACATAATGCTCCGGTGGCATTAACAATTATATTAACATATTGGAAGAAATCACTCACAATTCGATTCTCTCTACCAACCGCAACAATAACTAATTGTAGTTGGTGAACAAAACAATGTACATATCTTGCATATGGATTTTCTTTTAAAATAAGTGCTTTCAAACCATTGAATTCACCTCGCATATTCGAAGCCCCATCATATCCTTGCCCTCTTAACCTCGAAAGAGACAACTTGTGTTTAGCAAATAAACAATCAATGACATTCTTTAAAGAAATTACAGAGGTATCAGGCACATGAACCAATGCAAGGAATCGCTCTATCACATGTCCATTCTTATTTGAATTTTCGGGGAAGTCAATTGATTGTTTCAAGGGGCATTTTGATTGACTGTCTTCCAAACTTCTTCATTTCGTAGGCTATACCAATCAAGCAACTCAAGAAAATTGCCTTTGTTTAGTGAATTTGAAGACTCATCATTTCCACGGAAAGGTAAACCTTGCTTCAAGAGAAAACGAGTCACATCTAAAATTGCAGTCAAACGAATACAATATACAACCTCCATCTCATGTGAATGTGTAGCCAACAAGTGTGACACACTTTGTCTTTGACTTTGGAACCCTTGAAATTTTACTCTTGCATCATTATGCATACTATTTACGGCACCAATATGTTCTATGAATTTTTCCAATTATTGATTCCCATTTTGGTGAATGCATCTTCTCCCATTCAGCTTCCTCTACTTGTCTTGAAAAGATAACACCAAAAACAAAATGCCGCATCTTTTGTCATATTATACTCCAACCATGGATGTTGTTTAAACTAAGCATCTTGAAAACTTCTCTTTTGTTTGCCATAATCTTTTTGTGGAAAATTGTGGCCAATTGGTTGACATGGGCCTCTAGTCAAATACTCTCTTCTAACTTGATCTCTAATCCTAATATCAAAGTCTTAAATTGGTTTTCGCAATCCGGGGTCACTAACAACGTCGTTGAAATTAAAATATGTATTAATGTTCTCCTCGCTTGATTTAGAATCCAATGGTACTTTTGGAGTATTTGATGACTCTTCACTCATTGAGGCATTCAATCAAACACATTGTGGGCATATTTATAAAAGTGAAGTTTAACATTCATGTTATATTTTTTCACCCATGAATTTTATACATTCATTCTTATTTCAAGGAGTAATACTTTCATTCTCATGGCAATAATAAAAATAATACTAATGTAATATACTCACTATTATCTCCAAGACTCTAGAATAGTTAGACTCCAAGCAACCAATATTCAGGATTTTGAAATCAGGTAACAGAATTTCAAGGAGTTGTTTTGATAACTTGTAGCCCCATGGGCTGGCCGGCCCACAACCACAAGGCTTTTTGCTTTTAGTTTTTTATTCAGTTACATTAGTTTTTTATTTTTTTCCATTAAAGTCTTAAAGAAATTAATGAAAATTTGAAAAAAAAAAAAAAAGGGCTAAAGTAGTGAAGTTGATAAATGGGGCCGGTTATAATTAAGTTGTGGGCCCACATCACATGCCAAGCAACTCAATATCATTGAAGTTCAAGCCATCATCATTCATGATTCATCTATTCACGAGCAGCATCTTCATCCTCATCCAAGACTTCAACTTCAAGTCTTATGACTCCCATGATCCCATGATTCCCATCAATTGCTTTGCTAACTGTCGGAGAAGGGCTGCCGGTTGCCGCAGCCGGGAACGTTGAGCAAAGCTGCAGAGGAGGGCTTGAAGCTTGCCGTTGGTTGGGTTGCTCGGCCACCAAGGGGGGCTGCCTGGCTTCCAAGGGGGCTGGTTTTTGGGTCTTTCCACCACCAAAGAAGACCACTGATGGCTGAGGGGGGGCTGAAGCCCCTGCTAGCTCCCTAGTTCCGTCCCTGTTAATAGACATATGTATGTGTAAAAAATGGGTTAAATGCGTAATAATAATAATTTTTTAGTAACTACCACTGGATCAAGACGTGGTTCATGCCCAACTATAGATTAGATGCTTTAGCATAGAACATCATAAATAATGGCAAATTTGTATGACAAAAACCATAAAGATGGTGAGTTGGTGCATGAGAAGTCAACAATCGATATTCTCAAATTGTTTAAAAAATATGAAAGGGTTGTTTGGTTACCCGTATTTCAAATTATAGTGTAAGTCAAATTATATGTAATTGAAATTACTGTATTTTAACTTACATCATGATTGTTTGATTGTCTATAAATGAAAATATTGCATTTCATTTTCAAGTGTTTGATTTGATGTAAGTTGTGGGTTAAAACCACCATGTAAAGTAAGTGGTGAGATTATCTTTATTTTTTTCAAAGTATTTCATTTAAAATCTATTTAAAATATTTAAGTTAATGTATTTTATTTATTTAAATGGATTTAAGTTAATATATTTTATTTATTTAAAATCTATTTTATTTATTTAAATTAGTTGCTCAATATACTTGAATTTAACTTACTAATACAAC
Organism: Dioscorea cayenensis subsp. rotundata; assembly: GCF_009730915.1. Taxonomy (NCBI): domain Eukaryota; kingdom Viridiplantae; phylum Streptophyta; class Magnoliopsida; order Dioscoreales; family Dioscoreaceae; genus Dioscorea; species Dioscorea cayenensis. The sequence goes on along the minus strand of NC_052480.1, from coordinate 9,920,109 downwards.
CATCAATTGGTGCTTATCACTTAAGCATACTCACTTGAAATTAATCTTAAATTGATTAAGTATTCCACCAATGTCAGCTAAATTCAACAAACTCAAATTCAATAAGTCATTATGTTCAAAAAATAAGATATGAACTCAACAAATCATATTCAATAAGTCAACATGTTCATCAAACAAGTTGGAAACTCAACAACTAACACCATTAAATTGTCAACATGTTCATAAAACATGACATAGGTCAACGATTCGAAACAATAACAACATACAAAATAAGACATGCCCACAAACTCAAAAACACACAAAATAAGAAAAACATAAGAGTAGACGACCTCACACCCCACATCACGCCCTAACTACCTAAGGAAACCATCCATCCAAAAGCATCAAAGATCATGATCTTTGTTTATAAAAGCAGTTGCCGGATTATTCTAGGCATTCAAATGGTCATATGTTAAACCAAGGTCAGACTTATTGTAGTAGCCAATCAAAGTCATGACCTCATCGTACAATCTCTTACTCAATTGTACACTTTTGTCCGTCTCCGCAACATTTGCAAGCCTGTCCAATCCAGTGGAGATTTTTTGCATGACTTCCAATTCTAGCTGCCTTATACGCTTTGATCCCTTGTTTACTTCTTTGGTCTTCGCAGTGGATATTGTTGGTGCTTTCACCAGAGGAGGTTGTGATTGTGTGAAGTCCCAATCATTTAACCCTTGTGGTTGATCGTCAGAATCCAATGTCGGGTTGTTGATGGCATTTCCATGCGGGTACCCAAACTTCTAGAGCTTTGAAAACCTGTTCTTACAAATGACCCCATTGCTTGATCGTTCCCACAACCAATAGCCATCTCCTCATAATCTTTAATGGGCTTATTGATGTAAACCACTTCAGTAGGATGGGACTAGAAACAAAGACAAGTAAATAGAGATAATGCACACAAATATCGATTACAAAAATAAAAAAAAAAACTTTAGATTACCTATATGTATGTTTGGAATTCTTCAATTCCCATAATGATTTTCTTCTCCTAATCATCTCACGAAACTCCACTTAAACTCTTGAGTTTTTTTTTAATTATTATTAGCCATATTTTTCTTACATGTCGGAAACGCTTGATAACATGTGTATCACTCACAGCCATGTTAAATCTCATACTAATAACCCTCGCAACTGCATTGATAGCAGTACTCTTGAAACCTTTGTTAGTTTCAAGGCCAAGAATTGGATGCTCAACTAAGCCATCTGAGCAAAAATGACGTCATGATCGCTGTCCACCTAAAATTAGTTGAGCATCTCCTTCCAACACCTTTGCTTTCTTGGTCATTTCTACTGAGTCTATCTATTACATATAAAAATGACAATAAATCTATATTCATAAATGAAGAAGAAATAAATTAGAAAGAAAGGAAAATATTTTCAAAGACACAACCACATGAAGTTATATAGTGTCACATTAAACATAGTTATATGTGGTGACAAAATTAACATAAATTTTCAAAGATGGAATACAAAATGCAACAACACAAAACAACCACATTAAATATAATTCCACAACAATACCACAATGAAGTTATATAAAATCCAATACTAGGTGATAAAATTAACATAAATTTTTCATATGATTAAACACAAAAACAATTCTACAACATATGAAAAAAAACACTATCTATTATTCCACATGACCTCCTGTTTATATAAAATAAATAAATTAATTAATTAATTCATTCATTCATTAATTAATTGATTGTTATAAATAAAAGATATACATATATCAAATACATGTCCTAATTCAAATCAAATAAAATTTTTTAAATCTGTTTATCTTAATCATATATATCCCAATCATAATGGAATTAGGATAATATATGGTCAAGATAAACAAATTTGATATATTCCAAGATTGCCTAAGAGCACAGATCTTGAGGCGATCTAAGATATCCAAATCTCAAGATCAGCCAAGAGTACAAATCTTTAGGTGATCTAAAATATACAAATCCCAAGATCAGCCAAGAGCACAGATCTCCATACTATCTAAAATATTCCAATCCCATTATCAACCAAGAATACAGTTTTCAAGGTGATCTAAAATATTCGAATCTAAATATTGGCTGAGAACACAGATCTCGAGAAGATCTAATATATATATATATATATATCTCAAGATTAGCTGAGAGCACAAATCTCGAGACGATCTAAAATATTCAAATTACATGATCAGCTAAAAGCACATATCTCAAGGATGTCTAAAATACATATATCTCAAGTTACCTGTAAATACAAATCATGAGACAAATATATATATAAAATAATAATAATAAATAAATAAATGAATAAATAAATAATAATAATATTATTAAAATAATAAAATAATATATGTATATATATATATATAAATGTGGGATCGTGGGGTCGTTATTTGATGTGGTCGCCCCACGATCAACCACAACCAGCCAAGATTTGGAGAGTTGAAAGGCTTTAAAAAGGGAGGAGATCCAGAGAGGAAAGAGAGGAAATTTGGAGAAAGACCGGCTAGAGAAAAAAAATTAAAAGAAGAAAGAAGAAAGAAGAGGTCTGAATTTTCTCTTAAATATATATATATATATATATACATATATAAAAGAAAAAATATATACATATATAACCATTGTTGTCGTTACCGCCGTTGGTCACCACTGTTGCTGTCGTCGTTTGTGGTCATCGCCGCTTATCGTAGCTCGTCGCCATTGCCGACGCTCGTGAGGATGGAATATCCCTCGCTAGCCTCCTTCTCTCTTGCTGGCATTGTTTTTACGCCTCTCTTTTGCTGCTGCTTTGCCATCGGAGAATGGTTGCCACCACCGTTGTTATTGCTCGTAATGGTCATCGAAAGAAATAAAAAATATTGAAGCTACTACTGTCGAGAAGCCACCCAAGTTTTACCATGACTCCAAGAAGCCCCACCATCTTGTTAAGAGGTAATTTAGATTTTCAATGTTTGATGTGTTTGACTAGTCTCATAGTTGACTGGTCCTTAATCTTGTTAGTAATATATGTTTGTATTGTTGATGTATTATCTCTATGTGTATGTTAAGAGTGTTCTCATGTGATAAGTCCCACATGTTGCTGAATTAACCAGAAAAAGAAAAAGTAAGGGATGTCACATGGGTTTTTTTTAGGAACTATCTCTCTTATCATAATATATATGCAATGGAATGAATGAAATGCTGAAAAATTCTGTAGAATTTTGTATTGTGAGCAAAACCTAACATCAATGCATACATTGTCTCAACTTTCTTCTTTTTTCCTACAAAGTGTTTGAGAAATTGTCTAAAAGAGTATCATTCAAGCTCTTGGCTACATCCTACAACAACTACAAAGGGGCAAATTGCAACTTCTGTAAATTGAGGTGAGCCCAGCTATCCTGTAGGAATTTTAGCTTCATTCTCTAACAATTTGGTATCAAAGCCAGGTTTGATATGGCTTCTCCTCAAAATACTTTCTTTGCATGCTCCCCAAGTCAAATCCTTATCTTTGATGGAGAGCATTATGATTTCTGGAGTTCTCAAATGGAGATGATCTTTGTATCACAAGATTTGTGGGATATTATTGAAGACAGCTATGAAAAATGGCCCGAATCATCTTCTAGTGAGTCACGGATAGCAACAAAAGAGAAGCAATACAAAGAAAATGTGAAAAGAAATGCCACTGTGGTGAGAATCATAGAATAAGGAATGAGTAAATCCATCTACCCTCAAATCTTTGGCGAGAAATAGTCTTAAGGTGCTTGGCAAAAGCTGAAAAATGAATTTCAAGGATCTGAAAAAGTAATCTCTATTAAGTTGCAAAACCTTGGAGTAATTTCGACAATATGAAGATGAAAAATAGTGAAAAATTTAAAGATTTCTTCTCAAGAGCTGCTAAAATTGTAAATCAGATAAAAAGTCTTGGTGATGTTGTTCCTGAAAAAGAAGATTGCACAGAAGATCCTCATAAGTCTTCCTAAAAAAATTCAAGCATGTTTGTTACCATCATAGAGGAAACAAAAGATTTGTCAAAAGTTTTGATGTATGAATTAATAGGATCGTTTGAAGCTCATGAGGAGAGAGTAAACTAATATTCAGATTAGCCAATCTGAGCAAGTTTTTTAAACAGAGTTGAATTTGTCTGAAAAAGAAGGTGTCAAGATTGGATTATGAGCAAAGAGAAGGCTTTGTTCAAAGAAGAGGAACTCGTGGTGAAGGACGTGCTGGTAGGAGTTCAAGCCGAGGCAGAGGTGGAGGAAGAATAAATATTTCACTAGCAGCGCAAAATTTTCAGTAATTCTGAATTGTATTGTTCAATCTGTAAGAAAACACTTTGCAGGTTTAGATGTCAGTCATCACACCAAAGATTGCAGGTTTAGATATATTGCTTGTAAAAACTTTTATCATTCCTATAGTAACTGCTGGTTTAGAGACAAGAAAGAGAAGAATGAAGAGAAATAGGTTGCCCATCTTTCTAAGGAGGATGAGTCAGAACAACTATTTTTATGTGTTGGAGGAGATGAAGCACATTACTCCGGAAAAGATCATCATCAAAGGATTGCAGGAACTTGGTTTATGGATTTTGGGTGTTGCAACCACATCACTGGTGATAAGAGTTTTCTCACAACTTGATGAAAGTTTTACTTCTCAAGTTGAACTTGGAGATAGCAAGCAAGTGAAGATAAAAGGGAAAGGAATGATTGCAGTCCATACTCAAGAAGGTGAAGAAAAACACATTCATGGTGTGCATTACTCACAAAATATTACTCAAAATCTTCTTAGTGTTGGTCAAATGATGCAAAGAGGTTATAGGTTGGTCTTTGATGATGATCATTATAAAGTTATTAATAAAAGAATGAAGAAAACTATGGTTGTAGTGAAGATGAGCTTGAACAACCTTTTTTCTCTCAATTTGGAGACATTACATAAATTTGCATTGAAGAATGAAGTTGTTGATGAGTCATGGCTTTGGCATCTTCGATATGGTCATCTAAATTACAAAGGATTGCAATTACTGTAGCAAATAAAGATGGTGGTTGGATTGTCATGAATTCAAAGCTATGACAAAACATGTGAAGGTTGCATTTTTGGCAAACTGCATCGACTTCCATTTCCAAAAATAGCTTGGAGAGCTTCAGCTTGACTTGAACTCGTGCGTGCAGACATATATGGGCCAATTCAAACTCCATCAATTAGTAAACAAACGCTATTTCATCCTCTTTGTTGATGACTATACAAGGATGATTTGGCTTTATTTTTTGAACAAAAATCAGATGCTTTCACAATGTTTTTGCATTTTAAAGCTCTTGTAGAAAGGCAAAGTGGCTCTCAAATGAAGGCTCTCAGAACTGATCGTGGAGGAGAGTTTATCTTCAAGCGTTTCCTTGATTATTGCAAGGAAAATGGCATTCAAAAATAGATGACTGTACGCCACTCTCCCCAACAAAATAGTATGGCAGAAAGGAAGAATCGAACTATTATTGAGATGGCTCTTAGTATGCTAAAAGGGAAAAGTCTTCTCAATAAACTTTGGGCTGAAGCTGTCAATGTGGCTGCCTACATATTGAATCACTCCCTAACCAAAGTTTCTTTTAAAGCTTGGTTTAAAAGGAAGCCAGTAGTTGACTAACTCAAAGGTCTTTGGGTGTGTAGCTTATCCATTAACTCCTCAAACAAGAGAGAAATTTGATGAGAAAGGAGAAAAGTATATTTTCGTTGGCTATAGTGAAGAATCTAAAAGCTACAGGCTATTCAATCCTAGCACAAATAAGTTTTTGATTTCACGAGATGTTGTTTTTGATGAAATGGCAAAATGGAGAAATCATCTTACATGAAGAAAAAAACAACTCTTGGATTAATATTTCAACTGAAATTCAAGAAGAAGATCAACAAGTTGCAGAAAATTCTTATGTTACTTCTAATAACCAAGAATAGCAACAAGAAGACGATGTTGATATTGAAACTGCTCCTCGAAGGTATTGCTCCATGAGAGAAATAATCTCTTCATGTAATTCAGCCTTCTTAGTGCATGAATTAGAAATTTTTCAGAAGCACTAAAAGAGGAAGTATGGAGGAAAGCAATGGATGCAGAAATATAAAGCATCGTGAAAAATCATAGTTGGGAGCTTACAAACCTTCCAAAAGGAAAAGAAGCAGTAGGGCTGAAATGGGTTTATAAAGTTAAGTATGATGAGGCTGGAAATATTCAAAAATTCAACGCTCGCTTTAGTTGCAAAAGGCTATGCACAACATCCTGGTGTTGACTTCAATGAAACATTTGCTCCTGTTGCTAGAATGGAGATGATTCGAACCGTTCTTGCCTTAGCTACACAAATGGAGTTGATGGTATATAACCTTTATGTAAAATCAGCCTTTTAAAATGGGGAATTGCAAGAAAAAGTGTATGTGAAGCAACCTGAAGACTATTGTAAGAAAAAGTGTATCGCCCACACAAAGCTTTATACGGGTTGAAACAAGCTCCACAAGCTTGGAATAGTAGGAATTATTCTTATTTTTTGGGATATGGCTTTCTTAGAAGTCCAAATAAACCATTACTCTATGTGAAGAAAGAAAAAAAATGGAGATTTTCTAATTGTTTGCTTATAAGTGGATGATTTGATTTATACGGGTACAAATGGAGCAATGATTAAACATTTTAAGAAGGCTATGATGGAAGAATTTGAAATTCCCGACTTGGGACTTATGATGTATTTTCTAGGTATCCGAGTTAAACAATCAAGAGGTGAGATTTTTATTTCTCAAGGAAAATATACAGAAGGTTTGTTAAAAAAGTTTGGCATGGCAAAATGTAAATCTATTGCTACTCCAATGAATCCAAATGAAAAATTGCAGCAAAATGAAGATGATGGTGTAGATGCAACAACCTATAGAAGCCTTGTTGGTTCTCTCATTTATCTTACTAACACAAGGTCGGATATTGTTTAATCGGTGAGTGTTGTTTCAAGATTTATGTTGAAGACTAGCAAGGCAATCTATCTACAGCAAAAAGAATTCTTAGATACCTACAGGGAACAAAGAAAGAAGGAATCAAATATGAGAAGAATTCAAAATGTGACATAGTTGGATTCACGGACAATGATTGGGATGGTAGTAATGATGATCGAAGAAGCACTTCAGGATATGTTTTTTTGCCTTGGATCAAATGTGATCTCTTGGTGTTCAAGAAAACTAAAAACCATTTGGCTATTTGGCTGCAATAAAAGCAACTTGTGAAGCTATTTGGCTAAGGAGAATTCTTGTTGATTTGTAGCAGGATGTTTCATAATCAACTATAATTTTTGTGACAATATGTCAGCTATTGCAATGACTAAAAACCCAGTTATCCATGCTAGAAGCAAGCACATTGAGTTGGCCATCATTTCATCCGTGATCTTGTGAGCAAAGGTGAAATTCACTTGGAATTCATCAACACACATGAAAATGCTGCAGATTTTCTAACCAAAGCACTTGCAAGAGATAAGTTTGAAAAGTTCAAGCAATAATTGAAAATCACAAATTAAGAGGGGGTGTTAAGAGGTAATTTAGATTTTCAATGTTTGATGTGTTTGACTAGTCTCACAGTTGACTGATCCTTAATCTTGTTAGTAATATATGTTTGTATTGTTGATGTATTATCTCTATGTGTATGTTAAGAGTGTTCTCATGTGATGAGTCCCACATGTTGCTGAATTAACCAGAAAAAGAAAAAGTAAGGGATGTCACATGGGTTTTTTTTAGGAACTATCTCTCTTATCATAATATATATGCAATGGAATGAATGAAATGCTGAAAAATTCTGTAGAATTTTGTATTGTGAGCAAAACCTAACATCAATGCATACATTGTCTCAACTTTCTTCTTTTTTCCTACAAAGTGTTTGAGAAATTGTCTAAAAGAGTATCATTCAAGCTCTTGGCTACATCCTACAACAACTACAAAGAAACAAATTGCAGCTTCTGTAAATTGAGGTGAGCCCAGCTATCATGTAGGAATTTTAGTTTCATCTCTAATACATCTTTCCTGGATCTTGAATTCTGATCTTGAAGTGATCCAATCACTACGATGGAGCGGATCCAAACTAGAAGTCCTATCTGTTACCGCTAGAAGAGTTTCCCCAACTCCTTGTCGGCGGTGGCTGCTGTTGTACTGCTCACTGTTCCATCATCTCCGATGATTCCCCTTATGTACCGTCATATACGTATTGCCTCTACCAGTAACGCTGTCATCCCCCGATGGCAACAGCACTCCGCTACCCACGCGGCCAGGTAGCGACTCACTAAAGTCATGGCGTACCAGCCTGCGAACGATGCCGGTAGCAACAACGATGAGGAAGATGATGTTTTTATCCTTGTCGTCGAGTACAGCACCCTGGCCCTGCTCTCACTTACCAGTTGCTGCTGCTGCGAAGAAATCAATGCTACCTCTAAATAGAGTTCTCAAGAGTGGATAGGTTCTCAAAATATTACGAGTGAGATCACTCTTCGCTGAAGGTGAGAAGAAGAGGAAAGCTATTGGTGGCCCTTTGGGACAGTGATGAGATGGAGATGGACATCGATGGTGATAATCAGTGGTTTGATTGTGGCAGAGCTGGAGATATGAAGCTTACCAAAAATAGGAACACTTTGTTGAAGGAGATGCAAATCCAAAACCATACGGCAATCACGATCGCTAGGAAGGTGGTGGTCGCTGTACCCAAGGGACTTCTATTGGCTGTAACTTTGACACTTGCATATTCAATGAGGAAGATGATGGCTGATAAGGCTCTGATGATTGTTGTAGCAGCTTATGTTGGTTGCAATATGTCTGTTCTGGAGACTGGGGAAGCTATCGAAGTGATTGACTCACCTACTAATAAAGCTATTTTTTCATGGGATATCAAGCAGGGAATGAAGTTTAATGATGGAAGATCACAATCCTCCATGCTCTCTTAAACTTAAGTCCGACCCATACCAATGATCCAATACAGCCTCAAAGTTTCAGAGAATGATCCTATATCGATACTCACTGAAGAACAAAGGAAACATATAAACATGTGTTGCCAAATCATGCAAGAGTATAATTCATGGATGAAGTTTAATCATGGTTGCCCGCTTTACATATATTGAAGTCAAGATAGAAGAGCTACTATTCTTTGGTTCTTGATGAGAAATCAATTAACCCACTCACAGATAATGAATTGCAGCTTCTCTTATTTCTAATGACTGATGTAATTATCTAATGCTGATGCTTGTTCTACCAGATTGAGAAAACACTTGCACTATTCTCTGATTCAAAACATATATTGACATATTTATTTTAAATAAATGCTTGCCTGCCATTTCAGTGAAGATCATTGCAGGCATTTTTATCCCCAATGTTGTCATTTTTTTTTGTAGTACTCATGGTATTCTGGAAATTCAGAGCAAAAGTTGTCACGCCCTAGCCCAAAGATAGACTAGCTGATGGACCGAGCCGCATCCAACAAGGTCGAGCCCCTACGGGTTCAAGGCCTCAAAACCTGATTTAGAGCGGGCAAAATATAACAAAACCAATGAAGAGGAAATAAAAATGGTGCGAAATACAATACGATCTTACAAATACAAGAATCCAAAGTACAAATGTAGGTTTTTAAACATTTCAAGAAAATGACAACCCTAGTGGATCCATCCTAGCACTGGCTGAACATCACTAGTCTTAAGCACAAAAACCTTAGAGTCCAGTACCTAAAAAGATGGAAGAAGAGATGTTAAGTAACTCGGTTACTCCTTAAGTGGGGTGAAAACAAGTGGAAAACTCATAAATACCCGTAAATACGGAAAATGGTTATTTAAACATTTCCAAAACATAATATTTTTCCAACAAGAAAATTCAGAAGTGTGTTTCAAGTATACTGGATTATTAGAATAATATAAGTCTTCGAAATCATAATTTAAACAAAATGCAAAGTATAATATTCTAATAAAAGAATAGTTCCAAATATGTCATTCACCAAAATTTAAAACCCAGAAATATGATCTTAGAAATACAACAACTTCAAGATAGGACAAAAAGTTTGTGTTTTTGCAGATAATCAAAATCAAAAGGGCAAAGTAGAAAGTAATAGATGTTCAATATATGTCTCCAAACTCACTATAGATGCTAGAAGTCATTTGTTTTACCCTTAGTGTCCTAGCTAGAATAATGAAGTCATTTATTTACCCTCGGTGACCCAAGACAGAATATCAAATGCCCGTTAATTATATCACCTAATAGACATGGTGTGAATCTACAATCTCATTTTTCTAGAATTTTTTGTCGACAAGGTTAGAGTTTAACCCCCCCTTCCCCCCTTCCCCAACAACAAGGTTGTACGTCGCTCATTTGGAGACCAAAACATTCAGACAAAATTCCAAAACATAAAATTCAAAATATTCACAAATATCTCCCAAATACTCACACGAGTAGAAATACAGAATTTCAAAATCACACTTTAGTGAAGAAAACACGACAAATTTTAAGATAACAAATAATTAACAATAAGTAATAATCTAGGTAAGGAATAAAATAAAAATACTGAGTATATGATCAATGATAATATGAAAGTAGATTCAAGGGACATGATAGTCACATTGAGCAAAATAAATGACCAATGGGAGTGATTCTATCACTCCTTAACAATATAAACCTATAAAGGCTAGAACATCAAAGTCCTTCCATCAAACTCCAATCACAAAAGTAGCTCACAATTAACCTCAATACCAAGGCCATAAACACCGACACACAAGTAAATCAGTCGGGTGTGCTATAGTGATAGTTATAGTAATGTTGACCCTTAATTCCTCACATACATACATATACCATCGATTATGCTCTTTTATATTTCCATGCACTAGCATGCTCACCAATTCCATATTGAGGGTATTACATTGACAATGGCTATAATTACATATCCAATCCACACCCATGATTTTTTTTTTTTTTTTGCCATCATTCAATTTTATCAACCATGCATCTTATCATAATTGTCAATTTAAAACAAGTTATCGATTCAAAGACATAAACCTAGTTTTCTCCTCCATTATTAAATTAACTTTGAAACACCATACAATGTCAACCATTGTAAGCTATCTAAAGCATTTAATCTAATTATGGTTTAACATTAGTTCAAGAACACCTCCAATATCAAAGATGCAATAACACTAAGGCAAAATTACCATCTTTTCAATTCTTTACAGAATATAATTATCATGTCATCTCATCGCTAAATTTCTTCAATTCTAGATTCATACTACTACATTCCTCTAGATTCAATTGCAATTCATATTACCATTTTCATTCTTGAACATTAATGCTTTTGCATTTCTTCACATAAGTTTCCATCAATGCTTTACATTTTGTTATGAGCATACATCTCTCCTCCTCTCTCTATCTCCTTCACATAATCCCAACATATCATAAAAACATAAACAACCTCTCCCATTTCCAAACCAAAGAATTACATAAAGATAAATTCCTCACATAATCAAATTTCACTTGACAACATGCACAAACACTTATAATTTACATCCATAAATAAGCATGCACACACTCTTCACATGTGACCATTTGTAACATCGTTGACATTTAAAAGAAAATCTCCGACATCGCTAGCTTCAATGCCTACAAGTGTTCTATCAAGCACTTGCACTAAAACCACAATGACATTTCATCGAGCACTTTTGCGGCATCAAACAAACCTCTAGATTAGCATACCCAATTCTTTGCCCACATACAACATATACAATGTAAATCATCATCTTCCCATAATTCTTCCATTCTAGTAATTTAACACAATCAATGACATGGATATAAACACATTTCCTTACCTCTTGATTTTAAGCCAATTCCACAAGATATGCATATTATCACCCACACATGAGATCAAACAAGCACATTTAGAAATTTCAACTCATATTTAGAAATAAGCAAGGAATCCACACTTATCATTCCTTCATACATATGAGTGCTCATACAAACTAACAACTAGGCCCATCAATACCATTGATGACATTAACAATGAATTAAATCAAACAATTCTCACAATTATGTCTCCAAATACTTGTATTCAACACTTAGAGGCAATTTAACAAACATCTTGTGCATTAACCCAAATTTTATCTCATGAACTCTAACATAACTCATGAATATGATTCCTTTACACATTATTCTTCACTTGCATAATTCACAATAAATCTAACTCCCAAGGTCTTAAATTTTCATGAACCAAGTTAGCATCAAGTATGATATTCTAACAAAATAATGCCAAGTTTCCAATCAACATCATGTCAAATCAACACCAAAACATGCAAATATAATATAGAAGAATAAAAAAGGATTTGGTTAGCCCACTCACCTTGGAATCTCCTCTTCTCATCCTCCTTACTTCTATTGATCTAAGGAAAGCAAGAGAGGAAATAAGAAGAAAACAAAGCCTAAGTTATTCTAAGGTTATGATCAAGAACACAAACTGTAACTCAATGAAAATGAAAAGATTTACCTACATTTGTCCATCAAAAGCCAAGAAATGGAGAAAGAAATGGCTAGGGTTTGCAGCTCTTGGTTGAAGGGGAAATGGAAGAGAAATAGCTGAAGTTTTAAAGAAATTCTCATGTTGCTACAGTACCATTGTTATAGGGCTGAGTAAATGCTACAATGTTGGGCTGAAAATGCCACAATAATGAGCATAAAAAAACTGGGTTATAACACAAGTAATGTCAATATTTCTAAGTTCTAATGATGTAAGTCTGAGTAGAACCGATAGTATTGAGGTTAAGGTGTTTATTAAGTCTTACCAATCAACATTGACTACTGAATACTCGTATTTTGAGCTCAATAAAAAAAATGACTGATAGCTTCAAGCACAAGTTCATTGTTGTGAAGGTCTTGGACAAGTCTATGTTATTATTCATGAAGAACAAAGGGCAAATATGCATGCATGGGCCACGTGATTTGCTTGTAAAGTTCTAAATTAATCATTAATAAGAAGTGCATACACTTCTTATTTATGAATTTGATGCCATTTAAATATATATATATATATATATATATATATATATGAGAAGCATGCAATGGTATGCATGCATACTCACATGCATGATTCACTGAAAAAAAAAAAGAAGAATTCAAAAGCTGGTCCCACACCATGAAAAGGATGCATATGGGAATGAATAAATGATGAGCATGCATTGTGAGGTTATTTTTGTAAAAATTAAATCCGGGCATTCTACATGGTATGCAATCATGCTCATATATATATATACATGTATGAAATTTCATAGCAACGACAAAATGCTCATCTCGAGGCAGTGACAAAAAATTTGTTTTAGAAAGTATACACAAATTTTAAAGCGATGACGAGATACATATCTCAAGATGGCAACTAGCCATGCAATGTTGTGAAGAAGCATAGGTAGTGATATCTGATATCTGATATCTATATATATATATATATATATTTACATGTAAAATTTATATGTTCACATATAAATTTTACATGTAAATATATATATGTAACAAATAAGTAATGAAATTTTCCCAATTTTCTGTCTTGTACTTGAGCCCTTAATCAGAGGTTCTCAAGATTTTAATCTGGGATAATTAATAATAGAGGCTCACCTCTATTAAGAATGGAAGAGTCCACAAATTAAAATAAAATAACTAATATAACATTTGTGATTCGATATATTGCCCAGTGTCTCTTCACCGACACGACGCCAGGACGCTTATTTCCAATCCCACACCTCCATGATTGCATCACATATTGCTAACCATTCTCTTGCTTCCTCACGTGCTTGGGATTGAGTTCTAAACTCTTGCACATTAGGTTCCCATTCTTCAACATCGGGTATATAAGTATCATTACCGCCTTATAAAATATAATTGTGTAAAATACAACACATAGCCACAATCCACTTGTGTTCAAAATGGAAAGAATGGTCTAGATGTGAGAATTTTGAAGCGATTCTTCAAAGCTCCTAACGCTCATTCCATAGTAGTGTGCAATGAAGAATGTCTATAATTAAATAATTCCTTGCTATTTGATGGCATGCGGGTACTAAATTCCTTAAGATGATAGCAAACACCACGACATGGTGATATAAAACCACCTCTTGTGGAATATCCTGCATCCACAAGGTAATACTTACCTACATGGATATTTGTATGAGTTATTCCTATAATATAATATAGTAATAATTTAAATTTTTGTCAAACAGTAACATACCTTCAAACACTATAATCCTATCCTCTCTTTCTAAAGCATCACGAAGGACAAGTTCATCATTTGTTAAACCCTCTTAACTAGCTAGAACATATGTAAATCTTAATTGAAAGCCAGCTGCGGGCAATTCATTTTGAGTGGGATATGGTTTTCTCACACGAAAATGAGCTACAATTTTCTTTTGAACGGATGTGTGGATATGTGTACCATCAAGCACTCCTATGCAATCCTATTTATTAATGGACAAAAATTTTACGTATTGTATATAAGTCTGTTTCCAAAAAATAGAGTAAATCAATATTTCCTTAACTTAAAATATGGTATAAACCTTGGATCATGTGTAATGACTGAGCTAGTAGTTGTGCGGGCCGGTTGGATTAATTCACCCTGAAGCTCTCTTATGGCGTATAATACATGTTTCATTGGAACGAAAAAAAAAATTTACTCCAATCACCCTATTCCTTACATTATGACCAAGAATGTGAAGAGACATCGCTACTTGCTCTTCGACGATTATATGAGGGTGTTGCACAACAATCCTTTTGATTTCAATAAATCATATAGCCCAAAAAATACAACCCCTTTCATCCTTAGCATTACTATACCAGCCTCCTCGGATTCATGTATTATTCTTGAAATATAGTTTGTACGTTGTTGATCCCTATTGTAATACGGCTCCTGTGGCAAATTTAATCCTCTTCTCTTACTGTACCACCTTAATGCTGCAATTGCAACAACGGTAGCGGCGGCAAGTACAACACTTTCATCATCAAATTGATTATCCATTTATAATCTAAGTTTAGATTAAAAAAAATTACTACAAGCCAATGACCAATTTACTACAAACCAATGACCAATTAAACCAATGGCCAATCTCAGAAGAATTACATTCATAGCAAAAAAGAGAATTGCAGGACATAAAACCCACTTTTCTACCTTTTCCAATTTATCTAACATGTGATAATTGTCTCAACATCATCCAACCTACTTTTATCCCTTTTCCAATTAATACTACAACCCAAGAGTTTAATGTGGATCATAAGCTTTTTAGCCTTGGAAATTAGCACTCTTGAAATTATATTAGAGAAGAGAACATGTAAGAAACCCTTTTGTCTGTGGTCATGCATGTGCTTAAACCAAGAAAGATGCAAGGATTGAAATTGCAAAACCAGACAGTAATTCAACAACAAAAGATAACCACAACAATATGTGATTTAATCAAGTAATGAAATAAAAAAAAGGAGTGTCATTTTCAGCCAAACACAAGAATTAAATGTTTTAAGGCTTTAAGCAACCTTCTTGCCTGATAAATCAACAAAAAGTGAAGAATTAAAAATCACGTAATCAAAAAAATTCCAACAATGAAGACTAACTGCAAAATTTTTATTTAATCACAAAAAATGATAGAAAAGTGTTTGATTGAAAATCCAAACATAAACCAAAACTTTTCACAAAGCATTCAGGGATGTCACAAAAAAAATAAATAATCATGGGATAGATTGCTACCAAAAAACACATAATCCCTCAACAATCATGACATTTCAATAGCATCATTTACCCTGTCTAATTTTGGCAATAAAAATATGCCACAATGTGATGCCCTTTGTAATGAAATTCCTATCAAGAATTATAAAAACAACTAACAAGAATACCAAAAATGAAACATGAAATCCCAAACATCAAACTCAGGATCGTTTGTCTTGCAAATTAACAACCATAGCAAATCCCTAAATCATTTTACAAATAAAAACCAACTTTTTCCTGAGAGAAGGCAGTAGCGATGACTTCCTAGAATTTGGTGAGGACTTACGAGCCGCTGGAGATGACTTTCCTGGAGGCGGCGAGGAATTCCTAAGAAGCGGAGATGACTTCCTAACATGCAGGGGAAAGGATCTCCTCTTTGGACATGGAGAATGGCTCCCGGAGCTCACACTGTAGGATTGCAAGGATGAAGAAGATAACGACCTGGATCTAGACCGAGGGAGAAGAGATCGGGTGAGGGAGATAGAAGAGGGATAACTTTAATCCAACACAAATGCTGCATTTTGACTTACGATGAAATTGGTCGTAAGTCTAAAAGTACCAAAACACCCAAAATCCATATTTTAATTGACTACATATATCCTTTCACAGCAAATCAAACAACCCATGTTGGCATTTTACCTGTAAATCAAA
Organism: Dioscorea cayenensis subsp. rotundata; assembly: GCF_009730915.1. Taxonomy (NCBI): domain Eukaryota; kingdom Viridiplantae; phylum Streptophyta; class Magnoliopsida; order Dioscoreales; family Dioscoreaceae; genus Dioscorea; species Dioscorea cayenensis. The sequence goes on along the minus strand of NC_052480.1, from coordinate 9,903,717 downwards.
TTACATCACGCCTACTTACGGTCAAACGAACAACCCTAAAAGGTGGTAGGTTTTGCGTGAAAAATATACAAGCATCACTACCATCTTAAAACAAATATCATTATACAACCTCCACTACCATTTTAAAAAATCACTTCAAGTAAAACTACTTTTCAAAAACACCTCTACTACCATCTTAAAAAATAACTATTAGAAAACATCACTTTCACAAAGAATTTAGAACAATGCCTTAACCCACTGCTTCATCCACTAATTCAAGCCAAAATAATGAGATGGATCCATGCTCTTGATGAATAAGATGCATGCCAAGAAGTACAATAATATGTTTTGCATGTCATTGCTTTGGACTAATAACGTTCTCTATCTTAAATCTATGTTTTGCATGTCAAAAACAATAACCATTTCTTCATGAATCATATTAAATCTATATGAATGAGAGAGAGGAGAAGAAAGAAAAAGTATGTTTTTTGAAAGATATAGGATGATGGCAATGATCGAGGAAATAGTAGCAAGTCATGTGAAAGAATACTAGGTCATTTTTGTGTTGCAAAATGTGTCACACTTGAAAGATAAGCAATATTTTCCAAAAAATTAATCCCTTCAAAAATTTTTAAGGGTCTTCATTCACAAACCTGGAGGAATATTGTAAGGTGTGAAAATAACTAGTCAATATGAATAAGCATGCTCATATTGACTATAGGGCATCAACACAAAGGGCTACCTGAATATTGCAAGGTTCTAAAGCAAAACTGGGATGAGTTTTATCAAAATTCTCCCACTCCTTTACATCAAAAGGATGGCACATGATCTCTTCATTTGTTTCATGAGTGGCATGCCATGTCATATGCAACACAGTCACTTGGGAAGCATACAACCCCTCAATCTCAAATTTAGTGGCAAGTACCTTAGTATGCCATATGCAACCGTTTTATCACAAGCATCAACTTTTATCACAAGTAAACCCAAGTCACATATTAATCTTTTATAACCATGAAAATCCTCATGCCATGTATTATCTCAAGGTAATGAGTTATTGTAAAATCTAACATTCTCATTAAAGTGATTCTCAGACTAATTGTGTTCAAACTTTATACTTAGCATCTTAGCAATGAAATCAAACTAGGTATAAGTCTCACATCAATATAAAAAGTTTTATCAACATCTTTTATGCAAATCTATGAAACCATTACACCTAAGTTGTTAGCTTCATCACTCAGGGACTATGGTAACCGCCTTACTCAGTTGGTGGTTGTGCCTCTTCGTGTAATGGTTACATATTTGGGCTTGTTTCACCATGCAATGAGGATGGATTTTCACAATCATAATTACCAACATCATCTAAACCCCAATGTGGAATAGAAGTAGGAGTTAGGTCTTTAAAATTCCCAAACCCCTGATCCCACTAGTTAGTTTGTTCTAACAATTGATCAACCCCAAATTGTTGTTCTTCATGCCACATTGCCTCACTATGACATGTCCAATTAAAGTAATTAGCTATAAAATCCTCTGCAGAAAGAGGTGAACTTTCCACTTTATCTAGGCTAAAAATTTCAAATTATCACACTTCCCGAATGGACACCTAATTAATGAGCAATCAATTTTGCTCGGGTTTGTGCCAGTTTTGTATTTAATTAATTTAGCCACACCAACAATAAACTCATTAGATTAACACATTACAATCAAACAAATTATTATTACTATACACAATTTTTCATGTTTTTGTAATGACATTATTCTCGAGATATTTAAAAATATAATTAGTTAGTATTACATGCAAAGGTAATTTGCAACACATTTTTGCTAAAAACTATGATAAAGGCTATTGATGTGGAGAATAAGAAAAGCTAAGAAGCATGCATGAAGAATAACAAGAGTTAATCTCATGTTTGATAGACATTAGATAATGGTCTACCTAGTCTTATGAAATGTTCCTTGATTTTAGTGTTAGTGGTGATGTTGTTAGCCATTCGATAAATCTTTGTTATCATCTATAAATAATGATAAGCAATGTAATAAGTTGCATTGATTTAGAACCATTGAGTAAACAATTGAATTTCTAGTCTCTCTTTCAAATATATTTTGTTTTATTCTCAACACTTGGTATATGAGCTAGGTTCTTATGGCAACCAATGGTATTTTAGCCAACATCACTCAACCATCCTTACCTATCTTCAATGGAGAAGGTCATTATTACTAACGTACTAAAATGAAGACCATGTTTAAATCACATCATCTTTGGGAGTTGTGGAGCATGGGTTCTCAAAGTCTGATGATGAAGCTAAGCTGAAGGAAAATAGAAGACTAGACTCCAAAGCACTATTCTTTATTCAACAGGCTATGCATAGGTCCAAGTAGACTATCATATAGTAACTGTCAATACGTCCAAAGAGGCATGGACGATGCTAAAAATAGAGTACCAGGGGTCATTGAAGATGGTGACAGTCAAGCTTCAAACATTCGGGTAGGAGATTGAAAATTTAAGCATAAAGAGTGACAAAACAATGTAGGACTACATCACAAGGTTGATGAGCATTGTCAATCAGATGAGAGGATACATTGATCTCATCCATGATCAAATAGTTATTTTGAAGATATTAAGGAGTTTATCTTCAAAAGTTTGATCATGTCGTAGTGGCTATCGAGGAGTTCAAAGACTTGACAACCTACACTGTGGATGAACTTAGCAGTTCTTTGCAAGCTCATGAAGATAGGATCCTTTGGTCATCTGAGAAGATTGAAGAGAAAGCTCTCTAAATAGAGGAGGAGATACATCATACCAAGGAAGCTAAACGAAGTGGAGTAAGAAGACGCGATAGAGATATGTCTCGGGATAGACATCTGGACAGAGAAGAGGGAGACATCTAGATGCAGAGACCGAAATTACAATGGGCAAAGGAATAGCAACTCAACATCCGTGTCATAATTACAAGAAATTTGAGCATATCAAAAAGGATTGTTGGCTCAAGGAGAAGAGTGCTAACCTTGCTAAAGAAAAAATTGTGAGTAATCTCTTCATGGCTCAAAATTATGATACTAATCTAGTTGCATGCAATTTATGGCTCCTTGATAGTGGGTGTTCAAATCATATGATTAGTGTGTAGGAGTTGTTTAATGAATTAGATGAGACTAGGATGTAGACAGTGAGGCTCAGTGATGACAAGGAAATTCAAGCTAGAGGTCGAGTCATAGTTGCACTTTCAACCTCACAAGGGAAGGTAAAAGCTCTTAAGGGATGTGTATGCTTCAACTGTTGCACATAACCTACTAACAGTTGGTCAATTGATACAAGCTGGCTACACATTGTCTATTGATGATGCTAAGTGTTATATCAGAGATAAAAAACATAGGCTTGGAGATAGCCATAATGGATTCATAATCGAATGTTTCCTCTAGAAGTCTCAATGGTTAAAAGTCTTACTTACTAGCAAGGCCATGGAGATTCAAGGCTTTTGGCATTGAAGGTACGACCATCTTAATGCCAAAAGATTGCGAGCTACTAAGTCAAGAGAATGGTTCATGCTCAACATTGAACACGTTGGTGTTTTGTGAGGGTGCATATATCGGGAGATAAGAGCTTAGCTTCATGCGGTCAAGCATAAGTGAGCATCAACACGCTGAGAGCTCATTTATGCGATCTTTATGGACCCATGAAGATTGAATCTATTTGACATAATTTATACTTTATACTCTTTCACTCTATGAGTATAAGCGGACGAGATAGGTGTAGTTTATCAAGTATAAATCATAGAGTCTTGAATGTTTTAGAGATTCAAGGCATTAGTAGAAAAGCAAGCAGGGTTGTAGTATGAAAATTTCTACTCGTATAAATAGAGAAGGAGGTTTCAATCAAGGAGTTCATCAACTACTATGATGAGCATAGCATTCATCATGAGCAAACAACACCCTACAACCACAGATAAAAACAACATGGGTGGAGAGTAAAAACATTCATGGAAATGGCCATAAGTCGTATTGATGAGAGAGCACTGCAAAATAAATTCTAGGCAGAGCGTGTGAAATATGACAATATACATTTTGGATCTTTCAATGAAGATAGTGCTGAACTAGACACCTTATAAAGCATTTAAATGTACATCGCCTCTATAAATCATCTAAGTATGGGTCTATTTTCCTATACTCTAATTAACTCTCAAACCCATTACAAGTTTGATGTTAAGTCTGAGAAATGCATATTTACTGGCTATTGTAATGAAAGGATACGAATTGTATTATCCTATAACTAGGAAGGTTATAGTTAGAAAAAATGTAATGTTTTGTGAAAAGGAAAGCTGGAGTTGGTGCAATCAAGAAGAAGAACAGTTGAAGGTTCACGTGGAAATCTAAGAAGATCCATCTATTGAAACTGCATGAACACTAAAAGGCTAAATTGGGAGTCTAGGTGGTGATAATGCAAGTAGACACTCATGTTGCTCACAAACAGAAGAAAGGGGAAGTATTTTAAGTAGTGCAACTCCAATAGCTAGTAGTTCAACCAGTATATCTCAAACAAATGAAGAGAGGACTCCACAAGGAAAGATGAGTTCACTAAAGGAAATATATGATTCTTGCTCTTTTGTACTTTTAATTTTAGATCCCTTGATATATGAAAAAACAGCACATTCCAAGGAATGAGATTGGCCATGTAGGAGGAAATCGCAGCTATTGAGACAAATGATTTGTGGGAGTTGGTTGATATACCAAAAAAAAAGAATCTTGTGGGCCTTAAATGGGTGTACAAAACTAAACTACATGCAGATGAGAGTATTCAAAAGCTTGAAGCATGTGATAAGTGTTTGTTTAAACATATTTTTACTATAGTATTTTATGTAGATTGAGTATGGTTTTTATTAGATATGTGTGCTCATATTATGCGTGTTTCATTCTTTGGTGCAGATAAGGTGTGTCAAAGATATTTTAGAAGAAAGGAAGCAAAAATGGAGGTGTGGAGCACTTTTGGAGCTTTTCTACAAGTTATAAAAAGGGTCAACTTTCATTCTTTAGGTACTTTTTGGCAGAAGTTTAAGTTAGGGAGATGGCTAAGGTTTTGAGAGAGGGTCTTTGCATTAAAGGAGAAGCTCCAACATCAATCTTTATCTATTTCGTCATCATCAAGGTCATCAAGGGAGTCACACAGACCAAATTCGAAGCGGTGTACCTCTTGCCAATGGAGCAATTCTTTGGAGAGTTGGGAGCTAGTCATCAGACCATTTACTATGGATTTTGAGGGGGTTTTTCTATTGATTTTGATTGCTTTCATTCATTATTTTGCTTGACATTGTATTGCTTCATGGAGAGCTAAACCCTTTTGGGTACTTAGGCATATGAACCCTAGGATTTATTCTTTGTATGATTTAACTTTTGCTTTCCTTAATTTGAGATTGATGTTAAGTTTCAACCTTGTGTTTTAATGTCATGAAATCGATACTAGAGAGAGCTCAATTGTGTGTTTTAATCACGAGAGACCCACTAGGATTAAATTCACCAAGGTTGGAGAAGGTCGAGAGGGTGAGCTTTAAGGTAGAAGAGTGTCCCTTTTCCCTTACGAAGTGATTTTTCCTACACCCACATTTCATCGAGTTTCATGTAATCGTATGAATCTAAGTGAAGAGAAGATCACCATCGGAGTTTGTATGGGATTAGGTCAACTGCCTTGAGAAAGGAGTTGATCTAATTTTGAGAATCTGGTTAATCTATTTAGGTTCCCTAAAGCTCCATGCAATCGTATGTGGTTTTAGGGGAAAAGAGAGATCACCACTAAAACCTCGTAGGGGACTAGACATTGGTAACCTTGAGAAAGGAACCAGTGTGTTTTAGGATACCCATGACTCAACGTATCTTGATTAGGAAGCATTAGATAGATTTTGCAATCCACGAAAATCCTAGGAGATGCATCGCCCAGGTACCTATATCAAATTGATTGGATCTTTTTTGTTAATGCCTTATTGATCGTTTGCTTCTTCATTCAGTTACTTGCGTAATTACTCATCACACTACTTAATTGCGGTTAGATAATAAAGAATTGGTAAATGCTAGTACCCTGGTTCCCTGTGAATACGATTACCTAACCCTCAGGTACATTATACTACTTGAGCGACCCGTGCACTTGCGGTACATGCAAGAGATGTGTCAGCACACCTCGTTGCAAAGGGCAATGTGCAACAATAAGGAGTCGACTTTGAAGAAACATACTCACTGGTCCCCCTTTGATTCAAAGCTGCATACATTCAAAGGAGAATGAAAATAAGCATGCTTCGGGACTGAAAGTGGCTTAGTAAATATTTCTACAGCTTGTTCCTCTATAGTACAATAGTCCAAGGATATAAAACCATCAACTATTAGACCTCTGATGAAATGATATCTCAAGTCTATATACTTTATTCTAGCATGTAGTGTAGGTATCTTTGCAATAGAAACGGTTGATCTATTGTCACAAAAACAACAAAGTTGCACCTAATTGTTTTCGCATCAAATCGAGAGCAACCTGCAGCCACTACAACTTGACAAAGCTATAGAGTTATATAGATGTATTCAGCCTCGATAGTCGATAAAGCTATGATCTCCCTATAACACCATGAAATAGCACCATAGACTAGTGTAAAAATGCTGCTAGATGTACTTCTTTGATCCTCGATAGATCTCTGCCTAGATAAGTGATCCTTACACCCAATCAATTTGAACTTTGAGACTTGAGTATACATTATACAAAGCCTTGAGTTCTTGCCACATACCATAATATTCTCTTTGTTGCTCCCATGTGTTGTGTTGAAGGGCAGCTCATAAACCTTAATATCATACTTACTGCAAAATAAATATTAGGTCTAGTATGGGTTAAATATAATAGACATCCAACAATAGCTGTATATCTCATCACATCTTCATGCCTTACCCATCCTTTAGCTAAAAAATGGTCCACAAAGATTGGCATGGATGAGCTCTAGTAGTGTTGATGCTCGCCTTGCTTGACCAAAAGGAAAGGAACATCTTGTTTGCTTCCATATATGCACCCCTCACAAACACCAATGTGTTCAATGTTGGGCAGTCCACAAACCATTCTTCTTTGACTCAATAGCTGTAATCCTTTGACATTGAGATGCAAAATGTAGATCGTCTTCCCTATTTATCCATAATCAACAAAAGATGCAAATTAATACAGTATTGCAACAATTATGACAAATTTCAATTAGCAATATACAACATAATTTAATTCACCTAAGACCCATAACTTAATCACCTACAAATGGTGGGATACACTAAATTAAACCCTAAAAAGCAAAATAATAGAGAGTTTAGGAGAGAAAGACATCATACCAAGTTATATCACCAAGAATGAAGTTTTGGAGGCATTATTAACAAATTATTATACTTGGTTTATTAAAAAACTATGAAATCTTGTGAAAGAAGTGAGAAAAATGTAAAGATAAGTGCCCTAAAAAGTGAGTTGAAGAAAGGAAGAGCTTTTTTAATACTTATCCCAAAATACAAATACATTATTATGGTTGGTGGAAACTTGAGACATTTTTTGCAACACACAAAAGTAGTTACAAAAATATATGTGCAGATCTATATCATAGAATTATATGCATTTATATGTTATTATATTTATTTGAACAAATTGTAAAGGAGTTACAAAGTGTTCCAAATAAGTGGCGCTTTGAATTGTATGCAAAATGGGCTTTGCAAATTTTGGACACTTTTACGAGGATTGTACTAGCGCATCATCTTGCATAAAATTTTGGAATGAGTTTTACAACTAAGTAATAATTATATTAGAATTGCATCAATTTTATGTGTGTCATAAAATAGTGGTTTTCTTGTAGTAGAAAGTGATTTACGAGGAAAAGAGATTGACTTCATAAAGTTTGGTAGAATTTTGACTTGATTGAAGATGATGGGAAAGAAGATCGCTAAATGTAAAGTTTTGTAGTACATCGAGACTAGGGTGCTCAAGATCGGGCCATGGTCCATAGAAAAATCATTCGGACAAAATGTCTAATGATGATCAATGAGATAGTAATTAGTTGGTTTCTCAATGTACTTTAAGACAGTCACTTCTAATTTGATTGGGAGAGTTGTGTGTGATTGTCATCGTATGCATGATTTTTCCATACGCAACTCTATATGGAATGTGTTGATTAAATCTTGTTACGCATTCACCAGGAAGCCAATATTAATCTTGTGAGAAGACACATCAAAATTTGATTTCTTAAAATTGTATAAAGAGGAAAGGACGAAAAGCCAAATCCGTATTCGAGAAAACATTAGGAAGGATTAAGTTTACGTCTGTTGTTGTTCTTAGATTGACTCCTGTTGAGTTATATGTGCTTAACTCCCATTTTATTGAAATTATTCATACATTGTTAACTTCAATGGGGTCGTTAATATGAAAAGTATCACTTACTTTACACTTGATGCTCAAATGATGTTTATATTGAGTTAGTTTAAAAGAAGTCAAGTATAGTACAAAAGAGGAGACACCAGCGGAGTAAAGCGTAGAGTATCTTCATCTTGGATGTTGTGCTCACATTGCTTGAACCTAGTTGTTTGAGGAGAGTTTAGAAGGAGTTAGGGTGACTGCGAAGTGATGCTAATTCATAAAGAAGTATCAGTGTATGTAGAGTTTCTCAAAGTTAAGATTCCTTGAGATAGAGTGGCTCATGGTTCTCTTGATGGGAAAGAAGTTTAAAGTAAAGATGTCCCGCAGCCAGGTGGAATTCCACCTTTGTTGTGCTACATGTGCCATTGTATTATCCAGCGTGCTTTTATGCATCTAGAATTCAGTGATTTGAGACTCACGGTTGTATGTTAGAGAGGACTTGTATGCTCTAAAATTGTTGTTAGAGAATTAGCGTGAGTGTCCACATGTTATTGTTGTTTTAAAGTATTGTTTCAGTATGTTTTGCATTAGGTGTATTAATGTGAGATTTTCGTGTGATTAGTGTTGAGTGTATATTTGGATTAGGATATTTGGGTTGGTACATGATGGTTAGATGGTAGAGAATAATATGTATTTTGGTTTTAGTTTAACTGATTGATTCCCTTGGATTTCTCTGTAAGAGCAAGTTGATGTTGGTAAATGAGTTTATTAGTTTCTACTACTATGCATCAATAAGTGACAGGTTACTTGAACTAATTGGGTCAAAGCTTGTACTATGTATTATGTCGTCGTTACATGCTTCATATGTGGGGCATGTGTGTGTGTTTCGAGATTCGACACTTGATTAATGATTATATCATGTTTGTGTCTGAGTGTTTTGATGTTATATCCTTATCTTGACATTTTCCTTGATTAGACATGTTTTCATGAATTACTTGCTCCTACTCCAAAGTTCTATATATATATTAAGGTAAGAAATATTTCTCACATAGTCTCTCACAATAATGGTATAATTCTCTCTGGTTTTGATGAATTTTATTGGATAGATATCATTGAGTTATAAAGGAGGAAAGAGTGAGAGGCGTTTCTTTTATATGTTGTAGGAGTGCTCGCATTGGTAATCTCTTGTATTGAAAATAATTGTTAAATGATAGTCACAGTCATTCTTGTCGGAGTTCAGGTGATTGACTGTATCTTCTGTCTCAGCTGAAACAGACATCGACTTTTCAGTTAGTAATGTGTTCCTCGCCAATGATGATGAGTGGTCGAGCATGAGAAATGAGGGAGGTTACTAAAAGATAGAGATTGAAACAGCAAGTCCATTGGTCCTCTACAAATATTAAGTTCAAACTTCTCAACGACAAAGGATAACAGCTGCTACAAACAGAGGAAACCCTTAACTTTGAGAATAAAAGCGGTTGTTTAGGTCATTAGATATAGATTTATTTCTTCAAACTTCACACAAAAGATAAAGTACTAATATACTTGATGAGCTTATGGAGATTGAGATGTGTGGTACACCATCACTTTGGATCCACAAGTTCCTGATATCATTTTATGTGGTGATGGTTTGAGCGCGATGTTTATTATTTACATGCGGGAAACATCTCTGAAGGAATATATTATATCTCTCAAAGATAGAAGTTTTCGATTCATTTTAGCTCTTTTGTTCATGGTTGTGCTTTGCTTAACATGGCCAGTATAGTGCAATGTGCAGTCAAAGGAAGAACAAAGCAATTTAGACCAGGGTGCACCGTTGTTTAAACATCAAAACATGTAAACATTCTTGTGCAAGAATAACATTAAGAAAGAATACACATTCTTCAACATTTTTGGTTGCTTAACCTATCCTATGCTGGCAGTTTCATTAATTTACTCTTTAACAGCCTGCCATTGTGGACTACTCCATTTCGATGATAATCCAACAGTATTGCTCCAAAGTCAAAGATCGGGACCAAATTTATGCTTCTTAGCTTGCTTGTACGCTTTTTCCCAGCAAGTCTTTGCGTTTTCTAGCTCCGCATCGAGGTTTTAGTTTTCATTTGTTACAGGTGGCATTTTCAGATACCTAATTCTTTCAAATTGTGTGCAGAGAAACACTTATCCCATTGACTCCATCTTCACTCTTCAACTTTGCAAATAGTGTCTTCACCAATTCTTTGTTCTCTCACTCAACATCACTGGCGAAATTGTTCCTTTTCCAAAATTAGTCTGCACCTCACACATCTCAGTAATTGGGAGGCTTTCACGCTATTTCTTTGTCAAGGCATATCAGCAGCACTGGAGAAAAATTCTAACACCCAGCACGTACAGCAAGGCAAGGTGTTCGTATCATTCCCTCCTTTCAAGCGAGAACCCTAATCTATGGAGCCAAATGCGTACGCCCGGTAATTCTTGCCAAAAAATCTCTTCAGATTCAGCATCATCACCGTCATCTCAATCAAAACTCTTGTTCAACTTGTCGTATCACAATGGGTTCACATATCTCCATAACTCGTGGCACTTCTCCCCACCTAAGCCCATTAATCTAAATAATACATTCTGGGCAGCCTGCGGATTGGGCCCGGTAGCATTGCGGCAGTCAGTTGCCTGTTCTATTTTTATCTCTTTTCTTACATCAATCCATACACTTTCCGTTACATATAATATATTACAGTGTGTTTCCTCTTTTCTTCGTTCTTTCTCTTCAGTTTCTAGCTAAGCAATCTTAACTTTCTTTATCCTACAATTTTTTAGAATTTCTTCGCTTATTGACAGAAGGAAGGGCGTAAGTGTACAATTTAATCGAATTAGGAGTTCTATATAGGGAATTTTTGTGGAGCAGGAATTCCTGAATTTATAAATAAGTATTAATCCCGCGCATTGATAGGGAAGAATGAAAAAAATAAAAAAGTTAAAAGTAGAGTATAAAAGTTTTTTGTGGTTTTATATAGATTCTACGTGCAGTTTATAAGCTCAAGCAAGGTGCTTATTGGCGGCCGATATTTGAAAAATCTTACATCATCAACACGAAACAATTTGGTATGTCTTCAGGTTAAATATTACCAGAATTGAAATAATAAAAAGATGCAAAAATATGATTATAATAGAAAGTTGAATTAAACAACAGTTAAAAGTTGACTAATAAAACATACAGAGCTAGCAAATCGACTATGTTCGCTTTATATTATCAAAATATTTATTATAAAGGAATAATTAGATTAAGGAATATAAAAGGGGATGTGTTGTTCTCACGTTATAAGATTAATGGACTGTTCCGGAATCATTCGTTCTGCAATTGGTGAGCTGTATGTTCTCACGGGTTAACTATAGAAAGATATTCTCAATACGTTTTCTTATGTTTAGTATTAATAATACTCTTTTTGGAATGCTGTTTTCTCGTCGTTATTTTATAAGGCTCAACAAAATGTCAGAAAATGTTTTTTATTATGAAATATAATCATTAGATACTATTGATGTGGCTCTTTTTTATCTCCTCTGTCCTAGAATGTTTCGGCTATCACAGGGCTCCTAAGATCAACTTTCATCTGATGTGGTATATATTTGCTTCATGTTTGGTAGCGGCCTGTAAATAAAACACAACAAGTTTATTACAAGATCTCAAAAAATGATCAAGACTTTGCAGTCTTTTATACTCTCTCAAGCATTTTTGTATTGTATTTGTTTTCTTTCTTAATTTTATAATACGTTATCAGCACAAAAACTCTACTTTTCAAGCTTCAAGGTAAAATTTTTTATCTTTTATATCATAGATCTTCTAATAACAAATAATAGACTATGCATGCCTTTTATATATTCATACTTGCTTTCACAATAATTCAATCTTCATGATATTTGATATTATTATTAGGCTTATTTATATTTATGTGATAGTATGATATATAGAATCTTACGAGCTTAGATATATAGCTCTTGACGTAAGGAAGAATTATTTATCATGGGTCTATTAGATAAATAGAAATTCATTTGGAGCGCCAAATAGTCACCAGAACCCCCTAATCAAAAGAGAGGAATAAAGCATCCTTGTGAAGATAAGGGGCGAGCCATAAACTTTCTTTATTACATCAACAGTATGAAAAGATTAGAAAAATTAGATATCTTCGCGATAAAGACCTCTTATTCTCGAATAATCAAAGATGTGACCCTCGAGAAGATTATGGCTATTTGCTTGTTATGACTAAGGTGGGTTTAGTTCGGGTTTTTGAGAGTGATGATGCTCGCCTCTAATATTTAGTCAGTTCCTCAATTAGAGTCTCTCCTCAAAAAATCATGTGAAGGTCTCTTCGAGAAAAAAAATATTCCTCTCCCACTTTTCGTACGTTTTAGTGTTCATGACCAACATCTCGTGAAAAAGGGTTTCAGGGATGCTTTGGTTGATTCTATCTTCCTCTAGATAGAAAAAGTATTGGGCTGTTAATGAAATCAAGTCTTGTCCTGCCGGGTTCCACTCCATTCCTGGGTGGTGCGCGGTAGCCACACAATAATAACTATAATTATGGACAAACTGGGTGGATGTGAGGTCAGAAGCGAGGTCGTGGTCATGGTTGTGGTCGGTATTGCGTAAGAATAATCGGGTTTAAATATCTTGGTGATTGAGGCCGTCTCACCTGGCATGAAGAATAAGGAGGATGGGGAGATGAAAGAGGAAAAAATTAGACTGGGCTGGGTGGACATGGATGAAAATCCATTGCTATCGTTGTGGTGGCCAGATGTAAACAGTCGGCGCGGTGCATGTCGTCGTAGTATCTGAGTGAGTCATTACAAGGAATCCACTCAAGAATAAAAATAAAAAGTCAGAACAGGTTTTTTTTATAGGATAGTCTGCATCATGCTGTCGGTGAGAATCTCCATTTGGATATTAGTGACTTCTTGATGATCAGCCAAGAAGATTAATCATTTAATTAGTGATAGAAATATAGTAATAAAATTAAACAGGTTGTTGTCTTGTTAATGTCAGGGTGTGTTTAAAGACAATAAATAGCTTATCTCAAATCATTTCATGTTTTTAATTAAAATTTCTGGTGCTAATTTTTTTCTTTGTGTTTTGATGGAGATAAAGTATATCCATTTGGTTTGGCGGCAGCGTCAATGATGAAAATGTATTGTGTCTCCGCTAATAATTACAATAACTCCACACCGTCGTAAGATAAAAAAAAAAAATGCTTCTCTTGTTTTAGTAATCATTAGAAGCCAGTATCGTGTGTATCAGGTGGTTTAGAGTTAGTGTAGCTACAGAAGCTAATTTATCATTACAGGGGACAAATTTACATCAGCCAATGATTATATTCTCAAATCTCAAAAGAAACTTTCACTAAATTTCAAGGGTGTTCATTTGGGTGGATTATCCATAAGCAACAAATAGGAAGATGTTGAATATATTATATTTTAAAATTTGAGTCTCAAGTGAGAAGGGGTGTATGGAAAGAGTGCAGCCTATTTTCTTGGTTTTGTGCACACTGCATTATATTAAATCTCAATTTGAAACATATACTATCTCGTCAAGGCTTACAAATTTATAATACATTTATTGTTTCATGATCGGTTGGGCCCGTCCGAGGAGTAATTATAATGCAAAAACTAATTTGAGAATTGAATTGTGAGGTCGTTTAAAGACTAAATTCTTCATTCCAAGATTTTCCTTGTATCTTTCTTATTCTTAAAAGTTGATTATTTATTTGGCTCATCAGATCCATCATGTGGACCCATCATGTGGACCATTTAAATATTTTATTGCTGATGCATCAACTAGATAGTCTCATGTATGTTTATTAACAATACGCAACCAAACATTTGCTAGATTGTTTGCTCAATTAATTCAATTACGAGCACAAATTTCTGATTATCCAATTAAGAAAATACACCTTGATAATCTTTGGTGGATTTACTTCTCAACCTTTTAATGACTATTGTATGCCCATTGGGATTTAAACGTCACCCGTAACACATTCTTATACACAAAAGGAATGGTCTTGCGAGGAATCACTCATCAAATGTTTGTATTTAATTGCAGGTGATTGTTTATAAGAACAAAACTGTTCTTGTTTGGGACATGTATTTTGAATGCAATGGCTTTTAGTTTTGCATCAATGCCAACAAGCTATCATAAAATTACTCCCTTTTGCAATTGTTTAGTTTTGGTCAAAGAACCTAATATTTTTAATAATAGTATTTTTGGATGTATGGTTTATGTTTCCAATTGTTTCCAACATAACACACAAGATAGGCCCCTCAAAGGAGTTAGAAATTTATATTTGGGTATGGTCTCCATTTGATAATAAAATGTCTAGAACCATTAAGCGGGACCATATTAGCACTCAATTTGTGGTATCATTTCTTTGAATCGATTTCACCAATATTGGGAAACAAACAAGCTGATAGTGATTATTTGGAATGAATTAATATCTATCGCGATCCTCCCATACTAAACATCATAATTAGGATTCAAAGATAATTCATTTTAAAGCGTTTAAGCTGAACAACTACTAGATATATTTCTGGCCCCAAAGAGAGAGTGACTAGTTATATACAGATTTGTTAATGTCCGATCCAATTGTGCTCCCTATAGGACAAATTAATGTCACAAATGAATCCCAAAGCATGCAATTTGTATGTACACAAGAGATAAAATCCTAAAAAAGAAAAGACTTCAAGAATCTAGATGGCTAATTGGGATGCAATAATTTCTAGAAAGTCATTCGAGCAATCCCCAAATTGCGGCGGAAGACACGGAGTACTTGAGAATTTATAAAAAATAAAATATCTCAATAACTATGGTCTAAGTGGCATAAATAGGACCAAAGTGAGTCGTTAATATTGTTTTGCATATATTATGGCAGTAAATGCTGATAGATAGTAAAGTTAGCAGACGATGTTTGTTGAGGAATACGGTATGCAAGAAATGATTGGCCAAAATGAAAAATGCAATTGAGTCGGAATAAACTCCTTACAAAATGAAGATTTTGGGCTGTAGTTCATACACTAAAGTATAAGGTGGATATTGTGGGATCAATGAGGTTGTAACCTTTGAGATATTAAAATAAGGAAAAAATAAAGAAAGACACCCAAAAATTCGTGATTGGTTTTGGTTAAATCCATAGGAGAAGGAGGAGAAATATTCAACTATAGAAATTTGCTTAGTTTTACCGTGAAGATTCCGCTCTAATACACTCTCAACTAAAAAATCTAAAACACCCATTCAATCCAAGAATCACTCTGCCGGTGGTGTTTTGGGTAGTGATCTTAATATAGCCAAAGACTATATTTATAAATAAAATCGACAACAAGCAATATGTCCCATACATAGGTCATAAAAATGGAGGCTTCCTGCAGATTAAAAAAAATCTTATCAAAAGCCAGAGGGCTAACTAGGGTTTTAGGCATAGTAGTTTATCAACAACATATATAAATTCGACATATTTACACTTAACAAATCTCCACATTATCTTAGAATTTTTTATATATTTAGAAAAGTTGTAGATCTCTTCCTCCTTCTCGAAATGTACAAAGGGTGAATTAAGTGCGAGTTTGCAACAGCAATCAATCACACGAACTTGCCTAGAGTAGTGAAACGTTAACATATTATAAAAGGGATTGTTGCAATACCAATCTTTTTACAACTACTTTATCTTCAATAATAATTTTAGATAGAGGCTGACATCAAACATCAATGTTTTGTCTTCCCATGAAACATTTGATCTTTGATTAAATGTATTGCATTTTGGTTATCACAAAAGACAATAATCTCTTGATGATATGAAATGAGCTCATTGTACAAGCCTCATAGCCAAAATGACCTCTTTCGCGACGATTTACAGCCACTTTCTACTTGATGGTAGATAGTACAACTATAGACTGTAAAAGTTGATTTCCAACTAATGCCACTATTTCCTAATGTAAAAACATAACTAGTGAAAGACCTTTTATTGAGATCTCCTACATAGTTTGAGTTAGCATAACCAACTAAATTACTACTACTACCTCAAAACTCCAAACAAGTATCAATAAAATGCGTTTACAAATATATCAAAAGTAGCAATACGTAAACTGA
>NC_052480.1:9794903-9886296 GCF_009730915.1 Dioscorea cayenensis subsp. rotundata | reverse complement strand
GCATCATCAATGATGTTACTTTTTGCTATGTCTGTTTCGTGTTATGTAGCTTCTGCTTGATTCATTTTGGTTGCTGTGAAACAGTGTAATTGTTATCATTTATCATATGCTTGTGATTGACTTCGCCTTATGTTAGCTTCTGACATTTATTGAGGATCATCTATTAATTAAAAAGATGCCGCGTGTGTGTGTCCAATATGACGTGCATATATAGGGATGTCGGGAGATGGCCAAAATGTCTTCAATGAGAACCCCCACTAAAAGTAAAGTGTGGTAATACAGATGGACCACTGCCGACTGCCAATTTTCATTCGCTTCATGGCATCTCAAAAGTGAGACAAAGGCTTCAAAGTCAACAAAAAGTTCAAATACGCACTTGCCATTCCATCTTTCTTGATTACTACAACAAGCCAGTGTTCAGAGTTACGATTCTGAAGCAAATGTAACTAACCACATGAGAACAATTCACAAACGATGGGAAAGGGTAAAGAAAACTACTTGGAGTTAAGTGAAATGGGATGGGATAATAGGCGAAGGTGGTTAGTGTGGAGAATGTGAATTCGGGAACTACTGTACAACTATAAATTGTATGTTATGTTATTTCTATTTCTGTGTGTTGTTGGGTATTGTATATGAGATGAAAAGTGATATTTATTCCATCTATCACGATTTGTTTTGTGTCCTAGGCTCGTCAGCCAGGCTCATCATGAGATGATAAGCTTCATATTCAGTAATTGAGGATCATGAGCGCTACTACAGAAGAGTATTTGTAGTAGCAATCGATCAAGCCCCATTTGGACACCATGCTGTTCCATTTGGAGGCATGATATTCGTACACATATGGATAACCCGCGTCGATTCATGCGTCCATCTGGAAATCGATGGCCTTGTTGACATGTGAAGATTGATTGCCATTTCAATACCACCTTATATCCACCACGATTAGATGTAACTTCAGGAGCGCTTCCACAATCCAATGAAAAGAAAAGGGAAAACGTAAAATGGTCTCCAAAGTTGAAGCAATACAAGAGATGATTAATACCACTAAGAAGGCATTAAGTGAAAAGAAGTCTACTAGAGATTTAGATTTTGCAGAGTTAATTGGTGAAGGTATGAAACTGGAAACATATGGACACTTTGGTCGGGATGTCAATAAGGCTTATGATTGGTAAATGGCCGATGATTGTAGAGCTATGGGTTTCTTGGCAAAAGATGAAGAATTAAGGAAGTATTGGGCGGAGGATTTCTTTGAATCAATTCACAGTCAAGGAGAATTTTTAAGAAGGCCCACATAGGTTGTTTTGTGTGTGTGTGTGTGTGTGTGTGTATTATGGTATTATCATATGTCTAGTATCTTATATTAATCTTTTTTTATCTTGCTGAATAGGGTGTTGTAGACTATGGAACATATTGAAGATTTTAGTAGTGAAACCATGAAGAATGTAAGAGATAAGCAATTATATTCATGTCATTGTTTATATATTATTATCAATAATTAGCTCATGGAAATTAAATCTGAAAGTTTTCATATGTCCAGATTTTCCATATGTTAATGGATTCTGATAGAGTGCTCTTTCATATGGTGTAGAATGTTGATGATCAAATTAGCAACATCACTTAAGATTATTTTGGTGGTTGTTCCTTGTATCCTAAAAATTTTATTTGAGAAACCATCTACCATTGTTACTTCAGGGGTTGAAGTGCCTATTATGTACTGGTTTTATGCAAACTTTGAAGCACTGGATATATAACTGGTTTTATGCAATGTTGACATGATCTCCAAGGTTTAAGTTGTTTAATTTCATATGTTATGTTCCTCCTCTTGGCTACTTTCTATCACTAAAATACAAACAATATTTAGATGGCTACATGGTGGTCATGTACTCCGATGTTGTTGTGACTATCATAGTTAGTTTTCCTTATTGTTTGGTATCCTAGACCTTTATCCATAAACCATGTTATTTTTATATATATTTGGCAATTTGTTGCATCATATCAAGTCTAGCCAAGGTTGTGTTTGATGTGTTATTACCAGTTTATCGTGACACGTCCATCCAGTGGAGATCCAAGTTCCCTAGGTTTCATGATCCTAACCATTTGATAACAAAGTCAATGAATGTGGTCTGTTTTGCCATAATCCATTTTACTAGTGTGAGTTGAAGTTAGTGTTTCTCTGTATACAAAATTAAGATATGTACTGGTTTGTATGTTGGTTTATTCTTTGTGTATTTTCATGCACGTAAGTGTGCATTCTCAATTTAGCATTATTTTTTTTTTATCTTGCTGAATAGGTTTTTTTAATAACGGGGTTCTTAAGCAGACATCGTTGTTAGAATCTAGGTTCTAATAATTAAAACACAATAGTAATAATAATCATAATTATAATAATAATAATAATAATAATAATAATAATAATTGTAATAATTGTAATAATAATAATAACAATAACAACGCAAATTTGTTAATATAATAAAAAATGGTAAATTATTAAAAAAATTATTATTACATTAATTAATAATAAATACAACTTAAATAGTAAAGTAATAATTAATATTTCATAACAAATTGATATATAATAAAGTATGGGGGATATGGGGGTAATCTTACCATGAGTAATAATACCCCAAAATACATCAAACCAAACATGTATTTTCTAATTCTAGGTTTACAAATCCTTCCAAATAAACATAAAATCTTATAATACAATAATTTCGGTTACATTCAACCAAACACAAGATTTGATTGCACTGTATTTTGAAAACCAAGTCTTTACAGTTATGTTGTAACGGAAAATCCACTGCATTTAGAATTACATCCAACCTAACGCCACCTTAATGGTCCTCAAAAGTGCAACTCTCGTGTAAAATTTTTACTAGCATTGATATCATAAGTTTCAACACCAACCTCCCACAAATGCTTCAACTCCTCAATCAAGGGTTGTAAAAAGACATCTATATTCTTCTTCAAATTTTTAGGTCTCGAACAGATTAAATATAAAAACATATAAGGGCTCTTCATGCACAGCCCTGGAGGAAGATTGTAAGGTGTAGTAATATCTGGCCAACATGAATAAGTTGCCCCATATTGATTGTGAAGGGAAAGCCCATCAACACAAAGGCCGAATCGAATGTTGCGAGGTTCTAAAGCAAAATTGGGATGAGTTCTATGAAAATGTTTCCATGCCTCCGCATCTTAAGGATGGTACATAACCCCTTCATTTGTTTCATGAGTAGCATACCACGTAATACTCGGCACAATCACTTTTGAAGCATATAATCTTTGGAACCTTGGAGTTAATGGCAAGTACCGCACTATAGCATGTGCAACCCTTTTATGCATAGGGTTGTTAAGTGTCCTTTCCCTTTATTTATACCTTGGCTATTTACAAAACTTATAGAAATCCTTAAGCTCATCACCTTTCCAAAACAACATGCATTCATCTATACAAGCATCAATTTTCACCACAGGTAGACCCAAGCCAAGTATTAACTTTTTATAACCATAAAAATCCTTAAGCAATGTGTTTTCTTGAGGCAATAAGTTCTTTAACACTCTAGCATTTTCATTAAAGTGATTCACCGGTTGGTTTTATTCAAACTTCGTACTAAGCATTTTAGCAACTAGAGATAACTGCGTATAAGTTTTGCATCCATCATATAGAGGTTTATCAACATCTTTGAGTAAACCAATGAAATTGTTACAAAAATATGCTGTATCATCACATTGATTACTATGAACTACCTCATCAATAGATGGTTTTGCCTCTTTGTATGGTGGTTGGATACTTGGGTCGGCTTCATCATGTACTACAGATAGATTTTTAAGACCACAATTATCAACATTATCATCAAAATCTGAATGTGGAACAAAGCTAGAACCTGTTTCTTCAAATTTCCTAAATCCTTGATCCCACCAATTAGTTTGTTGTGGCAATTGATTAATTACAAATTGTTCTTCTTCATGCCACATTGCCTCTCCATGACATGTCTAGTTGAAGTAATTAGCTGTGAATCCTTTGCGACAAAGATGAAGCATCACTTCATCCGGGTTGAAAAATTTCAAATTATCACACTTCTTACATGGCCACCTTATTAGTAATCCATCCATCTGCTCAGGTTGTGAACTTACATACTTAATGAATTTAATTACACCAGTAATAAATTCATCAGTTAGTGTCGCATAACCGGGTAAATTCTTGTTATGGATCCATTACCTTGATTCTCTTAATGACATTATTCCTTAAATCAGAAATATTTATCAAATATGACTAGGTAGGGTATCATGCAGGAAAATTTGAGACACATTTTGCTGAATATTGCGATCCAAGATCAACAATGTCACAAAATATACCAAAAACCATTACTAATTTCAGACCATTTTCCCAACTCATGTAGAGTGTGTACGCGATGCAAACCAATGTAGTAGTACAGTAGTCGGCGCTAAATTTTAAGCAATAATAACACAACATAGAGTTAATTAATGCAGTACTATAACTCAAACTTCGTCACCACGGGTACTAAAGTCACTGTAATCAGACGCTAAAAGCAAATTTGCAGATGAGAGCGAGAGAGAGAGAGAGAGCTACCAACTTAAAAACACCTGAATTTTCAAGTTTCTTACAGCACTATGCTGACGTCGTGCTTGACTGTCAATAACAAATCTTCAAAACCTAGATGCTGAAGGAAGTGAGCTGGTGAGAGAGGGGTTGGAGGTTAGTAAAGCGTCCATGGAGGAGTTGTCTTATAATTTCCCAAAAACCAAAACCCACCTTTCTAGTTGATAGAAATATAATTTTTTATTGTTAAACTTTGTGGCACATTTTGTAATGCCACGAGATTGTTGTAAATAATGTGTCGCAAACCAATTACATGATCTATTTATAATATTCACTCAAGCATGTTTGTCTACAAGCGTCGTGTTTCAAATAGCACGTTTACCTGCCTTTCAATTGTTACATAAAATATATATATATGTTGCAAGTTTGCAAACACTCAAACCTTTATTGTTAAGATGCACTTCGAGCAAAAATATTGCGCCTGACATTTTGAGGCGCTCTTTTGATGGTTTGTTTTTGCCGCCAAATTTAGCCTTTTCGTGACGTTTCTATTATGTGTGGTGGCCGACATTATCGTAGTGTGTAGCACATTTGCAACATTTTACGTCGTCGCGAAATTCTATCGTGTCGCAAGATCTGCAATGTTTTATCTATTATCTATGGAATGTCACCAATCGGAAATGATGAGGCAAGGTGGATAAGTCACTTTACCCTCAATCTTTTGTTATAGGAGGAGAGTTTAATCCTAACCTTAAAAAGAGTTACCATCTTGTTGTTTGCCTTATGAATACCTCCATCCTTTTGAATCATGGTTGGAATCTAAAAATTATGTGACAAGTAATTTTTCCATTTTCCTATGGATGGTGGGTAAAATCCAAATAAAAACATTTAATTACCAGTGATTTCTTTAACCTATGTACAAAACCAAAAATGGTCTGTATACATATCCTATATACATTTGTAAATTTTCTCATATGCTTTAATTGAGATTAGCAAGCATATCACATTGAATTCAATTAATTATTTATTATCATTTAATGATGGATACAAAATAGGAACAATTTCTTTTATATCTTTATATTAGAATAAAAATTTAATATTTCTTTTATTATTTTATAAATTACATATTTTTTTTATATAATTTATTTTTAACATGTTAAGATATAATCATTTATAAATAAAATAAATTTTATTTTAAAAATAATTTTACATTAAACTTTTAATAAATAAAAAATAAAAAAAGTTGAAAGTATTTGATAAAACAAAAATTTGTATAAATATTTGAATAATATAATTAAAAAAACAACTGTTATATATTATTGTTGAGTGGCTAAAAATGAGTAATTTTATGAAAAACGTTGTGTGTAATATTAACATTTTCAAGGTTATATGTATATTTATAGTGTTTAAGTCATCTACGCAGATACATAGATTACTGTTTATTAGAGATGTTTGTTTACAACCATTGGATGATGATCTAATGACTATTGTTTATATAGATACTGTATAAATTTACTTATCATGATCACGACGCACTATTGTGTAATATTGTTGATATTGTTCAACACTATTCATGATCGATTTTGCTAGTCGATGATAATCTAAATAACGCGCATTGTACGACGTAGATGACGGGTGAGTGTGTGTGTGTGTGTGTGTGTGTGTGTGTGTGTGTGTGTGTATAATGAGGGCACGTCTTCTAGTGATGTCCCTAGATTTCAAAAATTAAAAATAGGTACATCCCATAGTGGCATTTTAGGGTGTGTTTGGTTAGATTTAGTTGAAATGCAGTGGATTTTCAATTATAGTGTATTTATAAATCCTTGGATTTAAAATGCAGAAGAATCAAATTTAGTGTTTGGTTAACTGCATTTGAAAATGCTAGATTTCAGAATTTTGTGTTTGTTTGGAAGGATTTGTAAATCTGGATTTTGAAAATATGTTTTTGGTTAGATGTACTTCTAGGACATAAAAACCTTTGGTGAGGTTATCCCCACCTTAAGTTATCATTAAGTTTAATTAATTAAAAATACACAATTAAATGTTATTAATAATAACAAAAATAATTATGGATATAATTACTTAATTTAACATATAATTATGTTTTTATTATAATTTACTTTTGTTTTTAAAAATTATACTAAGAATACCCCACTTTGGTGATCATTAGTTTATTGATTATAAAATTCTCAATTACAATTTATTAATTATAAAATAAACTATTAAATTAATATATACAAATATAACCACCAAAAATATCACTTGTCAAATTTTATATATATATATATATATATATATATATATATATATATATATATATATATATATATATATATATATATATATTCTAACTAAATATTGGTTAAAATTTTTTATTTCAATGAAAAGGAGGGATAGACTTACTCATTCATGTATCAAAATATATAGATGACATAGGTATTATATATAATCTCACCATTGCCTAGCCAAACAACCAAACATTAACCAAAGTGAAACCAAAACAATACAAACACATCAACACATTTAATGCAAACTATTGAAAAAGAAAGAATACAACAAAACCAAGGCTTTTCTAAAGAATTCTTTCATCAAAGAGAAAGAAAAAGAGATTATTGATCAAGATTAGCAAATACATTCACACATTCAAAATAATCATATAACTAACACGATTCCATATATCAAGATTATTGTTCAATAGCTTGTATACAAACTAATAAATGTTTACATACATACTTTCAAATGCTTGAAATTTTAGAATGGAATAAAGATAACTAGAAGCACAATTCTGATGTAAGAGACATTACATTCACAACACCCCATTCAAGTCAAACTTGGCCATGAAAATCAAATAATTCTCCATTAGTATTTCTTTTACAAATAAGTAGCATTGATTCTTAGAAAAATACCAAATAAGTAATTATACCATTAATAATGAGAGTTTCTATAATAAAGCAATGCAATTTAATTAAAAAAAATGATTTCTACTTAAAACCAGATAAACTAATAATTGAAAATAAAAATGAGATTGATGACTATTGCGCTAAAATATTTCTTACCATCTCCACACCTTAAAGGTCACGACCAATATTAGCAAAGAATTTGTTCACACAAACTTTGCGAAATTCCTCACGCATTTCAAAAAAGGTTCGAGCTCATGCAACATCGGCCATCAAATACTCATACACCATGACAGCTTGTTCAATAGAATACCCATACTATGTCAAATTCATATACTCATCCTGAAGCTCTCTTGCTAAGCTCACTGATCGGCTGGACTTAACAGACTCAAACACATCTTAAATAGTGGTGGCTAAATTGTGGATTGCATTATCACTAACTTACACTTTTCACTTGCCTTTTGTTTCATTCTTTGTGGTGGACTTGTTGCTGACATGGGTTCAGAAGTATTGGGTTGACTGATTGGAGAGATATTACCATAGGCATTTGCATCCCCAAAGGACATATCAACAAAATGATGTGCTGGAGGAGATACTTCTTGCTCTAAGTTGTACTCCATATGTGTCCCAATACGGCTTCCAGATGGGATGGAATGGTGGCCACTAGCTTGATCATTGCCACATATCATCTCAATGAGGTCATAATCCTTGATAGGCTTGTTTAAAAATGGCTCATCTTGAGCATGGACCTGTATGTCAACAAAGAAAAAGTATTAAAATGATTAGTTGAAATCATAATGAATCAATTGAAATCATAATGTTTAAAATGGCAGAAACATTAATATATTCTATATACTTAGCCTCGCCCATCACAATCATTTTTAGATTCTCATCCCAACCCACACCACTCATCTCTTTTAATTATTTATTTCTTGCCCACCTCCACCGTATTGTCATGAGATGATTACTTACATTAGCCTCTATAACTGTTACCCTGAAAGTATCTTTTAGGGTTTGAATAGCACCATGAAGTGCTTGTGGCTTAAAGCCCTTGTCTACTTTTAACCCTCTCTCAACTTGGCTTGCCATAAATCTTTTAAACAAAAGACTTTCAGATGATATCCATCTCTTGTTCCCCGATGTCCTTAATGTGGTATTTGATGTTCCTTGGCTGCTTTGAATAGCATTATAATTCTCCATTCTACATTAATAGAAGATTATGAAAATCCCACAATAAATAATAAATATAAATCAAGCACTAAGAGTTTATTGTCAAATGGAAGAAACAAGTTTACATGAAAAAGTGACCTCACAATAACAAAACTACATGTAACATAAGAACATGTGATACATCCTAATTCTATACTAGAATTATATAATATGACTACTTATTTAGCCACATTTCAACTGCAATTTGATCACGATGAGTAACTCACTTTTGTGCTTCTTCTCTTTGTTCCCTAAGAATGTTTTGTGAAAGCTGTTGTGCGATCCAATCTTCCTCAGATGGGATAAAGTCATCCTAACCACCACTAAGTATGTAATTATGTAAAGTGCAACATGCTAACATGAGTTCCACCTATATCTTAAATGGAAAAAGGGCCTAGACGCAAGGACCTTAAAGCGTCTCTTTAAAGAACCAAATGCATGCTCAATAGAAGTATGTATAGATGAGTGTCGCAAGTTGAAGAGTTCCTTAGGATTTGTAGGTATTTGAGAACCAAATTCCTTTAAGTGATATCTAACACCTTTATAAGGGGGTATTAAACCAGGTCTTATGGTGTACCCAGCACCAACCAAGTAATATTTTCCTAATTATAAGTGATAATATAACTTTAATAAGTTTTATTGTCATAAAAATGGGTCTATAAAACAAATAAATCGGATACCTTCAGGGAATTTTAGTCCATTGGTTTTTTCTAGTGCATCACGAAGAACTAAAGAATCATGTGCTGATCCGTCCCAACCAACGAGCACAAAAGAGAAACGAAGGTCAAAATCTACAACTGCGAGGATGTTCTGCATTAGGTAAGGTTTTCTTCCTAAAAATGCAGCTGCTTTCGCTGTTGGGACAGAAGCATGTATATGTGTGCCATCTAAGGCTCCAATACAATCCTAGTGTTCAATGTTATATGTCAGAATTAATTCTACCAAAATACAATTAATTAAAGTCTTACATAAAAAAAACCTTGAAATAAGGATAAAGTGTGCGCCTTGTTGTTATGTATGGTGGAGTTTGAGCACTTGGTGGTCGTATATACTCATGTTGCAATTCGCCAATCGTAAACAACACGTGATTGAAGTATCTACTAACAATCTCACTAGACCTTAGGAAATTATGTCCAATAACATGGTTGCGTTGATTGTGACCTATGGTGTCCAAGAACATTAATAATTGCTCCTCCACGCTCATATGTATTGTATCTTTTACAAGGCCTTTTTCATGTAATATTAATCATAGATTGAAAAAAAGTGGACTTGTTCATGCGAACCTTGTTAATACTAGTGGCATCGTTCCCATCTATCAACCTAGGCAAATATTTTCCCGTCATTTGTAGCCTTTCATGTAATGGTTCTCTACAAATTTTACATCTTTTATTGTATACCACCAATAACGCAGCATAAGCCACAGCTAAAACTGTTATTTGTAGGAAATATATTTTATCATCTTCCTCGAATTGATCCATCTAATACAAGATTAGTAGGAAATAAAGTAGCTTTTAACCAATAAAACAAATATAAATTCATTATAATCCTTGATTTAAAAACAATGATCTTCGAAATTAAAAATGGAGGCCATATATATCCATGTTATCATCATTGAAAATTATAGAAGAAAAGCATTCATTATCAGGAGTAAGCTGTCTTCTATCATAAAGCATTTTACTGCTGAAAACTTCAACATAAACCAAGCAGAAAAGTATGACATTTCTTTTGCATATATTTTTCACACTTCATATATCCATCCATATGTATCTCATCTCTATTATACTCATTCTATTGACAATTTTCTTTCTACAGCTAATATCATATAATAAGACATAGCATTCCTAACGTAGAATATGTTGAATGGTTTCAAGGAGTCAACATTAATCAAATGGTAGTTTAATAAACGTAACTAGCAAAAAAATTTATCCTCGTTAATAGATTCTTTATGTATTTACAAGATTGTTTATTGGCAATCCATTTCGGCATTAGTTTTGACTAGTGATGACAGTTACAAAATATCCTATATAAGAACTAAAATGTTTGCTATAGGTAGACTAGTAGCAAAGACTTAATCTTTTCTTTTAAACTTAAAGATATGTTGAAATGAGTACCCTTTCAATTATGAACCTTAAGATATCTCACTAAGAAGATTTGGACAACATAAAATAAAAGGCAAGTAATTGTCTAACAAAGATTAAATAGCCCTGCATTTCCAAATCTTTTGTCATAAAAAAAATCTCAAAAAAAATTGCACATCTAAAAATTCGATTCAATAGGTGATTAAAAAAAATAATAAATGCAAAAAAATAAAGCAGATTTCAACCTACTGAATGTAAGAAAATAGATCTTATTATTTGTAGGCAAGATATCATAAAATAAAACCAATGATATAATTTGATAATTTACACCAACAAAATGGAAGACATTCACATGCTTAATTCTAGCTTAATCCCTACAGGTCACACCGTCACTTACACCAAACAAATAGAAAATATTTCTTTAGAGTGCCTTGATCCTAAAGATGAGAAGTTATCTGCTCTACACAAGTAGAATAAATGGAAATTAATCAAGTGAAACATCAGGAATACTTAATATTAACAATTCTAAGTAGTTATTTATCTATTTGAAGCAGTTATAAGTGCCCATGGACATCAGTACATATAGATTTACTATTTTCCATGATTCTAATTCTGTAATTTGATTCAAAGTTTGAATTTGGCATGAGAAGAGCAAGTACTTGTTTATGCCTCCATTTGTATTGAAAATAGCATAATAACAAAAAATACATAAATGGCCTCAAAAGATTTTAGAATAAAAGGAAATAAAGGCAGAGAAGAGAAGAAGAAGAAGAAGAAGAAGAAGAAGAAGAAGAAGAAGAAGAAGATTACAATCAAACCAAAACAAATCAGAGCAAAGCTAACAAATTACAGTCATGATTACCAATTAGCAAGCAACAAAATTAATGATACCACCTCAATAATTTTTTATTTCACATAAAAATACAAGTTACTCATCGAACAACTACAAACTCTTAAATTCCAAGTCTAGGGCATGAACCCTCCTCTCTCAATTTCCTTTGTTCAGTCTTTGGCCAAGAAAACAAAAAGAAAAAGAAAAAAAAAACAACAACAAAATTCTGATCAATTTCCCTCCACATTCCACCAAAATATAGTTATTGTTCTATAACTCTTACACATTAAAAAAAATAAGGAAAACAAATATATATATAATCAGGGAAGAAGAAGAAGAAGAATATAGATTTACAATAAATTCTCTGATCAAGAGAAGAAGAAGAAGAAGAAGAAGAAGAAGAGAAGAAGAAGAAGAAAGAAAGAAGAGGAGGAGGAGGAGGAGGAGGAGAAAACAGAAGAAAAATACATCACAAAAATTTTTGCAAGCACTTGGATTCAAGCTGAAGCTTCACAAGATCAAAATCTTGAAGTCACTGGGATGCAAGGAACTCTCTGATCCAAAAATTTTCCTGAGCTGTGGGATGGCTAAAGATGAGAAGAAGCAAGGTTGCAAAGATGAGATCGTCTCACCCCTCTTTGATAAACCCTTGAATCCCTCATGTAACAGCCCACATGTAGGATTCCAGATCCCAAATTTTGGTTTACTGTCGCTTCGACCTAAAATTGAAATCCCTCATATATGGGATTTGAAAAGCAAAGCAAAATCAAACTCCTGATAAACAAACATGTGATTTAAGAATTCTCAGGATTAACAAATTCAGTGACAATTAAATCGGTGCAAATAAACACATTCTTATTTGCATATAATGACTACTTTCATTCCATACACAACACTGAATAATTTTAAACAATGTCAAACAGTAATCTTGCACAATTTCTTATATAAGTGATAGGTGTTAAATGATGATCTAATGAATATCACCAAAGACCTTTAAAAAACAGTAACTAACTACATACATAGTTGATATTTATCTATATAATTATAAAAAAATTGAGAATAAAATTAAAAATAGAGAAATTGTTCAAACAATCCCTCTAGCTTTCCCACTTAACCCAAGCATATCCCTTGAGTTTTGCATATCCCCATATGACATTTCTTTCTAAAGTAATTTTTGTTCTAAGATATCTACACACATCTAAAAGCCAAAAATATCTACTTGTTAATATTTGGTTTTCTATTTTGACTACACTTTCCTAATTTACTACTTTATATCTTTCAATATGAATATTTACTAATTCGAAATTGATAGTATTCAATAATTCTTTCATTCTGAATATTCTTCATTTGGCTCTTCTGAAGAAACTTGTCTTTCATCATATTTTTCTATTCTAAAACTTAATCTATCATCATTGTGTTCAAAATAATTGAAGTAATTTTTGCCTTTTTATTGGTGTTATTTCCCATTCTTTTCCTACTAATAGTTTAGAATCATACTACCTTACTGATATAGCTTTATTCCATGACTACCTAGTATGTTTGTTATATTTTCTATCCTATATATTTTAAAGGTATATCTAGTTTGGCTATTTTTTGAGATTTGTCCAGTGAATGATTTAGTTATTAATAAGTTTGGTTCGATATTTGTCATATTATATCCTTTTGTTTTTATAATTAATTTAATATGTTTGAATAGAGTACTTAAAGATACTAAATAATATGGTATTAAATATACTATTTCTAAATTATTATTCATATATGGCCCCATTACTCCTATTATAGCTTTGGCCATTAAATCTATATGTCTTGTATCTACTAGACTAACTAATGCTTTTGTTCCTAGACCTTTGCTATGCATTCCTATGATGCCTATCAGAAACATTCCAAGATGTATCACTGAGAATCCTGATTCCAATAATTTTACATATGATTCCTTTGTTATTGAGTCTAAAACAACTTGTGCTTCATTGTTTGGGCAACATACTTCTACTTCATCATAGTGTTCATAAATTTTATTTTGAAAGTCTAAGATTCCATGTTTATATAGTTGTTCTCCAGGGACTAATTGTATATTATTTTTGAGTTTTTCTACTTGTTTTTCAGGTGATAAAACATTCAAATCTATTTATATGTTTTTTGTTTTAAAAGTAAATCGTCTTATACTAACATTTCTTTTGATAATTCTAAATTGATTTTGTTCTTCTTCCATTTAACAACAACAAGATTCTATTTCTTCCAATTCTTCTATTAATTCTTGGTTCCATTCTTCAAGTTCTTCTAATTCATTTTTAGTAACTTTATACCATCTATTTTTTAAATAAATTTTATGTATTAAGTAGTCATATGCTCCTCCTAATCATTGCAACCTTTCTTCTTTAATTTTGTTTTCTATTTTATATTCGTTATATTGTCCTATTTGAATTTTAGAGTAATTTGTTATGATTTGATCATAATATTCAAGATTATTACAGTCTAATAATTCTTTCATATTGTTGATTTGTTAGGAATTGCTTTGGGAATTGTAATCTAAATTTTGGTGGCTTTGCTAGTTCTTCGTTAGTCCATACTGCATAGGGGGATGCCTGTTTTCTAGGTTACTTGTTTGTTCGATATTTAATTTTTTTCATGTAATCGCAAAGTTCATTAATATCAGCATTGCTAGTAATGTTTTTTTTTTTTTTTGCTTTTTTTTGCTTTTTCTAAACTATTTTTAATATAATCTATATTTGTAATGATAAATTCTAGTTTGTTAACTTGATTTTCTAATATTGTTAACTTTTTATATATTATTTCAAATTGTCTAAGCAATTTTTCTTCCATGTTTCTTAATCTATCGCCATAAGGTACTTATGCATTCTATTTCTATAATTTGTGCTATTATTCTAATTAATTCTGCTAATAGCTTTACTAATTTGATAGTTATTTTAATTACTACTGTCTCTATTTTCTTAAATACTTTAGCTTTGTTCATAATATATTTTTTTAATTTACTTACTACTAATAATTGGTTTTATGATGAACTTAAGTTCTTATAAACACGAGATTTGTCCATGGTTTCTTAATTTTAGAGAAGAGTTTATGAGATTATTTTTATGTTTCACTTGTTTCATGAAGTTTAAAGTGAATAAGAAAAAGTCTGGTTCCAAATGGTTCCTAAAAATATTAAGCCAGGTACCCATCAAGCACCACTTCTTCCCTTTTTTTTTCCTTGTCCTTGGGTACTATATGGGTACTTCTTGGATGCCACCAGGTGGTGGTTAATATCATAAAGGGAGTAAGTAGCCAATTCTTAATCAATTAATGGGTAAAAGATAAGAGAAACATAAAAAACTGTAACTCAAATAGAAACCAAGGAGGATCCTGTAAGGAGTCTACCCCTGAAAACTCATAAAAAGTTTACCTGTTAGGATTGAAGACGGGCTCTGATACCAGTATAGGGAGATGCTCTTCAAGTTGTTAAAGCCCAAAACCTAATGAACTAAGAGTTAAAAACGGAAGGGTTAAAGAGAAATGGAAGATGATTTCAAGGATAACTTGATTGTTATTTCCAACTTCGATGATTCAAACTAAGGAGTAAGCCTCCTTATATAGACTATAGGTTGTGTGTTTTAAAAGTTATTATTTTGATAAAGATTTGTGTATTGTTCATGATTTTGAATATTGTTATTCATGTTCCTTGAGGTTATCATGTTATATTTTGGAAGTGTTCAGGAAGATGCACTGGGTCTTGAACCATAGAACTCCTAAAATGAGAAACATGTGATCACTAAATAAGTTCACAATCGTGGTAATTAAGGAGGAACATTAATTACCGTGAAAGATTGTCATGTCATCAAAGTACATTGTAGGTCTATAAATGTTGATAAGGTATTATCATTTGATGACATGAATATATAAAATGTGTATTTTATATATTGAACATGACCTATGTAGTTGGAACATTATATGGATTGTGTTTTGTGTCATTGAAGTTTCATTGTGTCTTTGGAATCTTAGATATGAGACGTATAGATTTTTCACGTGAGAAGTATATGATGTGATTACTGTTTGAATACTATTTTGTGATAGGAATGAAATAGTAGTTCATTGTATACAACTTGTGTGGGAGAAATCTATATGTTAATTTTATCATTGTCCCTCGATTTCGAGTGATGATATTGTTGGGCCCCTTGGTAAAGTGGAATTATGTCGCATGCAATATAACTGATGTAGTTATAATAATAATTTACTTGAGAGACTAAGAAAATGAATATAATGCAAAAATGACAGGATCCTATTTTGCATATTATTCATAATATCATGAGACAAGGATAGACACAAAATTAGTGGTTCGAGTGAATGAATACTATATCACTTGGATAACTATAATGTAATGATAGAACCTCTTATAGTCAATAATATAAAGTTTTATATTATTGCCAAAGTGACATAGATCCTCTACATGGTCACACCAACTGAAGAGAAACAACAATTATTTTATATTTCATTCGAATGTACAAGATAATATGCAATAGGTGAAATACTAAAATAAAATGTCATGACATGACGAGCTTAGACAATAAATAATTAAATTTATGAGATTATGCAAATATTATTTGGTATAATGCTTGAAAGCATTATAAGAACAATAGAGACTTTGCATAAATAAATAGTATGGTTGATATTATTTGTTCATAAGTTTATTTATTAAGCCAATAAAAGGAGAGATTAATGAGAGCTTGAAATGGCTAAGTAAGGTTGGTGGCATTTGTGTAATTTGCACAAAGAGTTGCCCTAACCTTTGCTATATAAAAGGGGGCATAACGTAAAGAAAAAAAAAGGGTGTGTGAAGTGATTGAGCTTTGAAAACTCCAGCCGACCTCCTCACCATTGCCCTTCTTAGTTCTCATTGCATCTCCTCCTGCAAGGTGGTTGAATCTAAGCTTTGAACTTCACATCCATCTAAGTGGTGTGGTAGTTCGTTGTTTGGGTTCAAGGTGAATCAAGAGGTGCTTTGAAAGAAAGGTGTTTTCAAGAGGCCAAGAGGCAAATCGATTTCATTCTAGTCAAGAGATTCTACAATCTCTTTAGGTAAGGAAAGTTTTTTTTTTCACACTAGAAATAGAATTTGTGTATCCTCCTAGTTTCTTATGGGTGCACATTAGGTGTTTGATAAAATGCTCAAGCTTTACTCCTTGCCATTATCATTCTAATAAGTTCCTTTGTGTATTGAGCCAAGTGATGGTAAAATTTTTTAATTTCCATCATATAGCCCTACACATGAAATTCCAACATAGACAAGGAGATGAAATCTATTTTTACAATAAATGACTCAGAAATGACTTAAAAAAAAACAACTGCATAGAACTAGGGGCTCATATCAGTGGCTCCCATGGTTTTATACAGTAGAAAGCACAATAACAGTACAAGAAACACAAAATCAGGAGCAGAAACGAGATGTTTTCGTGATTTTTTACATAGACTCTAAAATAAAAAGTAAAGGCTAGAATTAGCCCTCCATCATGTTGTCGAGATTCTACATGGCTATGTCGTCTAATCCTTCAGGAGAGTTGGTGAGGCTTGTAGAAGGTACCATCAATTCCAAAACTTAGCACTATTCTTTTTTTTTTCTCCTCCTATCAAAACCATACAAGGATAATTTCGGGTTTCTCAAAATTTTTCACGGATTAGATTAACCGCAGGGACCCTAGAGAAAGAGACTTAAAAAGGAAAGACTGAATAATATAAATTTTTCGGGTAAATTTTTTAGTAGGTCACTAAACTTTGGCTTATTTTCACTTTAATCACCAAACTTCAATTTGCATCAATTTGATTACTCAACTTTAATTTGATTTCACTGGGTTGTAAATCAGGGGATTTTGGCTCCTAAATGAATAATGTGGCTCTTTTTCGATGACATGCACACTTATAATAGACTTGATAATATGTCATGGGAAGGGCTGACTCTGATTTTTAGACAACCATGTAATCAATTGGAGGTTGAAATCCTTGATTTATTACCTAGTGAAATCAAATTAAAGTTGAGTGACTAAATTGATATAAATTGAGGTTCGGTGATCAAAATGAAAATGAGCCAAAGTTTAGTGACTTATTAAAAATTTTACCCTAAATTTTTCTCAAGAGAAGGAATGGTATTATTTGACAAGTTTAAGAGACTTAATAATAAATACTTTTCCCTTAAAAATAATTTGATGTCCTAATTGACTTAATATTAATACTTGAATAGAGCCCAAGCTAAATTTGTAGCCCTCGTTTCGAAGGCCGCCGCTGTGAAGCTCTTAAACCTCTCGGGCTACTTTTCTCTTTCGATTTGGCTTCTCGATTCTAGGGTTAGGGTTTGTTCTTGTTCGTTTAATCTGTAATTTTTCATTTGAATCTGGTCTTTTTCTTTTGTTTTTTTTTCATAGTTTTTTTTTTCATCGTTTCTTGGTATTTAGCTGCATTTGTGGTGGTATTTTTGTTTCTTTTAATTTATGGTTAGGGTTTGGATGTTTGAGTATTGAATTGCTTTGTTTTTAAATGGATTTTGATTGTTTTGAAGTAGAGAAGAAATGGCGGTCCCGTTGCTGAGCAAGAAGATTGTGAAGAAGCGTGTGAAGAAGTTTAAGAGGCCTCAGAGCGATCGCAAGATCTGCGTCAAGGTATAATACACGATCATTCTCCTTTGGATCTGCTGTTCGATCTTTTGTATTATAAGAAAATCGCTCATGTTTCTTGTTGAATTTTATGCTTTTTGAAGTCTGTGGTGTAGTTAATTTGATATGTTCTTTGCCTGATATGATAAACAGTGAATAATACAAAACTCAAAATTTGATTTTTTTGTGATTTGGATGTGTGTTTGGACTGATGCCATATAGAATTTATGTGTCGTGTGCTGCTGTTTTCACTAATAAGAGTGAGAAATTTGTTGTAAATTTCTATTTTGTGACTTGATTCTTGGTTAAACCTTTAGACTTCATTCCTATTTATCTCTTTGGTGGAACTTGTGCTGTTTTTTTTATTCTTTTCAATCTAGAAATGGCATGTGATTGAGATAAACTAAATGAAAACGACAGGAAAATTATTCTTTTGTGCTTGGTTAATGAATAAAGTGAGATAGATTACGAACAGCTAAGCTTTTCTCACGGCTATAGTTGCTTTTTCCCCCTTTCTGTCGTGGTGTTAGCTTACCTGGGCAATGTGTATTTTCTGTGGGTTATATAGTAAGATAATTATATGTTCATGGCTGGCAAAGGGTGATTATTTCATTTAATTTTCACTGATAGAAATTTAGAAATTATGCATTTGATTTCATCAATTTGTTTGAGGCTTAGATCCCCATCCATTTCAGCGTATCTGTTGTGTTATTGTATAATGTATGGCATTGCAACCATATGTTTTACATGCATAGTTTATTATGGACTACTTTCCTGTGATAGCATTTCATTAGTGTCAGTTGCTATACATTGGTAATTTGGTTATGGACAAACTTCTAACTTAAGCTGGAAATGATAATCGAGAATTATGGTTTTTTTGACTTGCTAGCTACCTGCCTTTTTGGGTGGAAAAATACTATTGGTCTTTGATTTGGGGCTGAATGCAGGTTGAGCAATTAACTCGAGTGAACTTCTTTAAATAACTAAAACATTAGACTTTTTGAGACTGATGCTTTAGATTTAAGTTAAACCAACATGCTAAGCTGATTATTACTTCTGCTATAGTCTTATTTTTTCTGTGGCAATAGGAGAACCGCCCATACATGGATTTATTTATTGACTATATATAAGCCTATAAGCAAGAGCTATTGGTATCTTGATGTATGTTGATTTGCTATAGTCTTTAGTTTATCCTTCTCATCTGAATATGGCACATTTTGATGCATGGTATCAGTTTCTTGTTTGTCTGCTTATATCTGTTCCTTATAGATTTTACTGAGGTGTGTAATTCTAGGTCAAATTCTTTCTTACTAGGTAGCTTGATTTGTCTGTGTCCTTTATTTTATCTTTGTATTTGTTTATGGACTATAATCTAATTCTAAGCATCTTAATCTTCTGATTTGTGGATTTATGTATTATTCAGTTAAAATGCAAAGAATTGATTAATATTGATTGTATTGCTGGCATTGTTTTACATTGGATTGTTTGGTAGCCAAGCTGGCGTAGACCAAAGGGTATCGATTCTCGTGTGAGGAGGAAGTTTAAGGGATGCACACTAATGCCCAACATCGGATATGGGTCAGACAAGAAGACCCGGCATTATCTACCAAACCGCTTCAAGAAGTTTGTGGTTCACAATACCTCTGAGTTGGAGTTGCTCATGATGCACAACAGGTACTCTTTGCTTCATCATGTTTCTGATGTGCATTGGGAAGCTTATTAACTTGCATGCTAAATTGTTTGGAAGGAATAATGATATACCGATATTCATCGATAATTAGTATTACGAAAAATATAAGCTTTGATTTCTCATCAGTATTTTAAGAATTTATTTTGGCATTTCACTAATATTTTGTTGCTTCATCTTTGAAGGACCTACTGTGCCGAAATCGCACACAATGTCTCTACCAAGAAACGAAAGGAGATTGTTGAGCGCGCCGCTCAGCTTGACATTGTTGTCACCAACAAGCTGGCTAGGTTGCGCAGCCAAGAGGATGAGTGAGCTAATCCATCATCGGTCTGATTTAACCACATTTTTCCTTTTCTCTGTTTTTCTTGTTTGTGAACTGTTTTAAACTTGTAATGGTTTTACGTTGTTGAGACATGATAAAATTTTCATATGGTTATTTAGCTGCGGTTTATGAACCACATCTTTCCATCTTCTGTTTTCTCTTTTACTTGCAATCAGTGCCTTGATTTTGACTGTCTTGTTGCATGCTAATTTATCTTGTATGTTTACAAATGTTTTTGTGGTTTTTTATAAAAAAAAAAAAACTTTTTTGAGAGGTGCTGTATTGCATTTGTTTTGTTGTGTTTACCTTTTATGCATTCTTAATGTACTGTTTGCTGACTTGAGTTATGAACAAATTGAATGGCCGAAGGTTCCTTATGCTAAAATGGTTTCCCGGATTATTTCAAGCTTTTAATTATGTCAGCTTTTTTTTTTTAATCTGAAAAGTACATATCCAATCAGTGGTTATTTTGAGGCCAAAAGTAATTTTTGAAATTCTGATAAAACCAGCCAGCCAAATTAGAATTTCTTTTGCTAATCAAGAATCTGACTTTGCCATGAGCTTTGCACGATGAACACAATCAAGACTAAATTATCATAATTACAATGAAGGAAAAATTTATTCACATGGGAGGTGTTTTAGCGATTAATTCAATAATCAACATTTCTTCAGAGAAACATATTATTACCCAAAACATTAATATTGACTTATTCCTAAAATAAAATCCAAACAAACAAAATATTAAATATATAAAGAAAACCATATTTCTTCTTCTCAATCGGCCAAAAACTCAATTGTAGATTTACCTCAACTGTTTATTCATAGCTTACATTTTTTGAACTAAATCATGTGATACCAGTCTCAGTGGTACCACTAAAATAAGCACAAAAAGAAGCTGGAAGAAGAAGAAGAAGTCCCCACTTTGCCGTCTTAATTAATTAATCATGTAGGAAATCATATGAATGTATATATAGGTTAAGAAATTACAGCAAGTACTACAACATTTGCAAGAATGAAATAAGAAATTACAGCAAGTACTACAACATTTGCAAGAATGAAACCAGTATTCTATCACTGTATAACCAGGTCATACAGAATAAAGAAACCTTGTAAAAGCCAAAAGCCGCAAAGGCTAATGCCATGTCGGAATTTATGATACTATACATGTCAACAGATGAATTCTTGAACCACTCACTTTTCAAGAGCTTCAACAGTCTCCAACATCATTTTTCGTTGCAAACTGATAAATTATACCAAGCATGAGTTGTGGTGGATATGGCTGTTCAGTCAATACCATGAAAATTTAGAAATCAGAAAACCGTTAAACTTTCATGAGACAGAGATCAAGCTTCTTCGGTCTGGCTAGAAAGGGGTCGCTTTCTCCCATAATTCCAAAGGTCTTTAAGTTCTCCTCTAAAATAACCCAATAAGATAATAAGCCCTGCACATCAATTGAAACACAAGAAGTTTGCATTGGTTACTCATATATTGCAAGCTTTGCTGACTGATGACCAATATGTAGAGGTACAGTACCTAAGGTGCATGGCACAAGGTATAGCAGGGCAGGTTGACCATGTCCATTCATCAAATAAAGAGCAAGATATGTCAGGAAAAGACCTGAAATACAAGAAAACAAAAAAATGAAAAGCATGTTTAATGTTTAATCACAAAAAAAATATTGTAGATCTTGCACCAAATAGGCGCCATATACACAGTAGTAGGCCATGATGCAGTTTAACTTTAGTCCTTCTAAGCACAAGTTGTTGACTCAAGTTGAATTTAATTTCAAGAAGAGCACAACTCAACAATGGCTTGTGCCACCTCAGCTCATGTACAGACTTCACAAAAATAAGGGCTGTATGGAACAGTCCAATTTTTAAGCATGTATGCTTCTTGCCTAAATCCTGCTCATATGATAGTAAGTATAACATTGTAAAAGTAGGATAATAGAAACTATTTCCTCATGTGAGGAAGGTGGGAAAAAAATAAACCTTTCCACACTAACAAATGCATAACCAATTGTCAGCCAAAGGAAATAACCATTCCAAATGCTCTTCTTGTTTGATCTATCATATCTGCAATAAATAGGTAGGTTATGCATAAGGAAAACAATTGAAATAGATAAGTACACCAAAAGATTTCAATAATAAGAGGCTTGCATTCAATCGGAATAACTAAAATCTTCACTTGAATTTAAAGTATCAAAATGAAACAATTCAAATAGGAAAGTATAACACAAAGGTCCAATGGTGAAGACATTTACAGATTTCAATCACCTCCATATTCCAAACCTATGTAAGAATAACACAATGGAATTGCAATTCCTCTATGAAACTCCAGCAGTTTTATTTTTATATTAGGCTATCGTGCACATTATATACTTGTGATGAATATGAAGAACTCTATAAACTCAAATTAATGAGATGTAAATATATGATGACTAAGCTGAAGATACACCTAAAATGTAATTTTCATGGTTGTTAAGGAGAAATATCTAATTACATGACATTCAGATGTGCTTCCAGCTGAAGACAATAGCACTGAAAGGAAAAAAAAGAACTATCAATCCATTAGTACGTATAATGTCGTATGATCAGCATTCCAAGGACAAGGCCTTTCAAGGAACCACAAATTATCAACCTGTTTTAAGATCTCTCGTCTTTTTTCAACAGTTACCAACTCAAGTTTCTTCATATATTTAAAAGGTAAACAGCCTATAAAGATTTTTTCTGGATACAAACTGGCCAACTGATATCCGCCTGCTAAGGGACATTCGGACACTAACTTTGATTTGATCCATGAAAGTTCGTTTGGTTTGTTATGGTCCTGCAACATCTGCTAGGGATGATACAACTGATTTGCATAGTAGACTTAGCTACAAGAAATTAGCTGCCAATGCCTGATGCCATGATATTGTACTATCAATGAGAATATGTGCTCATTTAAAGACATTTCAAGTATGCTACCAATCCATCACATTGTAAGTCCAAAAAACAAGCATGCTACCATATCCATCACATTGTAAGTCCCAAAAAAAAAGCCTTGTAAACAAAAATAATCCCATAAAGCCAACTCTCCTACATCTATAGTATCATACAATTTCTTATTCAGTATCATACAATTTCTTATTCCAAATTGCTCAATATTGTCAAGTAAATTCAACCATTCAATCACCACACTATAATTTAAAACTTACGATAAAAATCATGGCAAGAAGCAAAACTGGACCACACTTTGCCTTTTATCTTAAGGCTATCAAATACAAACATCAACCTGAAGCCAATTTCATTTAAATGGTTTGAACATTTCTGAAGGAATTGACCATTACAAAGAAAAGACTCGTAAAATCTGTTCATAGCAATACATATAGATCATGTTAAACTGATCATGTTAAACTAATATGTTAATTGCTTTCACAGCCTCACTGACCCGTTCCAATACTCATAAATACTTTTCTCAAGAGGTCTGGGAAGATGCTAAAAATGTAGCTCTGATATAGTTGAAGAACAATACAATAATCATCAAGTAGGGCTATGATGTCACAAAGTTATCATGGCCAATCTATAGGTCCTTCCGGAACTGATTGATTTTTCTTTTCCTAGAACTGATTGATTTTATGATGCAAAAAAGGATTGTGCAAATCTCTTGTATCTTTAAATCAGTAAGCAAATCTTAGTTTTCTACATTCCAATATGATACCCTGACACATGCTAAACAAATTCTTACAAAAGCCATAGATAGCTGTTTACACAGTAAATATTCCACAAGGACAAAAAGTGAGTATTACCATGCATGTATCAATTAATGCCAGTTCTTGTTTCTTTTCAAAGTTGCTTTCCTTCCAAACTTTAGGATATACACTGAATTTAGTCTAGTAAACAAACACTCAAAGAATGTTATGCTCAACAACATTTATGTAAGAAGTACATTGTTACTCCATCTTGTAAACAAGCTCTGATCAAATGGGAAAACACCAGATCAAGTATCCTAAACGCATGGTTTCATGGCGAGAAATTACTTTAAGAAACATGAGAAAAACAATCAAATACATGATAGGGCATAAAATAATCATGTGTCCACCTACGGTTAGTACAACTAAGTTTAAACTAAATCATTGACACATAATTCTAACTGAGTCCGTAAACAAATTTCTAGCATGAAAATACATCATTAAATAGAATAGCTTGACAGCACCTTAAATTTATGAGCATCATAAGTCAATTATACTTATTGTTTGGAACATCTATGAAAAGAATTACCTAAAACTGAATGCCACAAGCAAGCCTGGGAAAAGAATGTCCCCAAAGCCAATCATATCATAGCCACCCCAAGGATCAAAAAAACGAGGAATTCGCAGAAGCATTGGAATAGCTTCTCCGCCACTATTGTCTCCACGAGCAACCTATAAACCGAAGATATGTCAATGGTATAATGTGGCTGCTACAGCAACAAAATATGCACCTCAGAGATTAATGAACAATTAAATAGTTTTAGTAATTAATGTAATAAACAACAATTTCAAGGAAAAACCACTGCAATTTTTTTGAATACATGATGTGCTCTTATAGGAATATTGCTATAACAGAAAAATCTAGCATGTTCATAGTATTTCCTTTCACAGTTTACAGAAAGATTTCCTCAGATATACCAATCTTCAATGTGTGGAAAAGCAGAAGGTCAACCGAGTAACAGAAGAGGTAAGATAGAGAATCTCACTCTATATGGCTTCAACATAGATAATTCTACATAGAATAAAAAAAATAGGAAATAACTAAATATTATCAAATTAGAAAAAATGATAAATCACAATTTCTGGTACTCAGATGACTTTCTGGGAGGATTTATCGAACTCATTTACCATTCTTAACTTGGTTACAAACGAAGTTAAAAACCCAGCTCAAGGGATGCTTAATGGATTTGAATAGTTAATTAATAAATATAAGAAAAGGTGCGCATTTCAGCAGTAGGACAATTTTCATCACATATTTGACCTGAAGGAATAGGGGCAATGCAAATTGAAAGAAAAACCTAGTAAATTTGCAATCTACACAGTCAACAGGCAAGTTGATTAAATATATCCATGGGATAAAAATGTCTGCCATAACATTTATCAGCATAGTATTTTTAACCCAAAAAAAGATATAACAATCAGATATAATATAATATGGAGAATACTTACTGCAATCATAACGCTTTCATGGAAAATCAAGGGGGAAATGAACACCCAAAATATGTCATATACAAACGCACAGCTAAGAAGAGCTGATGCCACCTGAACAGTGATGTTACCATTAAATTATTTCAGTAGTGCCTGATATAACAAACTCAAATAAACATGCCCATAGTAGGCCATTCATGTAGAGTAGTTACCTTGATGTTTGGCAAACGAGCCATTTGTAATACAGTTATCATTAAGCAGATGCCCTAACAATATAAGGACCATGAATCAGATAAAAGATCACAGAAAATGCTAACCAGGAAGGATAGCAAATGAATAGCAGAAAGACTCATTAACACATAATTATCACATAAATTGCCCCATTTTACAAGTCAATGATATAGATTTCAAAGCTTCCAATACTAATCTGGAGTACAAAATCCAAAGTTCTCTAATAGACACTAATAAATACAGATATCCACAATGACCGAGCCAATATGAATACCAAGGAAGGTTCAGTGTTTCCCATCAAAATAGCACCAAAATAAAGCATAAACATCAAAATAAAATCCTAATATGGATAATGATATCTTACAAGAATATCTTGACCAATCCATGAATATGAAGCATGCTGATTTGCTGCCCAAAAAATGGCAAAGGCTGCACAAAATATCAATACCACAAGCGATATGATCGAAACCTCTCCCATAATTGGAAGAGATACAGTCTTCCTCCCGCAATCTTTGCAAATTCTGCTTGGCAGAATACCATAAATAAAAATATTACCTCCAAAATTAAAAAATCTTAGCACAATAATCTAAATTTATTGCAAGTTCATATTAATGTCTAGCACCTTGACATGATTGTTACCAAGCAAACATGCATTCCCTGAAAAAGAAAGCATCAAATGAGAATCACAATGAATAACACAGGCAGTACATATTCATTAAAAAGTGAAGCCTCAATAATGCACATATAAAACAAGTTATCTTTACTACTCTATAACCTAACATTAAAATTGTTCATGCGAAACCTTTCAAGCTTGAAAGCAGAATTTAGGTTATTGAGAATTTTAAATGCTGAAAAACTTCTTGAGTTCAAATATCCAAATAAAAGAACTATCCTTTAGAGTTTACTGGAAGACAACAAACACCATAATGACAAGATGTAGTAAGCTGTATCTGAATTCCAATAACAAAGGGTAACATGCAGTAAACATGGTACAAACTAAACCTTCGATTTTAAATGATAATGTTAAAACAAGATTATAAGCAGAGCATGATAAAATGAAGATTCCAGTAAGCACACATCATCACAGAATTCATCAAAATATATATATATATATATATATTAATTCATGGCAGATACATCCTATATATTGATCTATTAATCTCTGTCTATGGGGATATTTCATAGAGGCTGTCAGCCTCTTTCTGTTTTCTGTCATCACATGCAGTAAACTCACAGTAAGGCACAACACAGCATACTTCAAGAATGACCTTTAGAAAACAAACATGATCGTAAAACCAAAATGAAGATACCAGTCAAAGTTATGTAACATGGCATAGCATGCTCATCTACCCATTTGTCATTCAAACAAGTTCAATCACATTTCTGTAATAATTCTATACCTCAGTACCACCGATGCAGAACAACACGATCAGGAGCCAAACAAACCATGAGGACATAAAAAAGTACAAAAGCATCAAAAAAGCCGATGCCATTATCACAAAAATAATAGCTCCCTTAGCATTGATCTCCAGGATTTCATTCTGAATATCTTCTCTGTTCATTCCAGCATTAGGTTGATCCTGCTCAAAATTCAATTGGCAAACAATTTAATAACTGCTGAACCTCCTATCTTGATGCAAGAAGCTCAGCAGTCAACAGAAGGAATGATTTAATCCAAATAAAAGCATGAAATGACAGTGAATGACGAGCATATCATACATGGCAAATCTAGTTGACTTTCTACAAGCAATATCAAACAAGTTTTTATTTTGCCCCTTTGTTCTTTTTGTTAAACCAATTACAACTTCATCATACATTAGTTTAAAAAACTAAATACTTGGCCAACGGGCTTTTTTAACAATCATGAAATACCTTTGGTGTCAATTGGTTATAGCGCTCATCTACCTGCTCACAAGCAATGAACTCTGGCCAAAGTGAAGCGCAGACAATGGTTCCAACAGCCATCAACCATATAAAGATGGCAGAAAAGTCTAATGCAGGTCGTTTTGGAGAATAAAGTAAAACTTCCACTGCAAAACAACATAAGTAAATCTTAATAATACTCATAATGGGAAGCTGAGAAAATAAAAGACAAGGAATCCATCCTTGGTAAACAATATTCCTTTCTCTATTGCAACTCATATATATTTCTTGAATTTGCAAGTACTAAGAAAAAAGGATATTATGAAAAGAAACTAGTAGCCAATTAGACAGGTGATGATCATACAGTCACACCAGTCCACAGCTTACGTTTAGCTTCCTCTCTAGAGATCTCTGACTCTAGCATATTGCTTTGA
Organism: Dioscorea cayenensis subsp. rotundata; assembly: GCF_009730915.1. Taxonomy (NCBI): domain Eukaryota; kingdom Viridiplantae; phylum Streptophyta; class Magnoliopsida; order Dioscoreales; family Dioscoreaceae; genus Dioscorea; species Dioscorea cayenensis. The sequence continues at coordinate 9,858,392 of NC_052480.1, read as the reverse complement.
AAGTTTCAAATATAAGGATTTTATGAAAAGCGGCTGGTAGCCAATCAGCCAGGTGACGCTCATACAGTCACCCTGATCTGCAGCTTTCATTTAGCTTACTCTACAGATATCCGACTCTAGCATATTGATCTGAATGTTCTAATATACAATAGCCTAGGGTAAGCTATTCATTATAGCTCAATGACACCGTTGATACACAATTAACAACTAAAAAAAAAAAGGAAAATAACTCAACTAAAAATGTCCTTTTGGCATAAAGTAACATCTTATACTCACACTGAGGCTAGTTAAGTCAAGGTCAAATCTCCTTTAGACCATACATTCAAGGCACCTTTACATCCTAAATGATGAAAAAAAACATAATGCTAAAAGGTGATAGTTAATAAGAACAATAAGTTTTGTTTGCAAACGCATAAAACTAGCAAGTATAACTAGGGCATGCCCCTCTTCCTATAATCAATTAATATTTGAAGGATGCTATTGTTTTCAGTGCAAGACCCCTTGAGAGATAGGAACTTGAACTGTGTCTACTCAAACTTCTAAGGCACAAAAGAAACTAGATAAAGCTATATATCACATTGGAATTAACTAACCGAAGGTTGAATCTCCTTCTGACAATAAATCCTAGGCACTTCATAGCATCCTCAATGATGAAACATGAACATAATTTTATAACGCAATGGTATAGAGAAGTGGTTTCCTCTGCAGCACATAAAAATACCAAGTATTACAAGGACAGTTTACCTCTTCCTCCACTGGCCATGGAAGCCTTAATACTTTCCCCTGCTGACCTTGGTATCATGACAATAGGAATTGAAATGTCAAGGGAGGTATCATTTTCAGTGCATACCATCTTGTAAAGCTCTGCATGAAAAACCACGAATGAGTAAATAGATCAAGCATTGAATTTTTAAAAAATAAATATCACAAATTGCAGGTGAAAATAATGTAAGATAACTAAACATGGGAGACACTTGATTTTGACGGGCAAACAAATGGAAAATATAATAAATATATCTCTAATTATTCACACACCTTCATTATCATTGATCACTAATAAACCTGCTGCACCTTCTGCTTGGGCAATTTTCGCCTTTGCAGTGAAGGTGCAATCTCCACGCTTGGCCAGTGCTATAGAATTGTAGAGCTGCCACAAAGAGAATTTACTTAAAAGCATGAGCATGATGAATGATAACATAGCAAAGGGCCAAAAGCTACACTTTAATTCTAAGATTCTATCAAGCAAGTGATTATTGAATTATTCATAGTGAAGATCATAGAAGTAGATCTAACACCATGAATGAAGTATAATAAGTGGTTAAGGAGAATCATACAAGTAAAATTAAGAGCCACAGGGAATGCCCTTATCTGTAGGTCTAAAATGAATGTCTTGAGAATTTAAGTATCATCCTCAACAAAGTATTTAAGTTTGATAGAAAATTTTCAATATATGAAAAAAAATAAGAGACGAGATAATATATGGAGAGAATGGATATTGGGCCAACATGCATTTGTTTATCATTTTCCATTCAATAAGATATGATCTAGAAGTTGTATATAAGACAATCCATTTTCCAATCCCAGCAACAAAATGTAAAAACAATAACATAGAATGATTAATCTGAACAATCGTTAAAAAAGAAAAGCAAGCAGTTTAAAGGAATTGTAGACCTTTGAAGATAAATTGGTACAGCAGTTGAATGGGTTTGTCAGAACAGCAGGTAAGTTTAAAGCTTCAGATGCATCAGCAGGCAATGTGGCACCAAATCTGGCACTCAATCCAACTATGCTTGCCCTTTCAGTGCCATTCACCCAGGTCTTTATCTTCACCTACATCACAAAGAACAGGACCTGCTCTCTTATCTTTGTTGGGTTATTTATATTTTGCAAAACATATTGTGATACCCCACTTAAAGAAAATTAGTCACTATAAAAAAATTTAAAAAAAAATCAGAGTGCCTGTAAAAGCATAAAAGTGAACTTAAGGAATCTGGGAATGACAAACACAAACAACAGTAATGAACAGTAGATGTATGGCGTAAGTTCAATTAAAATAAGAAAGATCATATTGTACAGGTCACATATTGTTTCTCCATCATTGTCCTATGATTTTTGTGCATTCATCTAACAGTTGTAAACCATTGTGTTACTCTCACAATATCATAATAAGTCAATTATTCATAAGCATATTTTTAATCGTTCACAAAACTATTCCTTCCTCCCTACCCCACTTCTCTTTTCATCTGTGTGTCTGTTAGTTTCTTGACTTTAATTACAATGCAAGCAAAATACAACAGTTCCGATAAGAACTGGATCAGATACTATTTACTGCATTAGTGCTTGTGCAGTATCAGATATGGCAGGTTTCATTCATTTTCAAACTTGATCAAATTGCCTATCATCACCTGATGAGTGATGACAATCAGTCCTAAATGTCAATATCGAGATTTGTTTTGGAATTTAAAATAGATAGTTTCGGAATATGGAAAAACAAAACAGGTATGAAGCATTCTTCAGTGGAAGTTCAGAGCCTTGGAGAAATCCTTGACAGAAATAATTTTAAGATAGGGGGCTATAAATATCAATCTAGTCATTGGTTTTGGACTTGTCTCCCTTAAGACACATTCACACCTCATCAAGCTCTTTACACAATATCTAATCTTTCAAATCAGATCTTCGTTTGCCCATACTAACCTGGCTTCAGTTGCTCCCATCAACCTCACTTGGTAAATTTCTTAATAATCTTCCTTAAACTACTTACCTTGAATTTCCAGCTTATTTGCATTTTGCCCCAGCCTCTAATCTTATATGCATAAATATATCAAGCATATAAACTATTGCAATTAAAGAAGCAACTACTACTATAGTAATTATAGTGTACAAATCTTCAAGAGGACTCGTGGGAGACCTAGTCTAGTCAAACTAAAGTTTATTAAAGCACATTTTGCATAAACTTGTAGAAGACCAAGTAAAGGTTGGGAATGATCATGGGTTCTTAAAATCATAAACCATGGTCATGTTAAGAACACTAAAGTCAAACCATAAAGCCTTCACAACCAGCCCCCATCTACTTGCTTCATTCTCTACTAGCCTCCCATCATTAACTTGTAGGGGACACAAGTAATCTAATGACTACTTCCACGCTTAACATCACACCAAACTTAAATAATTAGTTTCTCTGAAAGATTCATATCACTTCAATAGTGAAATACTACTATAGCCGATATTAGGTTTTTCTGTGAATTTCATAATATACCAGTCATTACTCAACTATGCACTTGATTGAAGATGGTGTGACAGTATATCAATAGCACTCACCAAACACTCCAAAAATCTTCGATATGCATGTTATTCACCATGACTTGCAAAATGGAAGGGTTGTCTACAAGAACCTAGATGACATACATATGGAGAAGCAGAAAGCCTTTAAGTTTCAACATGAAGGAGTTTAATGGAGTAATCATCAGTTTGATCATTACTCAGACAATACAGGCAACCCTCAAATAAATCAAAATATTTATGAACATCTCAAAGGCCACATAAGCCATAAATGAGGCTCAAGGAAATTCACATATTCATCATCAGTAGAATTCATTAACTGAATCCACAAGACACCCTCATCAGATAAACAACTTCTTCCACCTTCACTTATATAGGAGACGTATCCTTCACGGCATAAGATAAAATACGAGCCCAATTATGCCAAAATGTTCAACTTCCTACTTTATCGTCATCTCTTAATCCCTTCTTAAGATGTAAACTAGGTCTAAAGTCAATTGAATCGGCAAACTACTTGTTCTAACCTACGTTCCAGGTCTGTTTCTCTCATAGTTCCTACTTTCCTGACATTCTTGAACCACACCAACTCTCCTTTTGAAGATAAACTCATGTACTTCCTCAATGCCAAACCCTAATAAAAACCCAATCAATGAAGTTTTCCACATTTCTACCAATCCCTACTCCTTTACTCACCAATTGACATTAAAAACAAATAAAACAAAAATTCCATCCAAATTAATTACTTTCCAAAAGCTAAAGAGCATCACCAATCCAACAAAAGCAGAGAATAAAAAAAATGAAACCAAAATCCAAAACTTCAAAATCAAGGATTTCAACTCCAATCCAGTAACAGTAAAAGGAAAAGCATCCGATGCATTTCCTTACCAGCTGAAATTTGTTGTTACAAGCCGGCGATTTGGGATCAATATCTTCGTCAGGGGAGACATCATCAGCCGAAACCCCAACCAGAAACACTGCACACAAGACGAAGAAGAGGAGAAGGAGACATGGACATGATAAAGAAGAAGAAGAAGAAGAAACCCTAATCGCCATGGCCGAGATCCCGATCCACCGAACTTTTCTTGTTTCCTCGCGAGAACGATGCTCTCAGTTTGGTTGTTGAGATGAGACTTTTTTTTTTTGTTTTCCTTTTTTTTCAGAATTTTATAATTTTAATTAAAAAAAAAGAATAATTGATAAAAAAGAAAAGGACAAATCCCATTTGGCGTTTGAAGAAATGAACGCTGATCCATTCCTTATATTGTATTTGAACCCTTTTTCTTTTTTCATAAAGAACCCTTAAAATTAACTTTATTGTCTGATTAACCTTCAAAATTTTTCAAAGTACTTTTTTAACCTTAGTTAACTGACCTAAAAGTTTAAAAAGTTTCTAAATTGCTATTTATCTATTTATTTATTGAAATAAATGACATAGACCCCTTATTTATTAAGAGGCGTTTGGCTCATAGATTCATGCTTTGAGAGTAGAAATGATATGTAGGGGTGTAATCGATCGAGTTTGAGCCGAGCAGTAGCGAGCTCGAGCTCGAGCTCGAATGAAAATTTGGTACTCGATACTCGGCTCGAGCTTAACCGAGTATTCATTTTATAGCTCGAGCTCGACTCGGTACACAAATTGAGCTACTCGAGCTCGCTCAATTAAGCTCGAAAAGCTGAAAATGACCATAAACATTATACTCGAGTTTGAACTCGACTCGAACTTGAAAATTTTTCCCCTTAAGTTTTGTCAAATAAATCTAATATTATATATACATACATGCTCGATTAGGCTCGCGAGCACTCGAGCCAAGTATCATAATACTCGAATTCGGTTCGCTCGACTACTCGAGCTACTCGAGCTCGAGCTCGGCTCGATTGTGACCGAGCCGAGTTCGAGTTTTTGCCGAGTCGAGCCCTAGTAGCTTGCGAGTAGAGGTGTATCATTTACACTCCTAATGATATGCACCCATGATATTTAAGCCTGTGTTTGGCAACCAGAAAAGAAGTGAATAGTAGGTTGTCATAGGAATGAAATGCATGTATGTGGAGCATTTTCAATCCTTCCAAAATTGAACTTGTTGGTTATGAAATAACTATTATATCCTTCTTTTTGTAATAATAAATCATGTTAGTTATTTCTTTATTTAATAAATAAATAATTTTTAAATTATATTAATGGGTTGAAATAGTTAATTACAATCAGAAGAAATAAATAACATATTAAAATATTAAATAACAATAAAACACATTATTTATTTATTAATTAATATAACAAACATGTGTTAGGTTATATTAATTAGTTGTAATATTTCATTTAATTAATTAAAAAAAAGTAAATATATTGTAAATACTTAACAATAATAAATCATGCTAATTATTTATTAATTAAAATAACAACTTTATTTTGAGTTATATTAATTAAATGAAATATTTAATAACAATAAATTAAAATAATTAAATATATCAGAAATTTTTAATGATAATCATGTTAATTATTCACTATTTAACATAGACTATTGTTTTGTAAAATGTCATCTTATTTATATAAAAGGGCATGAGTGTAATTGTACTATATTTCTCTATCTTACCTTTTTCTATTCCTAACTCTTATTCCCTTCAACTAAACACTTCCATCGTTATGCTCTTTCCCCCTATTCTCATTCATATTCCTCCTTTCTTCTCATTCCCCCTTCCCCCATTCTCATTCCTATTTCGCAATCCAAATGGGCCCTAAGATGGATGATAAAAAACTACATTTTTATAAATAACTAGTAGGGTGGTTTGCGTTAGCGCTGCAAGTACTTGTAAACACACACACACACACATATATATATATATATATATATATATATAATAAATTGAGGTCATTAGATTTGGAAAAGAGTTTAGAGTTTTTATAGTAAGAATGAATCTCTTCTCCTTCAATTTGGTTATATTTTGGCTCGATTAATATTGTACATTATTACTCCAAATATTATCTATCAATTATAATAATAAATAATAATATGAGGCTGAATATACATATTCTTATATATTATATTTTAGTGATGAGTTGATGTAATTCAAGTGAAGATACTTTTATATCAACATGTGCCTTTATTCCGAACATACTTTTCATTCAACATGCCTACACACCACTAGATAAGAAGATCTTATTTGCTTTGTTTTTTAAAATTTTTTCAACAAATTAACAAATATAATATAAATCTTTTTTGAAATGACTTGAATGATCTCACATGGTACTGGATGGGCGTGATCTAGAGGAATGCCTATAAAATTATGAATTTTAAAAAAAATTGTCAATTGCCTTTACATTTAAAAAATTTGGTTAATTTAGTTATTTCCTGGATATGAGTTAATTTTATAAGTAAAAAGAATAAATACAAATAGTACATGCAAAACATTAGTAAATACTAATAATATATAATTATTATATATTTAAGTGTTAGAGTGGGTGATGTCGCCGCTTGTGTTATAACAGTTTTCACTGTAGCTATAGTCAGCCCTGCATTGTAGTTTTTTCAGCCAATACTGTAGCAGCATGTTACTGTTACAGCTCGAATTCTTCGTTAATTCCTTCTTCCTCTTTCTTTTTTTTCCCGGCGACCTAATTCCAGCAAACTTCAACTAGAAATCTCTTCCTTCCTTGTTGGTAAGTATTCTAGGACCTTTGATCCAAGCTTTCACTCCATATTTTGTTAGTATTTTCATTGTTTTGGAATTGTTTGAAAATCCTAGGTTTTGCATGATTTGTGAGGATTTTAGGTTCAAATTGAAGCCCTTGTTTTTGTTATTCATTTTCGTGAATGTTTGTAAAGAAAATTCTTGGTTAGATGTTGTAAATCTGGAGAAAACTTCTGTGTTATGGTCAGGTTACTGTAGTAATAGTATAGCACCAATAAGCTTTAGTTGTTTTTCTGGTTTCTTTGGATTTGAGTGAAGCTCAAACCCTTAGGAATTCATTGGTAACCTTTAGACCTAGCTTTGAGCCAACCCTAGGATAGATTCAGGGTTGTTTGTTAGAGAGACTTAGGGTTTCATTGTTTGATTGATTTTGCTAATTCTTGTTGGTGTTTTTGTTGTGCTTTGGCAAGGAGGTGAAGCTTTGGCTCGAGGCAAGGAACTAGTAGAGGATTAGCGTTTGGGTAAGTGAAATTATCTAAGTTGTGAGTGAGATTATTTATACATAACTCTACTAGGAGAATACCTATAGTTATATTTTATTGTTTGAGCTAAGTTTTATTGGCTTCTATACTTAAATCGAGGTTTTGATTGACTTAAAATGAGTTTATTTATTGATGTTTCATACTTGAAAAATGTTGTTGTTCAAGGAAAAGAATTTTAGTATGATATTTGCTTTGTAAGTTGTAAATTGTTTGGCTTTGCAAAACTTTGATTATGCTTCGTATTCATCATTGTTGTGGGGAAATGGCAGAAATTTTGATTATTGATTATTGTCCTGGTTATGGACTCCTCGTTGTGAGATGCATGTTTGTATTACTTTGTTGGTAACATCCTACTGTAGTAGGCGGTTTTCACGGCAAACCTGTTGAGGTGGTGTGGAAGACCGACCGGCAGACTTATTGGTCTAGTTCAAATGGGAGTGTAGAGCCCTTACTGGATATTCATCAGGAAGGGGGGTCACCACATGGTGGACCGATGGGTTAACGTCAAGGACATGAGTTCCTTAATGGCTTTGAACTTAGCCGCAGCCACGGTGAAGGTTTAAAGAGGTTTATAGACCATGTTGCGTTTCTTTTATAGTGTTATATTAAATTTATGGTTTTGGCGGTGAGTATTGTGTTTTATGGATTTTAAGACTAGTATTATATAGTTTGTTATGTGTGTGTGTGTGTGTGTGTGTGTGTGTGTGTGTGTGGAACTGTTGTGCTATATTTGCATTATTATAAAAGCTTGGTTTGATGTTTAACTTGTTTTATTGTATAAACCCTGTGTTTGGTATTTCGTGGATTTGTTGTTGTAAAACCCTAGTTGGGGTAAAAGGCTTTCTTGACACTATCTTTTGTTATATGGTACCAATGATTACTGTTATGTGTATTTATGTTCTAAACTGTTTGTATTATTAGTAAAGCATTATTTTGGTGAGTTATATTGTGTATTTTGGTGTATTCTTGTAGTATTGTGCTAACCCACTCACTGAGTGACTTAGGTTACTCAACCCTCTTTCCTCTTCCCAAGCTTTTGCAGGCAGTAGTGTGGTAGTGAAGCGGTGTGTTGAGCATCCACTATCTATTTTCATTCAATACCAAGTTCATGTATGTTATCCCTGAGCATGTATATGTTGTATTAAAGCATGGATCCATTATTGTGTTTGAAACTCTAAAAGTATGGTTTGTATGTTTATCTAATTTATTGGAAACTTTGTTATACTTGTGATCAGTACAGTTCTTGAACTCTACTATCAGGTCATATTGTCAATGCTTCCCTTGCATACCTTAGAACTTTCTGTTTTGCATACTCTGTTCAGGGTTGTTGGTTTCAGGTATTTTGTCAGCTTGCGGCGACTCGAGAGTTGAGTGGTGGGGTATCCCTCCTCCGGTTGTTGCAGTGGTTGTCATGTCCTGGGGCCCACGGGTCAGAGCGTGACAGCTTGGGCTACAACCATTTCCTCAAGCTCTTACCTACATTTTCGGCTTCCTTCCTCATCCTTTGTCAAATCCAAAATCAAGGTTGAGTTTCTTCATTCAATTGTTGATTGTTTATAGTTCACAAATTTATATTTCATTTGAATTTCATCTTATTTTCTTCTTCATGCAAGAATGAGAAAGAACCACGACAGGTTTTCATTGAGAGCATCCCTCAAGACATAGTTGAAGAAATAATTACATCCATAGCTTCACCATCTTCTAAATCTCTTCATGATCTCAAAAATTTGCATGGATGGCAATTTAATTCATAAAGAAAAAGTAAAACTTATTTCTTTGGATCATCAAAAAATGATTTTTTTTTTTTTTCCTAGTTGCAAGAGTTTTTACAAAGCATCCAAAACTTGGATGGTTGGCCAAATAATTCGAGTTGATGATATATGGCACCTTAGCATGGAAGAGCACGTTTGTTTTCTTCATAATTGCATGCAGTGTTGAAATTTAGAAGCTAGTTTCACACTTGCCTTGGTGAAAATTTTAATAATCTAATGTTTTCTTTTTAATGTTAGATAAGTTATAATATTAACATTGTAAAATAATTAATTATTTTTTTAGTAGATGTATGAAATTTAAAATGGATTCAGGCATATAACATTTGATGAAAATAATCATTAGAGGTCATTTACTTGGAGATATGTACCGGGGATTATTTTACAAAAATCAGATGACACGGGAGTTTGGTATTAGAATATTGAACTTGGTTGCTAATGGAAAAGTTGATAATATCTTGAAACCAAAAAAAAAGTAAAAGATCAAGTAATGCTATCATAAACAAGTGTCCATATTCCACAGTAAAATTCTTTATTGATATCTTATGGAGAACACAAAGTAAATGGATTAGAAAAGGGGAATGGAATTGTGAGAATGATCTGTGTGGGCAAAAATCCAAAGATATAATTTATAATGAATGGTAACATGAAGATACATTTAAAAGAAATTTTTGTAGTCAAGCTTGTAGATGGAAATATGAATTTAGTTTGTTGTCGAAACTCATATAATGTTTGTAGTGTTTAGCCTTTTCATTGCAGTTACCTGTGGATTTGATATAGTCTCACATAGATACTTCCTTCAAAGGCTAATTATTTTATTCATTTATTTTTTGTAGTGGGAGGCGCGCAAAATATTTCATTATCTATTACTTGTTATCAAATTTTTAAAATCCATAACAAAATTGTTTTACCATGAATATATATGTTATCTTTGTATCTTACTTTTTTAAAATTTGTTATGAATTTTTTTTTTATTTTAGGTCAATTACATTAAGTGTACTTGTTCATAATGCATGACTGGTTACTTATGATATATATATTTATTGTTGTTTATTTTATAATTACTTTTACTTCATGCAAAATATATTTAATTTTATGCTATTTTTGTACATATATAACTATCAATTAATATTTCACAACATTCAATATTTTTTCCTTACATAAAAAGAGTCAGACCAATTTACCTGATTTGTTTCGACAAAAACAATCTAAGTAAATTATTAAATCAAAAGAAAATATATTTGTCTTGCTCATAAGTGAGCAAACATACCTTTTGAAATGCCATCAATATATGCATGTATCATTTGAAAATAAAAGGGACAATACTTAAAAAAATTAATACAATTTGTAGTATAATCACAAGCCTAATAAGGTGGTGAAGCGCAAATCATGCAGAATCATAATCTTTTGGTGTGATGATAAATGCAATGGATTCTTGTTAGCATGATTTCTTCTTCTTGTCTCTATTACATACATTTGGATATCTTTTATTTTTATTTTTTAAATGCCTTCTTATATATTCTCAAATATCTAGGGTTTGACTCCATTGAATGAATGAGAATGGATTGTAATATATCATTCCTCAATTATTGAAAATATGTCATACATTTGCAATTTTCTTGTATCTTATTAAGATTATTTTTATCTAGTGAAGAGCCTTTCAATATAGCAAAGTTTTAAAATTGTATTTAATAAAGTCATATCTATCTTCTCTAATAAAATGTTATCTTTTTTTTTGTTATTTTTTAATATGAAAAGAGAAAAATTGTACCACATTAAATCCATATGTATATGTATATGGTAATAAAATATTGCTAAACTTCGCATCTTTAATTTTAAAAATATATCAATACAATGTTTTTTTATCAATGAAACTGTAAAAATGGAATTTATTCCATAAGCACCATCACCCTTACGATTTGAAGCACACATGTTTTATTTATTTATTTATTTATTTATTTATTGAAATCAATGTAAAAAATATTTTAGTCTACCTTAATAGTATTAGATTATTCGTTGATGTAAAGGTGGCCATTGAGATTTAAGAAGTTGATGCCATATAAATTATGGCATATATTTCAAACATTTAGAGGTAATCAATGATATCTAACATGGGTATTCACATTGATGAGCAACTTATTCATTTGGGTTTTCCCCTTTTTCTATAAAGAAAAATAATATAAAAATCCAAAATTTGAATTAGGAGTTAAAAGAAAAACATATTTCTAAAGTTCAATTCAAACCTTAAGCTACAACAAAGTTAGGTACACGGTCCATGACGTATCTACACTTAGCGATAGTTTACTATTTAACTGAGTTCTTGAGATCAAGCGTTGGTATGACTTGACTTATTAACATTAGAAATAGGTAACCAGACTATGCAATACTTGTACTGAATGATGGTTCTCTATTTACTTTATTTTTTTTTACCAAGTATTTATTTGGTATGAGACATTAATATTATCATGCATCACTGAATACATATAACCAAATTCAAGCAAGTCATGTTATATCAGTACCTGTTCTCAAGAGTTTATTTAAAGAGAAAAAGACTGTAATTTGATATGATTTCCTCTTACTCATTAAAAAAAATCAAGTCATCAATATATTAAAAAAATCCAAAAAAAAGGATTTTAAAGTATTTAAAAATTTGTACATATAAATTATTTATTAAATTGCATGCATAAATTATTTATTATTATCATTATTTTATTGAATTAATTAATAATTTTTATAGTTGCAAATGGATTAAATAATTTTTCATAATCAAAATGAGTTTCAAATATGTTGTAAACATCAAAATTGTTAATATTTTATATTATAAAGACGACATAATAGCAAGTTTGAAATAAAGACATAAAAGTCATATACTTAATAACAATTTATCCATCTATGAATAAACTGCAGCCAAATTTAATTTTCTTTTACGTTCAAATCATGTGCCAAGGAAGAACCATTTGCAATCAACATAATATCTTGAGTTTTGTTTATTGTGCTATCCTAGTATGGTAGGAAAGTTGAGTTTGAGATATTTTGAAACTATTCATGGGTTCTTTCCATAATTAAGTTGCCTTGGATTCACATAGTAGGTTTATATTCTATATTAAGCTTGAGAGAGCTCTATTCAATTTTGTAAATTATGGTCTTATAATTTCTAAATTTCTAGTGTTGATATCAATCTTTCTATTTTCCTGGGCTTTCTGGAGCATGGCGTGCCTTGTGCCTCAATTCTCATTTGTAGTTTATTTTGGACCTGTAGACAAACAACATATTCATCATGATTTATGCTAAGAAAATAGAGTAAAAAATATTATTTTAGATCAAATAAAGATGATTATGCTAACTTAATTCTTACATAGAATAATTTAGTTTCACATTAAAAGTTCAATAATAATAATAATAATAATAATAATAATAATAATAATAATAAAATAATTTTGTTATGCATTCCGTTATGTACTTATTAATAGTTATGCAACTATTGTCTATATATGAAACATGTTCCTTTATTAATGTTCAAAATTTAATTGCATATTATTATTAATATGAATTTGTATGCATACAACATCATGACACTTGTCCATGGTTGCTTATCCATTTTCTTCTGTACTTCAATATGATATCTCAAAGCTCCAACAATTGGAATTTCTTTGGATTTGAACAAATATAGATTCAAATTAATGCATTATTCATCACTTTCTTTCAGGAATTTAATAAGTAAATCACAATGCAGTAGATGTTATTAGGAAGCAAATAGATATGGTGAACATTTTGACATAGGTTGAATAAAAAAAGTGGTAAGGATTGAAGTGAATCTTACCCTTCATTATATTCTTTTAGGATTTCAATAGGTATAGTTGTTGAAGAACATTTACATTCTTCTTTAAGCTATCACCACCTTTAAAAAATTATCAAACATGCACAATATACAATTATCAAACATTTACATTCTTCTTAGTAGTTGTTTATCAAACAAGCACAATATACTAATATTAAAAATTATGCAAATAGTGTAAATGTTCTTCAACAACTACACCTATTGAAATATGGATCTAGCTTAATATTCTTCTTTAAGCTAGATCCATAATATTAAGCTTGATTTTTTAAAGAAGGTGGTGATAGCTTAATATACAATTATCAAGCTTAAAGAAGAATGTGCATGTTATTGATAATTTAAAAAATCCATAATATACAATTATCAAACATGCACAATATACTAATATTAAAAATTATGCAAATAGTGTTTAATCCAAGGACCTAAGAATTGATATTCATATTAATACTGTATTATTATATGCCATTAATTCAAAAACATCAAAGACTGTTTCTTGGGCTTGTTCTGATAAGTAGATAAGATTTGCTTTCATTTTTAAATTTTTAAATAAGTCAACACATATATATATATCTTAATTTTTATTAAATGGTCTAAATGATTTCATGTGTCATTTGATGACTGTGTTCAATTAGAATAGCTAGTGCAGCTATGAGGGGGAAAACCAATATAGGATTGAGACATGGTGTGCTTTGCTTCTTTGGACCCATTAACGAAACCTCTAAATCAAGATATGCTATGTTATAGTATCTGTGATATTTTTTGCATTTTCTTCCTGTCAAATTTGCCTCTTTGCTGCTGATATATTCTCTAGGATTTCTTAATTATTTATTGAGTAATCAAGCCCTAGGTTTAGATTCATATAATCTAGATTTAGTCATATCTTATGTCAGTGAGTTCTTTCTACTTTAAAACATGAAAAATTGAGATTAAATTAATATTTGTGAGTAAGTAAAGAACTCAATCTATTTCGGGAATTGAACTACCAAAACAATCTAAAACTGTAAGAATCTCACACATTGTTCATTATAAAGGAAGAAAAGAGGAAATGCTCAAAAGGAGGAGATTGGTAAATATTGTAGTAGTAAATAAAAAAACTGAAGGATATCGACAAAATGAAAATGGGGTTGATTATGATCCAGTAGAGTCTAATATTGGAGGCATTTAAGATAGAAAGTAGGCTATTTATAATAGGTTACTAATCTAGTAAGTCATAATCAACCCCACTTTCATTTTGTCAATATTTTAGTCTACTGGATCATAATCAACCCCATTAAAAAAAGTACATGAATTTTAAAAATGGCACTAATAATATATAGGCCTTTATTTTCAAGGGTAGGATCAAATCCACACTAGGTCTTATCATTACGATGGCAAATTGTAGCCATTCGTGTGAGTTTTCTTTTTGATGTGTATATTGTTTATGAACAATTAGTCAGTATGATTTGTTTCTGACAGTGTCACTCAGACAAAATTGACATCTATATCAATATTTATAAGTAACCTTTTATAAATAGCTTACTTATAAATATTAAGAGAAAAAAAATTAATATAAGTTACTATAAAGATTTTTAAATATCCACTTCACATCATTACCTTCCTCCCACACACTATATTGATAAAGATATCAGTATCCCTATTCATTATTTTAAAATTATTATATAGATAATGTACATGTATGATAATTTATTGAAATTTATTTAAAAATAAAACACATTATGTAAAAACATAAATAAACTATATATAATTCAAAACATTTGAAGATGGAAGTTTCAATAATCTTTGTGATTTAAAACCTAAATAAAGTTAAATATAACTCTAAATATAATTTGTAGTTTGGAAAAATAGATATGGTGGAGTTTGCTAGCTAGTATGGCTTTCGTAAATGAAATGATAGTTTTCACTATTGATTCATTAAGAAAAATAAGTGCATAGTTTGGATCCATTCTCATTCACCCATGGCATGTGGCAGTGATCTTTCTCTTTTTTCAACATATGATTAACTTAAGAACCAAAAATTATGAACTAAATCAAATTTTTAAATATTGCTTATTGAACCCAAATTATGGAGGGAAGTGTGGTGGTGGTTGTGGGCAAAAAAGGTTGTTGTATTAGTTACCTCGGTTGCATGGAGATTGTTGCAAGGGTTGAGGGCGAATTAAACAATGTGTGAAGTTAGGAAGGGTTACCAGAGAAGATGCCATCATTGTATAAGATTACAAAGATGCTCAGTTGAGATGGTAATATTGTAGCTTTACCATTGTTCCTAGTGGTGTTCATTGGGGGTAAATTGGTTGGGCCGTTGGATTACATTATAGCCATTCATATCTCTGGCGACCTTGTTCCATCTTGAAAGGGTTGGTGCTCTTTGGCTTTAAGTGGTTTGCTTTCTATTTTTTCCTTAATAACTAAAGTATATAATAAACATAATTTATATAGTATATAGTCATATAGTAGTATAAGTTATGTAAATATATTATATTAATATAAACTATCATAATATAAACATGTTATTATGCTTAACCTCTCATTGATTTATAGATTTATTTGGTTATCCACCATGTTTGGACCTACGGATGCTGGGAATATGATCCTATTGCTTGTTATGATCTATTGGTTATTATAATAATAACTCCTAGATTTCTAGTATGGTGATTGGTCACTAGCATTGGGTACTTTTTTCCTTGATCTGAAAATGAAGTTCAATTGAGTCAGTTTGGTCAAAGAGAGGACTTTGCTTGGGTAATCAAACATGTTGATGTTGGTGCATGAACAAATATATTGGGATTAGCTTCTTTGATCAGGTGTAATTAGAAGGAAAAAAAAAAATTCAATTAGTTGTTCTTCATATTTTTCTCTCTCCACATATAATAAAACATAGTCTATGGATTTGGCCACATTATATTACAGAGTTATTTAGGCAACATAAATTTTGGTTCTCCTAAAAGAATTTGGGAAGGTTTATGAACAACAATTTAAAAAAAAAATTAAATAAGCAACTTAAATGGAAATTAAAAGATAAGATTTAATGGGTAGTGATTAGTTAATTAAATTTTTTACACAATAATCAAAGGATTAATTAATTACAAATCTATAGAGTGCTAAGTGATGTTGTGGTCCTTGCCTACAAAAGTTGGATTTTGGACTGTCATTGTTTAACTCAATTAATCAAATAATTAACCTTACAAAATTATTTAGTTATCAATAACGTATTGCTTACATTTACATGACAAATATAAATTGAGTTAATCATTACATGAGGACACAAAACTGTGATCTCTTCACATTCAATAAATTATTTCCAAAACCTTCCACCTAAAAAACTAGTTGTTAGTGGGCCTTACTTCTACCTGATAGCATGTGTCCCGCCATTTCTCTATCTCTGATTACTACCGAGCAAATTTCAAACATCTAGTGTTGGAGAAAAATGATAAGTAGCTCTTTAGTTCCCAACATATTTGTGCATGTGGATGAATTAAATGGACAACTCATAACCATTCATGTGGCACAAAATTTACAAAATTCAACTTCCTCTACACAATTGCAAAAAATAAGCATAATAAATTCAATAAATAAATATTATAATTTATATCATTATCACAATCAAAAATATATTAACACCGGTCATAAGTATCCATATCTCCATTGGAAATTACAAAGAATATCTCAAACAAATCAAAACAAACCTTACGTCCTTTTCACCAAGAACCAGTCACACTTCAACCAGATGTGGGAGGCTTCAAAGAATGGTTGAAACTTTAAGGAAAACCGGATCGATGGAGAAGATTACATGAGTTAGGGTCACGAAGAAGATCTTGAGTAAAGTACCATGAAGCTAAGGGAGAAAAGGAAAATTAGGTTTTGAAAAAAATAATAAATAAAGGGCAAAACGGTCATTTCCTTAAAGGGGATTACTCAATCCCACTGATTTTGAGGGGTGTGGAATTACTTTGTGAGAGGAGTCTCACTCCTTTAAGAAACAAATTGTTCATCCATTTGTTGCATACCAAATGAGAATATACAGTTAAGGGTGGGAGTAATTTAATGCACCACCTGTGAATTGCTTTGAAAAGAATATAGGCTTCGTATTCTTTTCAAAGCAATTCACAGGTCATGCATTAACCTTGAAAGAGTATGAAACTATATGCACAACAATAATAATAATGATAATAATAATAATAATATGAGAAAACTTACTTCGCTTGTAGATGAAGGTGCAAAAAGTTATCATGCGTGCATGGACGGAACCAAGGGGGGCTAGCAGGGGGTTCAACCCCCCTTTGTTCCGGTGAACTTTTTATCCTACCGCTGGAGAACTAGCCTCTTCTCAATAAAAGGCTACAGTCCCGCAACCGGCAACCCCCCAATTCCTAAGCAAGCAGGGATGGCATAGAACTAGCATCTCCTTTGGCATTGCCATTGATGACAAGGTTAAGCTTGGAGTTGGACTTGGAGGAGACCTTGAAGAGAGGATGAAGAAGAAGATGAACAGTAATATTCAATGATTTCAATCCATGCATCTCAAACCTTAGAATCCATTTAATATATGTTGACTCAATCCACCATTACACTGTCTTAACTTAAACACAATTGAGATGATGAAATCTCATCCATCCATCTCAAAGACTCAAACAAAATTCATTTAATTCAACCTAACCTGTTTTGAACTTAAACACAAATTGAAATGATGAAATCTCATCCATCCATCTCAAAGACTCAAACTGGATTCATTTGATTCAACCCAACCTACCTTAAACTTAAACACAATTGAGATGATGAAATCTCATCCATCCATCTCAAAGACTTAAGCCAAATTCATTTGATTCAACCTAACCTGCCTTGAGCTTAAACACAAATTGAGAAGATGAAATCTCATCCATCCATCTCTAAATCTTAACTATATTAACTAATTAGACAACTTTGATTCTTTAAATACTTGAGCTTCAATAGAAATTCAGCAGCTTTAAACACTTAGCTTCAGATTTTGTCCTTGGTCGGAGATAATAATGAGTATTATGATTTTTTTTTTCCTTTTATCATGTATTGACTCTTAATTCAAATGAGAATGAATATATACATTTTTATGGGTAAAAAAAAAACAACATAAATGGTAAATTTCATTTTTGTAATATGCCTATAATGTGTTTGATTGAATGTCTCAATGAATTGAAATGATGTTAGAACCTAGTACTTAATATTTTGTATATTATTTTTTATAGCCTGTAATTTAAAGTATTTTCACTTATTTATTTGTAGATCATGGATAAGTTTTTGATTAAACGACCAAGGAGTGAAGAGTCATCCAATGCTCCTAAAGTACCATTGGACTCTAAAACAAACGAGAACAACATTAATCCAGATTTTAAGTTGGGTGACATTGTTAGTGATCTCGGACTTCGGAAACCAATTGAAGACTTCAATGTTGGGATTAGAGGTCAAATTAGAAGTTTATGTTTTCTGAGGTTGTTTTAATCAAAGTTACATTGCCACACTATTTTGTACTGGAAACAGTTGTTATGTTGAATGAATTTTTTTTTTTTTTGGCATTTTTCCTTCAGCCCCCCTACCAGTAAATCCTGGTTCTGTCCCTGCATGCGTGGGAGAGAGGCCTTTAATTATTTTTATTTTCATGTTAAAATTCTAAAAAGTAATTAGATACCCATAATGTAGGATTACCTTACTCAAATTCTATTTATAAATACAGCAGGGATTAATCTGTCATTACAATTTATAAAAGGCCTCAGAGGCAACTACCATCGTAGAATACTCATTGTGAAGAAGAACTTAATAGAACAAAATGAGAGCTTTAATAATATGGATGCTGAGTTGAGAGGGGAATGTGTCAGAAGCCATTGTTGATATATTGTGCACCACCAATCTTAATGTGATAACATTGGGCATGGTCAGAAAAACGGTGTCTGAGCGTTTCAGCATCGACCCATCCCTTCCTGACCTTAAGATATTTGTTATATCTATTGTGGATTCATTCTTGGAGTCCAAGAAAGTTGAAAAAGAAGAAGATGATTCCACCAATAGAAGTCATAGAGAGGAGTATACTGCCAACGGGAATCTTATTATCTACAGAGTGACGATTTTACTTTTTGTTTTTAATTTTTTTTTTATATTAGATGATTCATTTTTGGTTTTTTTCTTTTAGCTTAGAGAAAAATGATTGATTACATTGGAAAAATATAATGGAACCATGTTGGTCTCAATTAGGGTATATTTTGAAAGGGATTGGAAACAGCTTCCCACAACAAAAGGTATTTGTCAAAAATTTTCACTTAATATGTATATATATATATATATATATATGTATGTATATAACAATTTGGGTTAGCTATTTAAATTTTTTCCTTTGTATTTTATCAATAGCGATTAGTTTACCAATTGATTAGTGGGAAGCTTTGAAAATTGCCATTCCTGCAATTTAAAGGGGTATTGTAGAATTTGTTTTTTTTTAAAAAGTGGATAAATTACAACAAATTAATAACAAAAATAGTGATTACAACAACACAAAGTGAAGGAACATGACAAATAGAGGGAGAGTGACTACAGAAACAAGAAGGAAAAACAACCATCACAAACAAAAGACACTGCGAAGAGAACAAAACATCCACCAGGGATGGAACAGAGATGACACCAACAACAAAATTAATAATAGGGGGAAAACAAAGAGAAGTACTAGTGTGAAAGCTTAGAATCACTAAGAAAGGTATGTTGGGATCAATGGAAGGTGGGTTGCGGGGTTGGGAGGGGGCAGAGGAGGTGGAAAAGCTGTTGACCCAGGTTCCCATCCGCGAATGTCATGAGTTTGAGGCTGCATTTGATCTTCAGAAGGCACTCTTCCTAATTTTATTAATCACCCTCAAGAGTTGCATGAATCCAAGCGAGGAGCATGTGATCAATTTTGATAATAATCGCAGTAAATGGTAATGCAGAACAAGTGAAATGCGATTATTGCATTTTAGTCAAACAGCCCAACTAATTGCCCTAATCAACAACTCCTCTTAGCAAAAGAAACTACCATGATATTCACCCTCTAGGAAGATTGCAGAAGTTAGGGTCAAGAAGAAAATGGAGAGTAAAGTACCATGAAGCTAAGGGAGAAAAAGAAAATTAGGTTTTGGAAAAAAATTAATACATAAACTCAAGAGTTTCATGAATCCAAGCGAGGAGCATGTGATTAATTTTGATAATAATCACAGTAAATAGTAATGCAGAACAAGTGAAATGCGATTACTACATTTTAGTCAAACAACCTAACTAACTGCCCTAATCAACAACTCCTATTATCAAAAGAGACTACCATGATACTCACCCCTCCAGGAAGATTATAGAAGTTAGGGTCAAGAAGAAAATGAAAAGTAAAGTACCATGAAGCTAAGGGAGAAAAAGAAAATTAGGTTTTGGAAAAAATTAATACTTAAACTGCAAATTGGTATTTTCCTTAAGGGGGATTGGTCAGTCCCACTAATTTTGAGGGTTGTGGAATTAATTTGTGAGAGGAGTTCCACTCTTTTTAAGAAACAAATTATTCATTTCTTTGTTACATACCAAAAGAGGGTATACACCAAAGCATAGTAGTAATTCCCATTCCATGGGAACCACTCCCATCATCCAAATGGAGCCTATATTCTTTTCAAAGCAATTCACAGGTGGTGCATTAACGTTGCAAGACTATTAAATTATATGGACAAATAACAACAACAACAACAACAACAACAACAACAACAACAACAACAACAATAATACAAGAAAACATACCTCTTTTGTAGATGCAAGTGCAAAAAAGTTATCATGCGTGTGAGAGAGGTTTTTAATTATTTTTTAATTTCATGTTAAAATTAGAAAAAATAATTAGATACACATAATGTAGGCTTATTTTATTCAAATTCTATCTTTAAATACAACAAGGATTAATCAGTAATTATAATTTACAAAAGGCCTTAGAGGTAACTACCATCTTAGAATACTCATTGTGTAGAAGAACTTGATAGAACATAACGAGAGCTTTAATAATATGGATGTGTACTTGAGAGGGAAGGTCTCAAAAGCCATTATTGATATATTGGGTACCACCGATCTTACTGTGAAAACATTGGCCATGGTCCAAGCAACGGTGTCTAAACGTTTCAGCATCGACGCATCCCTTCCTGATCTTAAGATATTTGTTAAATATGTTGTGGATTCATTCTTTGAGTCCAAGCAAGTTGAAAAAGAAGAAGAGGATTCCAGTAATAGAAGTCACATGGAGGACTATACTGCCAACGGGGATCTTATTATCTACCGAGTGACAATTTTATTTTTTGTTTTTAATGTTTTTTTTCTATCAAATGATTTATTTTTGTTTTTGTTTTCTTTTAGCTTACAAAGAAGTGATTGATTACATTGTAAACATAAAATAGAACCACGTTGTTCTCAATTAGGGAATATTTTGAAAAGGATTGGAAGTAGCTTCCCACTAGAAAAGTTATTTGTTTAAGTTTTTGTACTGAATATGCATATATATATATATATATATATTATAATAATAATAATTTGGGTTAGATATTTTATTTTTTTCTTTGTATTTTATCAATAGAGATTAGTTTACCAATTTATTAATGGGAAGCTTTGAAAAATGCCATTCCTGCAATTTAAAGGGGTATTCTAGAACTTTTTTTTTTTAAAAAAAAGGTGGATAAATTACAATTCATTAAGAACAAACATAGTGATTACAACAACACAAAGTGAGCGAATATGATAAAAAAAAGGAGAGCGACTACAGAAAGAAGAAGAAAAAATAATTAGCACAAACAAAACAAACTATTAAGAGAACAAAACATCCACCAGGGGTGGAACAAAGATGACACCAAAAACAAAATTAATAGCAGGGGAAGAACAACAAGAAGTGCTAGTGTGAAAGATTAGAAGCACTTAGACAAGTATGTTGGGATCAGTGGGAGATGGGTCAGGGGAGGGGGTGGGAGAGGGGCAGAGGAGGTGGGAAAACCGCTTATCGAGGGTCCCATCCTCGAATGTCATGAGTTAGAGGCTGCATTTGATCTTCGGAAGGCACTCTTCCCAATTTGCTTAATCACCCTCAAGAGCTGCATGAATCCAAGCAAGGAGCATGTGATCAATTTTGATAATAATCACAGTGAATGGTAGTGCAGAACAAGTGAAATGCGATTATTGCTTTCTAGCTAGCCAAACAACCCAATTAATTGCCCTAATCAACAGCTCCTCTAACCCAAAGAGACTAACATGATACTCACTCCTCCAAGAAGATTACAGAAGTTAGGGTCACGAAGAAGATGGAGTGTAACCATGAAGCTAATGGAGAAAATGAAAAATAGGTTTTGGAAAAAATTAATACATAAATGGCAAAAAGGTCTTTTCCTTAAGGGAGATTGGTCAATCCCATTGATTTTGAGAGCTGGGGAATTACTTTGTGAGAGGAGTCCCACTCCTTTAAGAAATAAATTATTCATCCCTTTGTTGCATACTAAACAAGGGTATGCAGCAAAGGGTGGGAGTAATTCTCATTCCATGGTAACCACTCCCATCATCCAAACAAAGCCTATGTTCTCAGCAAAGCAATTCACAAGTGGTGCATTAACCTTTCAAGACTATTAAATTATTTGGACAACAAATAATAATAATAATAATAATAATAATAATAATAATAATATTATTATTATTATTATTATTATTATTATTATTATTATTATTATACAAGAAAACGTACCTCTTTTGAAGATGCAAGTACAAAAGTTATTACGCGAGGGAGATTGGTTTTTAATTATTTTTTTATTTCATGATAAAATTGGGATTAGTTTACCAATTGATAAGTAGGAAGCTAATGATTAATGTCATTCTTGTAATTAAAAGGTTAATTGTAAAACTTTTTTTTCTAAAAAAATTACAATTCATTAAGAATAAAAATAGTGATTACAATAACTCAAAGTGAGTGAACTTGACAAACAAAGGAAGAGTGACTACAGAAATAAGAAGGAAAAACAATTAGGACAAACAAAACACACTACGAAGAGAACAAAATGTCCACTAGGGATGGAATAGAAATGACACCAACAACAAAATTAATAACAGGGGAAGAACTAGGAGAACTGCTAGGGTGAAAGCCTAGATGCATTTAGACAGCTGCATTCGGATTAGTGAAAGGTGTGTTGGGGATGGGGGAGTGGGGAGTAGGGGCGGTGGGAAGGCGACTCACCCACGGCCCTGTCCTCTAATATCATGAGTTCGGGTTGCATTTGATCTTTAGAAGGCACTCTTCCCAATTTGCTTAATCACCCACAAGAGCTGCATGAATCCAACTGACAAACATGTGAACAATTTTGATAATAATCACAATAAATGGTAGTGCAAAACAAATGAAATGCAATTATTGCGTTTCAACCAAACAACCCAACTAATTGTCTTAATCAATAACTCCTCTAACCAAATGAGACTACCATGATACTCACCCCTCCAGGAAGATTACAGAAGTTAGGGTTACGAAGAAGATGGAGAGTAAAGTACCATGAAGCTAAGGGGGAAAAAAGAAAAATAGGTTTTGGAAATAATTAATACATAACCGGCGAAATGGTATTTTCCTTAAGTGGGATTGGTCAATCCAACTAATTTTGAGGTTATGGAACTACTTTTTGAGAGGAGGCCCACTCCTTTAAGAAACAAATTGTTCATCCCTTTTGCTTCATACCAAATGAGAGTATACAACAAAGGGTGGTAGTAATTCCTATTCCATTAAAACTCCTTCCATCATCCAAACGGAGCCTATATTCTTTTCAAAGCCATTCATAGGTGGTGTATTAACCTTTCAAGACAATTAAATTATTCGGATGACAAGTAGTAGTAGTAGTAGTAGTAGTAATACGAGAAAACGTTACTCTTTTACAGATGCAAGTGCAAAAGTTATATTGTGGGAGAGAGGTTTTTAATTATTTTTTAATTTCATGTTAAAATTGGAAAAGGTAATTAGATACCCATATAGTAGGCTTATCCTATTCAAATTCTATTTATAAATACAACAAGGATTGACCAGTCATTACAATTTACAAAAGTCCTTAGAAGCAACTATTGTCTTAGAATACTCATTGTGTAAAAAAACTTGATATAGCAGAATGAGAGCTTTAATAATATGGATGCGGAATTGAGAGGGAAGGTGTCAGAAACCATTGTAGATATATTGTGTACCATCGATATTACTATGATAACACCAACCATGGTCTGGGAAAAGGTGTCCAAGTGCTTCTGCATCGACTAATCCATTCCTAATCTTAAGATATTTGTTAAATCTATAGTTGATTCATTCTTTGAGTTCAAGCAAGTTGAAAAAGAAGAAGAGAATTTTAGTAATAGCCGTCACGGGGGGATCTTATTATCTACAGGGTGACTATTTTATTTTTTATTTTTATTTTTTCTCTATCTGATGATTTATTTTGCTTTTTTAATTTTCTTTTAGCTTACAAAAAAGGGATTGATTATATTGCAAAAATATAATGGAACCACGTCGTTCTCAATTAGGATATAGTTTAAAAGGGATGGGAGCAGCTTCCCACCACCAAAGGTATTTGTCTAAGTTTTTGTACTTAATATGCATATATATACATATATATATATATATTAAACTATTTATGTTAGTTATTTAATTTTTTCTTTTTATTTTGTTTGTAGGGATTAGTTTACCAATTGGTCAGTGGGAAGCTTTGAAAAATGCCATTCCTGCAATTGAAAGGGGTATTGTAAAACTTTTTTTTGTTAAAAAAAGTGGATAAATGATAATTCATTAAGAACAAAAACAATGATGACAACAACATAGAGTGAGTGAACAAGAAAAACAGAGTGTGAGCGACTATAGAAACAAGAAGGAAAAATAACTAGCACAAACAAAAAACACTATGAAGAGAATGAAACATCCACGAGGAGTGTTCAGAGATGGCACTAACAACAAAATCAAAAATAGGGGAAGAACATTGAGAAGTGTTAGGGTGAAAGCTTAGAAGCACTTAGATAGCTTCATTGGGATCAGTAGGGGGTGGTGGTGGTGGGGAGCGTTGGGAGGGCCACTCATCCAGGGTCCCGTCCTCAGATGTTGTGAGTTTAAGGCTGCGTTCGTTCTTCAAAATGCACTCTTCCCAATTTACTTCATTACCCTCAAGAGTTGCATGAATCCAAGTGAGTAGCATGTGATCAATTTTGATAATAATCATTGTAAATGGTAATGTAGAACAAGTGACTATAATGATACTCGCTCCTCCAAGAAGACTAGACTGCCTTAAAGGTGTTGGAATATTGGGGAGGTTGAGTATATGGCATTAGTCGTACTAATATGAACCCCGCCAACTTGTGATGAACAGTGTAACAAAACTGTCCCGGATTGTTAGCAAGTGCTATCTTGGAAAAGAACCTCGACCCGTTGCTTATGTCAAGCAAGAACCTCGGTATGTGAAGATGCCACAAACAGTTACAGAAGATTGTTCGATAAGTTGATGGTTGAGCACCATGAAAATTCCGATAAGCTTAAATTGTTCTCTACGAATCAAAAGAAAATTCAAAAAGAATCTCACAATTTTTTGGTAAAAGGAAATCTGATTATTTTAGCTGAAAAGGCTTCTTAAATAGAAGAGTCAATAAATTTTGGCAAAAAATCTGTATTTAATGCCAAAAATCCTAAATTATTCAAACTAAGTAGGAAAAATGCTAATTTCTTCTTATGCAAGCCTTACAATCTCCAAATTAAGCCAAACTAAAAAAAGAATAAAATAACAATTACTTTGCTAAAGTTGATTCTCTAGTAAAGATAAAATGGTAAGGAATCCTTAATTTTGATTTGTGCCTTTTATGTTTGATCGTTGAAGATTTCCTCCACAATATTGAATTTGAATAATAGACTTCCTGCCATGCGAGACACCTTCATCATCTTTAATGGGCTTTCATAGATTAGCTTGGGTCCAAACATATTTAATCAATCCATTTAAACTCTCTTTGAATTGCTTACTTCGTGAACGAGTGATCGAACCAATTGGAACTTAAATAATTGGAACATAAATTGAAGCTTTGCTAGTCATGTCCTCATTAGGTAATTCGGGTAACAAAGGGGTTGTTGATAAGGAGGCGGTCGACTGTCTCTTCAGTGGCATGACAGTGGACTCAAGTAGTTGTGGAGATTCTATTACATCTATTTTTAGCCAAGTTAACCTGGTAAGGATGTTGTCCCAGGTAAGCTAGTTGAAGATTTTAATCTTCTTGGGGCAAGGTCCTTTCCAAAAGGGCTTGTGAAAGGGACATCTGATGTGACCATTATTGAGGAATTGATAGCAAGATTTAACTGAGAAAATACCATTACTTGTCCAACGCCACACCTTACAGTCCCTGCCCTATGCTAGTTGCTCTTTTAGGTTAGTATGTACACTCTAAGGCTTTCATCTATGAGGTTTTCTGGCACAAGATGGAAGTCATATGCGGGTGTCTTGCCCTCTAACCTCACTCATGCCAAAAAATCTTTGGTGGATTTGCCATCTTTAATCTTTGAAGCTAACCCTTGCTTGAAGGCATCCAGACAACTATGTATTCCTCACTAGAAAAAATATTTCCCTGAGGTCCAATATAGAGGTAGTTATGGGAAATCATTGGGGACAAGCACCATACTAGGTACCTTGATAACTTCCACCACCATTTACCCAATAAAGCTTTGTTGAAGTCCCGAATGTTGAAAATGCCCCATCCTCCTTGATTCTTTGCTTTGCACACCTGTTTCCAAGCCACAAGCCGGCACTTAGGATGATCAGGGCCTTTGTTGATCCAAAGACAATTCTTGAGAATCCTGTCGATTTCTTGGATAACCCCAGCCAGCAAGGTAAAAAATGACATCTAGTAGGTTGGGATAGTCGAGAGCACTGCGTTGATTAAGGTCAATCTTCATCCGATTGAGATATATTGTAGTTTCCATGATAGAAGTCTAGATTTAATCAAGTTGATTAGTTTCCACCAATCTTGTCTTCTTGGAGGTCATCCAGAAATCGAGACGCCAAGATAGGAGAGCAGAAGAGTACCCATGGAACTATTATGGGTTAGGGTTGCACCATGGTATAGAGTATTATCCCATTTTGAAGAATATAGGCAACTTTTATGGAAATTAATTGCAAGACCAAAAATTCCTTCAAACAAGTACAAAATCAATTTAAAGATGCGTAGATCCTCAATCCCTCTTGCAGAGGACTCCGGATGTGAGTGTCTGACTGAACATAGCACTGAGGGCATCATCAATTAGTACAAACAACAGTGGAAAAAAAGGGTCACTTTGTATGAGTCCTCGTTTATAGCGTATGAAACCAGAGGATGATCTGTTAAATAGAATGTTAGCCTTGGGCCTGATAAGTACGGAATCAATCCAATTAACTTAGCGACTTTCAAAGCCTTTAGCCTAGAGATTCTCCCTTAGGAATTCCTAGTCTACCATATCTAAAGCTTTTAAAAAATTGACTTTAAGAATGTAACTTGAAAAATCACACATTTGAAGGTTACTCAAAATTCCTCTGTGGCCACAATGTTGTAGGTGATGCTTCTGTCCTTCGCAAACGTTGTTTGGGAAAATTCCACCAATGAGTTTATAACTTCACCAAGTCTATTGGTGAGGATCTTAAGATAATTTTAACTAAAAGTTTATCATACTAATGGGATCAAAGTCCAAGGGCTCCAATGAATCGGATTTTTTGGGAATCAACACAAAGTTAGCTCAGTTGACTTTCTCCATGTTAGCTTGGCCATTGTAGAAGTTTGAGCAGAGGCGGATCAGATCATCCTAGATATAGTTCCAATTCTTATGGAAGAAACTAATTTGGAAACCATTCTAGCATGGAGCTTAGTCAGCCTAAGGTCAAAAATGGCATTTTTTTATTTCCTCAGGTGTAAAAAGGCGCTCCAGATGGGAAAGTTTCATCGGTGATCTCTATTCAAAGTGTCTGAGCCAATTAGCTTTGTATTAGAATTCACTTATCTTTCTAAACTGATTACGGAAGAAGTTTGTGAACACAACCCTTATTCTATCTTCCCCTATTACCCACTCACCATTAGAGAGTATGCCAGAGATAAGGTTGCTATTTTTTCTCCTATTTGCCACTGCATGGAAGAATTTAGTGTTGGATTCACCTTATTTCATCCAATTGAGTCTAGAACATTGTTTCCAATATACTTCCTCTTGACGAATGGTAGAAGTAATACTAGAGTGCAAATCGACATCCTTCTCTAGTTCTACTGCTGAGAGGGATCCATTTTCTTTGATGACATCCAATGCCTCTAGCCCCTTAAGGAGATTAGTTTTATGCCGAGCTATGGATCCAAAACTTTCCTTTGCCTACAGGCACAACTTTTGTTCAATATATTTTAACTTTTTTTTGCAAAAATAAAGGCGCCATAGCCTGTTAAGAATAATTCATTCACCATTTGTTGATCAGCTCATCGAAACCCTCTGTTGTTACCCACATTTTCTTGAATTTGAACATGCAGGGACAGAAGAAGTAGTGAACAGAATCAAAGCAGATGGGGATATGATCTAAACTAGATCTGGGTAGAGTTGATTGTGAGACCCTTCGAAAAAGAGAGAGCCAGTCTTGTGAAACTAGAAAGTGATCTAACCTTACCCAGATTGGATCTACTTGGCTATTTGTCCAAGTGAATTTTCTTCCAGACAAAGATGGTTTGTACAAACCAATATCATGAAGGAGTTGATGGCCATTTTGTAATGTCATACTAGTTTGGGATACCTTTGTTCTTATCATAAGGTGAAAAGATAGCATTAAAGCCACCACCAATAATCCAAGGAAGAAAAGATTGACCTCTACTTTCCTGAATGTCATTCTAGAATTCACCCTTGTTATGTCTAGCATTTGGGTCATAGACTGTAGTGCAAAGCCATTGGAATTAATTAAGGTGAAAGGAAAATTCTACAGTAAGGTAGAAGGAGCCTTGGAAATCATCTGGCCCAAGACCATTGAACTATTCCAAGCAATCAATATACCTCCAGAGGACCTCTGGCTGGGAGAGATGCGAAGTGGTCAAGGTAGGTACCACCCACTATTCGCCATGTAACTAAGGATAGATCAGAGAGTTTGGTTTCTTGAAAGAAGCAGATGTCTACAAGGGTAGATTCTAGAAAGCTTTTAACTAAAAAATGTTTATCTAGCCTACCTAGGCCTTTAAATTTCATGAGAGAATTTTCATAATGAACTATTAGGGATCGAGGTGTAGACCTCCTAAGAGGTCTCATCCCCAATGTCATGGTTCGCCGAAGCGCAAATGCATTCAAGCTTGCGTATATTGTCGAAGCACTTGAATTTATGATCTTCATTGTTATCTAACATAATGCCACAATCCATGCTATATTTATCTAGTTCATTAGACCATGCAGACAGAGCAAGGGCATGAGAAGTATTACTGTCTGGGTGTTCTTGCACTCTTTTCTTCTTAGAAGAATGAGGGAGTTCCTGCAAGAAACCAACATCTTCATTCTAACGAGTAGATAGTTCTTTTTTTGTAATCGCTGCAAGGTGCCACTGACACAGGAAAAATTGATGGTTAAGGGTTGGGTGGAGGTGAGGGAGTATTTGTTTCTCTGTGTTCTTGTGCCAAAGCTTCAAGTTGCCTTAAATAGTATTAGGGATCTTCACCAAAGTCGACCTTCTATGAAAATAGAGCATCATTCTCTTCTTTAAGTGGATCAGTTGAGGGATGTAATTCTAAATCAGAATTCTCACTCAAAGGTTTATCAACCAAGGGGTTGAACACAAGATTAACATCAACAGTTGGTGCAGGTGGGCTTAGGGGGCGTTCATTTCATGGGAACTGGGAGGAAGTGGGGGAAGTGAGGGAAGTGTCACTTCCCTGAAGTGGTGGAAGTGATATGACTTCCACCACTTCCTATGTTCATTTTGCAGAAAGTGTCACTTTCATGAAGTGCCAAGTTTCTCACTTCCTGCGTTCATTTCGGTGTAAGTGATGTCACTTCCCCAATGACTTCCACAACATGTTCATTTCAACGAAAGTGAGAGAAGTGTATGAAAAAAAAATTTATAATAAACTTATAATTACAATCACCAAAACTTTATATTTTTACAAAATCAAATATTTTTAAATTTAAATGAATTTTTATGTTTTATATTATATTTTAATTTTTAAACCCACAAGTTTAAATAATTATATATGGTCATATATTTTGATGTTAAACATTTTTTATTAAATTTTAATAATGTTCTTTATTGTGTAAATATTTTAATTTTATTTATTTTAATATGAATTTTTTTTTTTAAAATAATCATTGTTTTCCCAAACATGGCCATATCCTTCAAGAGTAGACAATGATCACAATCCCCTTCTCCTTGCAAGACTTCATCAACTTCTTTTGTTGTCACAAAGGATGCATTTCTATCCACATATATCATATCACAAATAATAATTTCTAATGCTTAACCAAGTAATTAAAATCTCAAACATAAAAAATAATAATAATGGAGAAAACAATCATGAAACAACTCATGAAATTTGACCACCAAACAAAAAACAAATATAATCCAAATCCATAAAAAAAAAACATGCAACCAACAACACATGAAATATTTTGAACAAGTACATAATCCAAATCCATACAAAAAAAAAAACATAACAATGCATGTCAAACATAAAATCCATACAACATTCTTACAAATATAAACCAAAATAGTAATTGTCTCATTCAAGATTCACTTCCTTCAATAAAACTATTTGCCATCCATCACTTCAAAGAACAACTTATGCCATCCACCACTCCAAAGAACAACCTACACATTCATGACAAAGACAATAAAGAACTCATTAAGTATTTAGGTTTTTAATAAAACAATTTTGGTTGTATGACAAGAAACCAAAAATACATACCTAGTATGATGATCTCCTCAAGGGCTAGAATTTCTCATGGAAGCAATAAAATTATCTACCCATTTTTTTCGGAGAGATGGCTTCCTCAAGTAGAAGTTCTTGGCCTCTTTTTTGTTGTCGATTAACTTATTGTAGACCATTTCCATGTCATCGTCACTATAACCTTCCATATCCCACAACACATCTGCAAGTTTTTCTTTCCATGTCCTTTTCTTATTCCTATCTATTGATGCCGCCAACTCACCTATCTTTTCACCAATGTTTTCTCCTAAACCATTTTCACCATTAGTCCTTGTTCTACGAGTAGCCCTAGCAGTGGTCTTATTCGTAGAAGACCTTAATGCTTCGTGTCTTTGATTTTCTGTTTCCATAGGTTCGCCGTCTAATGGTGTATTAAGTGGAGGTGCACTCTCATCCTCACCTGGTGTACCACCAAATTGGTCAAAGATGGTCCGTGCATAATCACCAGTAGCATGATCATCTCCAGCAACGAAACATAGCTCATCAAAAAAGGGTATAGGCTTGTTTAAATACTCCTTAGCTTTTGGTTGTCCCTATGTAACAAAAATGATAATGAAGTTAATAATAGTGTTAATAATCATGTCAAACATAATAAATAAACAAAACATACATACCTCCACATATGTACGATAGGTCTCATCTTCTAGCACCAACTTCTTCTCTGTATCATTCCATCCAACACCACTGAGGTTCATAAGCTTTTTAATGTCTTGATATTTTTGTTTTAAAGTTCGCATGTGATTCTCCACATTATTGGCATCCATACAAGCGGCAGGGAACCTACTATTCACAACATTAGCTGCTTCTACAAATGCCTACCGTTTGAAGGATTTGTCAACTTTTAAGCCACTTCTTGCCATGTCTGCAAGTAATGGTATCAAGACATTATCCATTTCTTTTGTCCATCTTTTGTTTGGCGTTCCTTTTCGCTTCTCACCCTGTACACCTTCAGTATTGTTCATTCTACAACAATAACGAAATATACATTATTACCAAATTGAGGAAAAAATCCATCTATCAAGTAATGAATAAGCAAACCATTTAATACAAACATAAAAGTTTCACTACCACCAAAAATTTACTACAACACGAAACAAAACAAATATAAAGATACATCTAAATAAGAGTTTTCATAATGGTGCCCCGAAGACACGACCACTTGATACATAGTCATGCCACATGTCATCTTTAATTTTCTCACGGAGTTCCATCCATTGAGCTTGTCGCTGACATCGTTCACCTAAGATATTAGGCCTCTCATTTATGAGTATTTCATCTTCATCTCGTATGTGTTCTTGTGCCACAATGTCATCCGGATCAACCTCCCTTACAAAATTATGTACCACACAACAACCAAGAACAATGTCCACTTGTGTTTTGAAAGGATAGAATGGCCTTGAGTCTAAAATCCTAAATCGATTCTTTAAAATCCCAAATGCTCTTTCTATTCTTGTTCTAAGTTGAGAATGCCGAAGATTGAATAATTCCTTCGCATTTTGGGGTCTACGGCCTGCTTGTTCTCGTAAATGGTACCTTACTTTTCGGTAAGGAGATATGAAACCATGTGTTGTTGTGTACCCGGCATCAACAAGGTGGTATTTTCCTAGCATTAAATAGTAAAGATATTGAGTTTCATTTTATGAAAGAATATATAAAAAATATAACATGTGTTATATTATTAAACCTGGAGGTATATGCAATCCATATGGTGGTGGTCGTGATAATGCATCTTTCAAAACTAAATAGTCATTTGCCGAACCTTCCCAACTGGCAAGGACGTATGTAAATTTTAAATCCAAATCACATGCGGCAAGTACGTTTTGTGTGATGCCCTTGCGACCCCGAAATTTACTCATGAGATCTGCACTTACCCTTGCATCTATATGAGTGCCATCAACAAATCCAATGCAATCCTGAGAGCTAAAAGTTAATTAGGATGGCCGAATAAAATAATTACTAATTTGAATTTAATGGGAAAGAAATACATCACACCTTGAAAAAAGGATAAAAATTGGGGTTGGATTCTATATCAGGGTGTATTGATGTCCCCGGTTGTTTCACAAACAAATGTCGGATGCTACAAATAGCTTGGAGGACATCATTAAAATATCTGCTCACTGTCGCACCTGATCTAATAAAATCAATTTTAATTGCTCTGTTTTTTGCATGGTGCCCGACTATGTGTAAAAAAAGTGCCACTTGTTCCTCAACAGCGACGTGGATGGTATCCCTCAAGTGACCACGCTCCCTTAATATAGTGCAAAGTCTGAGAAACGTATCCTTAGACATTCGTATATATTCAACACAATTATGCATGCCTCCATCTAATATTCGGGCCATGTGTGCGTTTCGATGAATATCTCTAACGAAGGAAGGTTCTCGAGGTAGCATCTGTCGTCTTTGTAGGTTAGATAACATGACTGAAATGACGGCCATGATTATCAACACAGGGATGTCGATGTGGATTAATTCGGATAGATTGTCATTGGCCATTATAAACCTATTGACATAGAAAGATTTTTTGTATATTACCATAAGTGTCATATTTATTAAAAAAATGTCACTAAAAAATAAACTAATTAAAAATAAAATTAAATACAACATTCCAAAAGAGCTCTCCCTACGCAACTAATCAACATGCATGTTTGAACCTCAACCACATAAAGAATTAACGCCTGCAAACATGCACTTAATTA
Source organism: Dioscorea cayenensis subsp. rotundata (assembly GCF_009730915.1). Lineage (NCBI taxonomy): Eukaryota > Viridiplantae > Streptophyta > Magnoliopsida > Dioscoreales > Dioscoreaceae > Dioscorea > Dioscorea cayenensis. Next base: position 9,824,713 of record NC_052480.1, on the reverse strand, counting down.
AAAGGGCATTCAAATGACTAAAGTTTTTCAAACCAACCAGGCCTAATAAAAAAAACTTATTTACAAAAAGAACTGATCTTGTAATTATTTTCAACATGCACTTATTTTCATGGGTGTATATATATATATATATATATATATATATATATATATATATATATATATATATATATATGCTTTTTCTTTTCCTCTAATAAAAAAAACTTCCTAGTTTTTGCTGTGAAAGGTAGCTTAGCAAGAAAAAGAACTAATCTTGTAATTAATTTACAAATAGTATATGTAATGAGTTCTTTTAGCACTGAGATGAGTATTAATTATATGACGAACACAATGTCCATGCTTGTGTTTATATTGGTTTTTGCTCAATATTCCAATAATCATCAACCAGTTGAGGTATTGTCAAAGCTTGTAATAATGCATGCCCAAGTTACAAAATTGCTTGCTGTTTATGTATAGCAAGAATCAATCACAAACTATATTTTGATTATCTCATTTTAATGCAGAGAATTGTCAAGGAGAATATTTTAATGCAAAGAAATTTAAATGAAGAAGACTGTCAAGAATAAAATGAGATTGATGAGTATTAATTTTATACCTTTAGGATTATATTAAAATGAGTTCTTCTAGCACTGAGATAAGTATTAATTATATTAAAGAAGGATTATACCAATGTTATTAGCTTGAACTAATCTTAACCATTACCAATAACCAAACCCTCCCTCTAATCCTCAATTCTAAACAAGCATTATGATCAATAGAGAAGATGCCAAATCACAATGATCAAAACCATACATTCCAATGTTCATAGTGTGCATCAAATAACTAACAGTAAACCAAGTCATGGTCAAACTTCAAACCCATAATCTGACCAAAAAATAAATTAAATAAAAAATAAAAATAAAACCCCAAGATTAGATAACATTGGATGACATAAATGAACAAATATCTTAGCTTTAGCCTGAAGGTCCTCAACACAGCATTCCTAATCAAGTCTTCCACACCAATTGCATGGGAACATCATCATAATTTTAAAGCTTACAAACACAAAAATAACAAGATCGGCAGATAATGTTAACATCCAAGTAAAGCAGATTTGCAAAGCATTTCTTTAAAAAAAAGAAAACAACAAATTAATTAAACACTCCACCATTCACAAACATACAAAGAACTCAAAGTCGTTTACATACAAAAGATTTCATCATATGATTTCAACAAATAAAAATAAGATTTGATTAAAGTCTTAAACCAGATAGTATTAAAAACCTCAATTTTAAATCTCAAAAAACAGAAACACAAATTAAAGCAAAAGCAATAAAATCTGCAAATCAAGCAGTGAGGATGGCACCAAAAAGAAGAAACCTGATTGCTATAACAAATCCATTCGAAAAAAAAAGTCATAACCTCTGGAACCTGATCCAGCAAAAACAAGAAAGAAGAACACACCTAATCAACAGTGCGATCGCCGGAGGATAGATCTATCTGCTACCGGTGCCGGAGAGAAGAAGTCATCGGAGGAGAGATCTAGCCGTTACCGGTGCCGGAGGAGAGAAGCTGTCTGCCGGTGCCGGTGCCAGTGCCGGTGCCGGTGCCAGTGCCGATGCCGATGCCGTCGCCGGTGCCGGTGCCGGTGTGTAGATCTGACCACCGGCGAAGTCTTTCGACCAAAGAGTGTGGCCTGACAATGCTGGAGGAAGAGAGAGAGCTCCACTTCAATGTGAGTTTGAGGGGTTTTGGAAGTGGGTGGAAGTGGGCTTTTTATAAGGGCTCACTTCTCCCACTTCAGTGTAAAAATTGCTGAAGTGGGATTGTGTTAAAACCCACTTCAGTATGAAGTGGGGGGAAGTGGCCACTTCCCCCACTTCAGAGTAAAAAAACATAAAAAGTGGGGGAAGTCAGTCCACTTCCCCCCACTTCAGCCCACTTCAGAGGAAATGAACGCCCCTTAGTTGAGAAGAAGTTAGCAAAACAACGAATGGGGGGTATTTTTTTAATAAGAACTAGGGTCCATTCCCCTACGGATGTCATTCATAGTTTGGAGAATGAATTTGATACTTGGTGGGCCCTCATAAGCCTCCAGGGGCACATGGAAATTTTATATTGAGACAACAACTTGAGTGGAAGAAACATTACAATAATTCACCACAGAAGCGGGGGGATACAATCTTAACAGGGCTTACCTGCTGACTTGAATCAGAGCAATTTGGCACCATTCCTTCACTCTCTGATGAGAAGATGGGAGGTGTTAGTTCTAATGAATTTTGTACCAGAGCATTATCAAGTGATGGAGTAGAAAAGTGTGTCTCCGATTTAACATGGGAAAGAGTCTTTTGGTGATGAGGAGGCGCACGTGCAAGCATAGACTTTTAAATGATTAACCCCATGCCACGTGGCTTGCATGCAAGCATAGATGTCACATGAGTGCATGCATGCATAGAATTGTGATTATCCACATGGGCTGATCTCTCATTCACAGTGTTGGAGTCTTTCACATGCATGTGTGAGATGGATCCAGAGCGACAAAAAGGTTTAATTTTAGCACTGGAGCAGGCTCATACATACAATGCCCAACTGAATTCATGGACACAACATCCATCACTTTATCATCAACAAAACTAGGGGACGAGCCCTTCAGACTAGTGGTTTGTGGCCCCTCTCTTTGGAGACCCCTAGTTTGAAACATGGTCATTGGGGAGTCAGAGTCTGACTCACAATGGGAGCTTAGCTCCATTGCGATGGTCGGCTTATTTGAGTTTTGACAGGAGCTTAGCTCCACCGCTGTTTCGATCACATTGGCGTCCTAACAAGAGTAAGGATCAACTACACCATTTTATTTTCTAGGAACTCGATGAGAATGGGGTTAACCATCGATGGGGGTATTAACCTTAAGTGGGTAATACGGTTGGAGGTAAACTCTACCATCGATCACCAATATTTCACCGAGCGATGAGGATTGGAGTAAGAATGCTCCATAACTCATTTGCCTTTATTTACTTGTAGTTGTGAGCTCCGATCATGTATGAGGTCTTCGTGGGTAGAATAAGCATCAATAGGGGTCTTCGCTGTAATTTTTTTGACAATGCTCTAGGGCTGGTAGAGGGTTCAGGAGGCACTAGTCTGACTCCCAGTAGGTGTCCAGCTTCACAACATTGCTTCACATGTGGACAAACAACTCAATATCGTATGAGAGGGTTATCAAGTGATGAAGTCAGAACAAAGCAAACACATGTCTAAGTGAAGTCGCAGAACTGCTTTACACTGCAATTAGCTCTCCGATGGGCCACACCACTTCCATCATAGAGGAATGGCTCTAATCATGAAAAGGCAGCTTGTTGATGACAATCTAGCATGCTGATGTAGGGACTAAACCTTCACTACTGATCTCCAGAGATCACATTGTGAGACTGGTAGTGCAAGGCCCATGTTTACTATTCAGGTAGTAAGGGCTAAGTATCTTTGCTATGCAAGCTATTTTTTTCCGAATAGATAGAAATGGTGTATTACCGGTCTTGGAAGGGGTGATCTTACACACATTTGAATAGCCTAGGATGCATGGGAGCTCCATTGACAATTCCTTCTCTAAGGTTTGGTGACCATGAACTGTGATGATAGAGAACTTCAACAACATCTCCCATATTTTACAGATATCAGCCATAATAGGCAAGGAGATAGTGAAACTAGGTGGGGGAGGAAGCGCTGGGATCCTTATGTGTGAAGGTAGTTGGGTTTTGCATCTTAGTTTTTCTTTTCGTTCTTATGTGTTTTTAGTAGGGTGACAATGCGTGTCGCTCCTAGCCAGGGAGGGGACAGTCCTCCGCTACATGCCCAAAGCATGAACATCTTCTGCAAGTGAGAAGATGGTGGCACTCACTGGCTAAGTGGTTTGGACATAGGCATCGTGCACACGGGGTTATCAAAGAAGAGCCTAGTGAAGTTTGACTCCGTGTAAGGAAGTGAAAACTGGCTTGAGGTACAAAGGCTTTGTTTTCCAAACACACTGCAAGTTGGACCTTTGGGATCCTCAGTTCTATGTAACAGGGTCGGGGATGCCTGTGTCACTACACATTTTGCCACTCCTCATTTGCCAATTGCATGACGTGCGCCTCCTTTGGGGGTGTCATAGCTTGAGTGAAGGAAGTCCCAGGTCACACCTCATTTCATATCTAGGGAAGAGAACGCCCAAGGTGGGTGTCATTGAGAATTTCATTAGGCTTGTCTCTGAGCACATCGCCAGCCCCGCCACCAATCGAGCTGCTCAAAAGCGAGTCTTCCATGCTTGAAGAGACACATTTGTTAATTTGAAAACTAGAATGTTAGATGCCTTCACATGTATTTATTTAAAATATATAACAAAATAAAAATTTTATTGCTATATTATTTTAGAGTGTCTCGTTATAGAAAAGAATATGGTATATTTAGAAGGATTTATCATTATCATCAAATCATACTTTTATTGATTATACAGAAAAACAATGGTATGGATTTAGTGTTTATTATCTTGATATTCTCACGCAAGAGCAGGAATGGAAATTTATGGTGTTGCAATCTGACTTGAGCCAGCTCCATTACTTTTTTGTTTATTGCTATTAAAGTTTTTGGTGTACTGACATGACCAAATTGTGTGTGTGTGTACTATAAGTGCACGAGTGTCAAAGTAATCAAATACCCGGTGAGATGGATAGTCGAATCCACAGGGAACGGAAGTATTAGTAGTAACCACTTCTCAGTTATCTAGTCAAAATCAAGATTGTGATGAAGGAACTTAATTGCAAGAATAAGAATATCGCAAGCAAGCAAAGGGAAAGTAGAAAACAAGGGAGATCTCAATCAATAAAGATGAGGTACTCGAGTAATGTTCCCCCTAGTAGACATGAAGTGCAAACTTACTAAATGTTCCTAAACCCAGTTAGAAGAGTTGAGGTAATCCAAGAACAATCAAACCCTACCTCCAGGCCACCAATACTAGTCCCCTACGAGGTCCCGGTGGAGAAATCACTCAATCTCAACACCTCACACCACATATGACCGCAATAAGCTTTAGGGATACCTAAGAGTGCAACAAATTCCTAAAGATAGACCTAACCCTACTTATAGGCGAAAGATCCCTAACCCCCTACAAGGTTTCGGCAGAGATATCTCTCAATCTCACGCCTTACACTAAACATGGTTGCAGAACGCTTAGGGAATACGGAGATAGGAAGCGCTCATCGGAAGGGAAAGGGGACACTCTACTATCTAATGACTCACCCTCTCAACCCTCTTTAATTTTGAAGTTCTAACCCTAATGGAGACATCTCTCTCTCACCAAGGCATCAAATCATGCATTACTAATCAATCACAAAGATCAAAACGATATGCAAGCAATGAGAAAACAAGATTAAAACTCAAATAAACTCGGAATTAATAGAAAACATAAAGCAAGTCAATACAAAAGATAAGATCCTAGGGTTCATATACCCAAATACCTACTAGCATTTAGCCCTCCATGGGGCGAGTTACAAAACAAAGAATAATGCAATAGAAAGCAATGTAAACCATAGAGAAAAACCTCCTCGAATTCATGATGATGACCTTGATGGGTCGCTCAACGTCTTGAAGGATCCTTCTCCAGAGCTTGGTTGCCAAAGGCCCCCTCGATTCTATGATGGAGGAAAGATCTATCAAAGTTGGTGAAGAACGCCCCCTAAATTCACCAAAGATCTTCTCTTGAAACCCTAGCCTCTTTGCCCTTTGAACGCTAGCAAAAAGTCTCCAAAAAATAGGGCAAAAGGGCTATTTATTGGCCTAAACCGTGATTGTCACATACCTCCACACACCCGCGTGAGCTGCAGAAATTCTCACTCGACCGCGTGGAAATTTCATGTGGTCATGTGAATAGTGTTTTTGCTATAGTACTCTTCATAAACGCGGCTCACATACTCTTCTCTTGAGGCCACATGGTAGGGCACATGTTCATGTGGTAGGTTATAAGACTTTTATTCGTTGAATCATCATTTGGAAGGTCTTGCATTCTTCACATAGAGTAGGGACATGGAGATGTGACTACCTTTGTGCCCTTCCAACTAGCAAATTGGCTTAAATCCTCTTGTAAGTTGGTACGCACCTCCATGTACATGAGCTCCTCTTGTGTCTTGATCCTTAGGTTGCACAAGAACTCCAAAAATGTGTCTTTATAACCTATCTTTGCTTATGTTTCTTCCTTCAAGGCATTCACAACCTAATTGCACAAAAAGAACACCAAATACACTATATGAGACATAAACCATGGTAAAAATGATGCTCAAAGCATGTAAAACATATAGAGAAATATGTCTACTCAAGCACTTATCATGTACATTTTTATTGTCTTAATATTGGTACTCTAATTTTCCCCCTTTTTTGTCTCCCAATTCTAGTATTAATGGATAAGTAACCCATTAACTCCAATTTTATTTTTAACTTCTACTTTTACCAATTATGAAAATCACTAGAAGCCTCGAGGCTCAAGTACCCATAGGTGCAGCAGGAATGGGTATTATGCCTTTTTTAAGAGATCTATGCCAAAGAGAGACTTGTTCGTGTCCATGAGAAGGGGCCATCCCAAGAAGACAAGGGTGAGGGCACTCCGGCGGCCTTGCATTCTCTTTGAAAAATGAAAAATCCTACTAAACCATTGCCACTGGTAAAGAATGCTATTTGTAATAAAACATATTTTACTCATTATTATTATTCTCCACTTCCCAAACAAGTTTGATCATATTATTCAGGAGACAATCTAATGGTTGCTAAGACATGAACTTTTCCTAATAACTTTTGTCGATTTTAGGAGAGGGTAGGAATTTTTTTTCTAGCTTATTCTCAAAGGATGTAATGGTGACAGTTTTTATAGAACAGGGATGAAAAAGATTCACTATTTGATAAATGTAGCCAAATAACTTTTAAAACCTAGAAGGATCAATATTGGTAGCATTCTGATAGTTTTTACCTTCATGTCATCGTTTGGAATAAAATGATTCATTTGTGTTGGATTTGTTTTTTTCAAACCTCAATTTAATTTGTATTTAATTAATTGGTCCTTCATCATTTGACTATAATAGCTAGGATCTTTTTGATTAAGAGCTTATCACTAGTCCAAAACTTTTTCTCATGATAATGTGTGGTATGCATAGTAATTTTTTAGTTTCAAGTACAATATATTTCTTCAACTATATTTGCAACCTCTCCTATATCCTTTTATTCTACAACTTAATTCTGTGCTAGTTTATGTACTTGAAGTGATTGCCGGATCAATTGATTTTCTGCAAACATAATTATAGAAGTTCACTTACAAAATCACATTTGCAGGATTTTTCAAAGTTGGTTTTTTATGATCTCCATCTTGTTAAGAACCCAATGACTTTCTTCAAAGTTTGTTAAGAACTTTATGCTACATTTTGTTCTATCCATAATGTTGAAGAACCCAATGCCTTTCTTCCTCTATTTCTTTCACATTAGAAATTAACTTCTTCAAATTTTCTTTGTGAACCTCGTGGTGAATTGGTTTCATCATGTCTTTTTTATATGCAAGTTGGATGCCTTTAATTTTCCATGATACTATATACAAGCCATGTATTAATATTGTATACTAAAGTAATCTTTGCAGATTTGTAAAACTAATTAAAATAAGACATGTTATGTTGGCATCTAATGTCTCTTCGGTTGAATTGGCACTTTATATAAAATTCATTGTGGGTGCATATTAGCTGATATTTACACTTTTTCCATTGAATTTAAGTTTTAATACTTGTAATTTATCATATATTCCATATAAAGATTGTTTGAATAGTTAATAGAAATACTAAATTTATGTCCGTTTTTTCTAGCTAATTCAATTTTTTGGCTTCCACGAGTCAAACCCCATACATAATTTGGGTAAAATCCCCTTTTTATGTTTTTTTGGTGTAACAACTAACTTTTCATTGAAAAGAAATCTCCACCTTGGAAAGCTGAAGTGTCTTTTCTCTTAAACCTCAAATTTCTATGTCATTGTACTCTTTTCCATATTGTTGCTATTTTTCCCACTAAGCATGGCAAATATTTGCCTTTCCGGTCATTAGAGTCAGTCATCACAAAAGCTAGCCTACTTCAGTTTCTCAAGCTTAATCTTTTCTAAATTTGAAATAAGTGTAGTATGTTGATGTTTGATTTATGGATTATTCTCTCAATCTTGCACTCCTAATGATGAATATTTTATCATTTATTTCTAATTTTTCAATAAACATTGCTAAAAATCTAGCTAAAGTGGTACGTGTCATGTGTCGCATTCATTATTTGTTACTGCACTTTTTTTACTAGGCCCTTTAGACCTTTGCTGATTGTCTAAGCCCTTCTAGATCTTTTATGGTTGTTGAGAATGCATGAGTCACTAGTACTAGAGGATCAAAATGTTTCAAATATCAAAATCTATTTTTTGAAAAATATGGTTGATTGAGGGATTCAACTTCTATTTAGATTGTAAAAATTGAAAATTATTACTTTAGATTTCTATCCAGGTTGTGAGGTAATGCAGCACTGATTTTGTTTGTGCCCTTGAATGGGAGGAGATAGAAAAGGATATATAATTTATTATTTCATAAAACTCATGCAACGAAGTTGAAACATTTTTAGCAAGAATATCTGGGAGATAATTTTACTCATGTCACATTACTCCATGGTTTAGGGAAGTGAGTGGAACATTAATTTTCATTGATGGCTTCTTAAAGAATTGTTCCAACAACTTCTTAGCATGTGTTTTTTCTCTACATTATGGAGTCATATCACATTTTTTGTGATCTATGCTTTACCTTGACACTTTGTGCACCATAATGATTCAGGTATATATGTAGCTAATGATTATGCGATATTTTGTGATCGAATAAATCAGAGGAAGTGATTCCACATGATCACATGCTAGAAACATATTGGAAGTTTCTATGCAACATGTGTGATGCATGTGAAGAAACTCTTGGTATTAAAAATCAACGTATGACAAAAGATTAATTGATAAGTGGCCTAATTTATGGATTGTCATATTGAAATGCTCCTACAATCTTTAAAATTATGTGTTTATTCCTATAAACTTTGTGAAGGAGGACAACCTCTGGACTATATATATCACAAAGCCAATAGAATGTTTTAGTTTTTTCCTCATTGGAATGATATTGAAATAAAGCTTGCAGCCCTTACACATAGCCTGAGATGACCAAGAAGTAGCAAAAACTGAACCAAGGGACTAGAACTTAGATATGATAGGCGATTGTTTTGTTTACTCATCCTTATTGATTAGAATTTTTCTTTATCATACATGATGTTAATTTCCTCCCCTTGATGAGATGATCTTATAGGTTTTTAGGCTTTGTGGACATATTCTATGATATTGTGATTTTTTTTTCGAGTGACTCTTTCATTACATGTATTATTTTGTTTAGTCATTTGTATCTTTTTTACTTCTACAAATTTGTGAAATAAGTATTTTAATTTTAAGGATTTAGGTATATGAATGGATAACATAAATAAAGATTGATAAACCTAGTGATTGATAATACTTATTGAACCAATAACATTATGCTACCACTTCTGAATGATTAGTCTCCTAATAGCTCAGATATGTATGGTTATTATAGTAACCAAATCAATGAAACAATGAGTAATGTTGTAGGAAATTGTTACTTTTGATTAATTGATTATTCATTCAATAACATTAAGGTAGAACTTCAAATCTAGTAAAGTTTAGATTTTGGACACATAAAGTTGAACTAAAAAGCATTTTTCAATGAAAACCAAAATTTGACAAGGATAGAGCCATGACATTCTCATTATTAGCGTAACCACAAAGGTGTTCAAAAAAAGTTTTTGTTTTTTTATTAAGAATGGCAACAAGGCCACCCCACAAGGGGGTGTCAAAGAGATAGACATATATAGTGGTGTACCAGCTACTGTGGCTAAACGACTCCCTAGGGGTTTACTATGTGGGGCTGGCTAACATGCGGGGCAATTAGGGCTTGTCACGTGTGCCTAAGATGATATATCAATGACCACAACCCACAATGATAAGTCCTCCTTGCCTTGCAATCCTGGAGGAGTTGAGAATATGGTTTCTCCACACATGAGACTCAGTAAACTGTGGATGAATAGTATCGATATAGTATTTCTACAATATATCTACAATATATTTGTACAATACTGCAGCACAAGAGATTCGACCTTGCGCCACTCACCCACCACTCATGATGACTTCCACTAGGCTATCTAGTAGCTTATCTTTTTCATTAGATGAAAATTGGGCTGAGTTTTTTTTTATTAATTTTTTTTCTAATAAAAATAAAAGAATTAATTTATTAATGCATGTTATTGTCTAACAATCTTTAGAATCTTGTTTTTTCTGTGTTTGTGTAACAAGGAGACTCATTCAAGACTTTCCATAACTTGTTTTTTCCCCCACATGTGCCAATATTTATTTAAAAATTAATTTTGCACTAATCTATTAAGTCATTTAATAAAACTTTTCACAAATCTGCATACAAATTATTTTTAAAATATAATCAGAATAATATTTTGTATGTAATTGTGAAAAAATATTCATTATTAGCATGAATAATTAGGCTCAACAATATGTGAATAATTGAGGATAAGCATATGTGATATATGTTTTGCCATTAAAAGAGAACTTTTTATCTATTTATTTGTTTATTCATGTCCACCCTCTTCAAATTTGGAAGTTTTTAATTATTATAAAACTCAACCAACAAATAATTTAATTATTTTTTAATTCCATTTAGCTTTGATATCAGCACAGCTTTTTTATAATGCTAAAAACTCACAAATTTTAGTTTAGTTGTTAAAAGAAAATTAATTGTTTTTAACACAAAAGACCATGATTTATTATCAACAAATTTGAAAAAAATTGAATTTTCCTTAACACGGTAAAAAAAAATTTGTGAGAAATTTTAAGGTTTTCTAAGGAATGAAAATAAGATTGTAATTTCAACCAAAAAATTTGAAGGATTAAACTGGAAATAGGAGTAGGAATGGATTTCCATTTCAAGAAGTTTTAAAAAAAATTTTAAGTATTAAATTCTCATTCAATAATTCCGTGTATGCTTAATTCTTTACAAATATTTGGAGTGGTAACTATACAAAAAGATAAAAGAAAAACATCAAATAGATTATTAAATTAATAAAATTAGAAAGTTAATATCAAACCATAAATATCAAAATTAAAGAGAGGAATAAAAATGTTTACCCCTCTCAAATTTTATTGTAAGTCTTACAATTACAAATAGAGAATCAAAGAACATATCATAGGCTAAAAAAAACCAATATAGAAACGCAAATCTTACAATTACATGGAGAGAATCACAAAACGGATCATGAGATAAAAAATAAAAATAAAAACATTAGAAATTTCTCATTAGATTTGCTTTGAAAACTAACAAAATCATCAATAATACAAAACTAATCAAAACATTCATTAAATTCACTTTAAAAACACTGAAATTCTGTCAAATTCTCATCATCATTTAATAATAAAAATAAAAAAAGACGGTTAAGGCTAGCAGTGAGAACACATACAAAATTCTTGTTAATTCAATAAATGTTCATCTTGATTTTCTGATGATCCTAAGCTATTGATCCTAATCTTTTCTGAACCCATTCTCTTCTTCCCTACAATTAGGGAAATATTATGCCACTGAAAATAGAGAATGTGTCGTGAGCTTCCCATCCAATGGCTTACACATCTCTGAAACTCTTAAATCAACATTCGAGAGTTGCAAGTTGATTTGCCTCCTTGCAAGATGGTTGATTGGATAAGGGAAACCGGATCCATCCTTTCAATTGTGCCTAGTATATGCTTTAATGTGATTAAAAATAGATGAAAAAGAGGAAGATTGTCCAATTCAAAGCATAAGTTACATATCCGCTATGATTACAACACTCTCTCTCTTTTCTATAGGTCCTCTTATCACGCTAGGGTGCGGACACGCCGGGGGCTCTTTATCGGCAAATACTATACTATTGCGCTAGCTTGCTATCAATCAGGTCCTCGGTATTCGAGAGATGGCACTTAAGAAGAGGCCTAATTTTGTTGACTTTGACCTTTTGTTGTGAGGGAGCCGCGAGAGGCTCACCCCTTAGGATGTGGCCTCCCTCCCCCACCAATAAAATTAAAAATATATATTATAGTTAACTCATGAATGAAAACCACATCCAATTATATATTTATCATGCTAATGTTCACATCCAAACAATTTGATAAAAAATTTATAACATAATTAGTGAAATAAGAAAAAATCCATTTGATATACATAAAGTACATACCTTATAAAAATGACTTGAAATAAAAAAATTGTCGTAGGCATAGAAACACTTGTGGTTTATTATTAGTGGAAATTAATGAGTATTATAGACTGGTGTGATTCTGGTTATTACCCAATAGGATTTCTAAACTAGTTTTGGACTAAGGTGATTAAATAGCTTCATTTTTGAGTTTTCCAAGAATCTACTCATATGAACCTTTTGAAAATTTCCCATATCCAAACAAATCCTACATATAAAGTGTTCCTTATAGCATTTGAATTTTGAGTAATCATTGATCATATTTTTTAGAATAAATTAACTTTCATATGAAAACTTTGCATATTCAAACAACTACCAGGCCTCTTATAGGCTTGTCCTTTTTATTATACAGAAATTGATGTATACATATGTGTGTGTGTGTGTGTGTGTGTGAAGATAAGCCACCCTAGTTAGCCTGGTAGTATGGAGATAAAGCTTCATACTAGTAAAATCCTAACAAACCCACATATCCAATCACATCTCTTCACTGAGCTCATCATTTTCATTAGATGGAGTCTGTGGCCTCATGTGATCTTACTTTTTCAATAGATGGATATATATATATATATATATATATATATATATATATATATATATATATATATATATATATATACATGTATATATGAGTGTGAAGATAAACCAGCTTCTTAATGGGTGATGAAGATCAAGAAAGGGCCATCAAATTTGGTAAGGTGGAAGACCAAGAATCATGATGGCCCTCCAAACTACTTTTTGGACTAATGAAAGTGGAGTTTTAGTTGAAGTTAAATTATAAATAGAGGTATTTTAGGATTCAATGTTGCGAAAATTACTTTTTAATCCCTTGGAAGCTTCATTCTTCTTGTTCAGTCCCTTTGACTTTTCAATATTCCATATAGTCCCTCTTTTATTGTTCCCATTCCCTTTTAGTCCTTGCCTTCAAAACCGTCAGTTAAGTTGGTGTGAATGGTCAAGAATGCCTTCTCTCAAAAGCAAAGATTAAAGGGATTTTTCCCTCCATGTCACATCTACTTTTGAAAAAAAGTAAAACCAAATCCCAAAGAAGCTTCAAATGTCAGATTTTTTTTATTTGTTTATCTAATTCTTTTTCTTCTTCTTTTTCATATTGTTCTTCTTCATCTTGTTGCTGAAGCTTTCCGGTGTTTTGTTCACCTTTGATCCTTCATTGTCCTCCTTATTATTCTATATCTTCTAGAGGTTGTGAAATGAGCATTCTTACATTCGTCATCGTCTCATCATTTATTCTCCATCTTTTAGAGATCGTGGAAAAAGCTTTTTTGAGGTTTTTCATCTTCTCATATTTTATAATAAGTAACAGCTAATAACCTTTTTAGCTTTCTCATATTCCATGCATGTATTTATAATAAATGGGAACCTTTTGTGCTGTAGCGTGATACAAAGGAGAAAGACGTCTGCTTCAATTCACCGTATTGCACTCATGGGAAACGGTAATGGGTGACATATGTGAGCGGTGGGCATTAGACGTTTCTGGGGTAAGGGTGAAGTTTGTGACACCTGACTCGTACAAAATGCTTTGCCGAATTGAGTGTTGATTACCTTTAATTTGTGTGTTTATGTGTAATTAATTGCTTTTATGTGTATTAAATTAGCTTAATGTGTTTCCTGTAGTAACAGTACCTGTAGTGTAATATCAATACTTTATGTGTAATATTATGCGTTCTTGTGTAAAATTATCCATTTCTATGTAGTTTTTAAGTTTGGTGTGTAATAAACGTTGTTATTGATATTGTCTATGTTATGCATTATCATGCAGGGACTCCTTCTCAACAAGCATGAATGCTGATGTCGAGACTTTTCTATCCCAACATCTTCCAGCGGGACGCTCATTATTGCCATCATTGAGAATGATGGTGAGTGATTTAAACGTGCGTTCTTCTCATTTTAGGTTTGTTTGTTGGGGTTCAAGCAGGGGTACAAGCCATTACTTTTTGTTGACGGAACGCATTTGCTTGCTAAATACGGTGGGATTCTATTAATGCAACCGGTAAAGATGACAATGAGGGTATCTTCCATATAGCATTCACTGTGGTTGAAAACAATACAGATGAGAATTGGACTTAGTTTATTGCTACTCTCGGGGAGGCATTGTATAGTCAAGACAAGACAACTACGCAGAAGTCATTACATTCATTTTGGATCGATCCAAGGGTCTTGTAAAAGTAGTTGTAGGAGTCTTCCTCTCATTACTGCATGGTTATTATCTGTGCCATTTAGAGGTGAACGTAGTTGCGAGAGTCTTCCTCTCATCGCCGCATGGTTATTATCTGCACCGTTTGGATGCCAACTTCATGAAGGTCAATGGAAGATTCGGGAAAGCATTGAAAGAATAATATTTGGCAATAATTGTCAAAATTGCGTATGCGTACACATCTAAGGAGTTCGACAATGCAGTCAGTGAACTTGCATCTACTTCAGGTGATGCACACACTTGGTTGTTACACAAGTCTGACATTGATAATTATTCCAACTATTTGTTCAATTGTATACGGTGGAGCGAGATGTAATCGAATGTAGTGGAGTCTTTCAATGATCAAAGAGGCAAGATATCTACCGGTAATGAGCATAGTTGATTCTATAAGGTTAGATTAAATCTACAGTTTAGTACTTTTCTGTATATTAGTAAACATTAGTGTGTAAACCTATTTGTTCATGTGTAGTAGTAGACGGTCATGTGTAGATAAAACTATTAATGAGTAATACTGTTCATACATGTGTACTACCTAACATTAATGTGTAAAATAGTATATTCCTATGTATTATTTTAGATTTGTGTGTACGATATTATGTTCGTGTGTAGTATTATTGCTACATGTGTAGTAAATATAGTTAATGTGTAAAATCGTACATTGCTATGTATTATTATAAGTTCGTGTGTAACATTAATTGTTTATATAAATTACCAACTTTTAATTGGCTTCTCGTATATCAATGCGCAGGTTTAAACTTATGAACATGCTAGCTTATTAGCACGAAGTGTCGCCCGAGTAGGATACATACCTTTGCCCCAAGATATGAAAGAAGCTTGAACAAATTGTCGAAGACAGTCGGTTTTTACGGGTGGGCCGATCAATCGATGTCACCTACGAAGTGGTTGACGATCATAACAGTGTTATTAACCTACTGGTCCAAAAGTGCTCCTGCAGGAGATGGGATATAATCGTCGATCCTGTAATGCAGTCATTGCGGACTAACAATAAAATTTTTTTTATGCAGTTATTTTACCTATTTTGAAGTTTTGTACTGTCTACGTGTAAATTTACATGTAGGTGTATGTATACTTTATGTGTTTCTTGTGTAATAACATGTGTTTCTGTGTAATGTTAGATGTTCTTGTGTTGTATATAGTGTTCTTGTGTAATTATGTTTGTTCTTGAGTATGCTATATGATTTTCTAGTTTACCACTCTGTTTTCCTGTGTATATGTGTTTTCAGTGTTATGGATATGTATTTACGGAAAAATTTACATGTTGAAATAAATATTTTACCCACAGAAGAATAAATAATAACAATAAAAATAATAATAAATAAATAAATAAGAATAATATTAATAAATAATAAATAAAGAAGAAGAAGAAAAACAAGAATAAATAAAAAATAATAAATAAGAAGAAGAATAAATAATAAATAATAAATAAGAAGAAGAAAAAGAAGAAGGAGGATAATCTCGTGCTGGAGAAGTTTTTCCACCCAGGGGGCACTCTGGTAATTTTCACTGTCACTTAACCCTACATTTAACATCATTTGTGGAATCTGGGCTGAAAAAGAAAAGCTTAATAAAAGAGGGGCCTTCAAGAAAATAGAAACTGACAAACTCCTCGGGGACTATTAAATACTTTCCGCTTCAATGTTTAATACATTGTAAATGAGACAATAAAATGAAGGTGCCGTTTAGGTGTTTCCCTTAACTTTCATGGGGAATCATGCTATTGTTTGTGAAAAAAGATAGATTTTTTTTTTTAAATGATCCAAGCATCTGCCACTTGGAGTAACCTCTATTGGTCATTATCTCTTCTTTTTTTTCATTATCTTTCAAGACATCGTTTGTTCTGAGTTTAACATAAAAACCTCTAAAATATATTATACTTGCATTAAAAGTATTATATTAACTGAGTTTATTTGGTTAAGAATCCCTTATAAGTCATGTTAACATTCATATGCCTCGAATTTTGAAAAGCTGCTATGAATAATAAAAGAAGGTTAATATTTTGGATAAATTTACAAATATAGAACTTGTAAATATTTAATAAATACCACAATTTTTTACAAATAATGTTAAGAATTATATATACCTGGCCTCTGTAAGTTAAAATGTTTAAGTACGGTCATTTGACTACTTAAGTGATAGATGGGCATTCAATTTAAAACAAATTATAATTAATAAATTGTCCATAAGATTTCATTTAGATGAAATAGAAGTTTGAGAAAAAAAAAATAGAAGTTTAAGAAAGGAGAAGAGGATATTAGGTTTCATGTGACTATAGTTGAGCTGAGTTAAATTAAAAACACAAAACAAAAAAACAAAAAACAAAAGAAAGTTGGTGATATGAGTAACATAATGTGAGTTAATGGATAGGATGCGTTTTGATCCTTGAACAATAAGTTACTTTGTCTTTTTTTTGTCATAATTAAATTATATTTTTTAAAATTAAATAGACTATTTTGTTTTGGGTAGTTTTACTTTATGTTTTTTTATCATTATTATTATCCCTATAAATTTGTAAACCCTAGAAACAAAAGGAATAGATAAAAAAATATTGATATCTTATTACAATGAATGTTAGGTTTTCTTGAAACAACCTAATTTCTTCTGACCTTATTCTTCTTCTCAATTCTACACACAAAAATCCTATTGATTAACTATATCCATATGTGCAAGTTGGTATTTTGTTTACCTCTGTTGCTAGCTGGTGCAATGAAAATTCCATCACCCAGGAAAAAAAAAATTGAATACAAGAGAATAGTTTCTGCACTATATTACCTTTTCAAGTAAAGCTCTTAAACTAGTGTTGTGCTAGCTTCCTAATAATATAAGATTAGTTTATATCCTTGTGGCGATAGTATTTTAATGAAATAAAATAAAATCGAGCAAAAATTACTAAAGAAATGATGCATTTCTTTTCACTTTCTTCTAGCTAAACTTGTCATGAAACTAGGAAGCATATTGTCTATTATGATTTATTTTAAAGTATTTTAAATATCAAAAATTTAAAAAATATATGTTTATTTTTAAATAAAAATAAAATAGATTGAAACTTGTTATTTAATGATCTGACTTTTTTTTTAACAAGAGAGCAGGTTTAATTTGTTTTCTTAATATTTTCCCATATAATGGTATACCCTCATGCTTTATGCATGCTTTATTAATATTACAAAATTTCCCTGTACTAATTATTTTCATTGTGATTTACTCACTACGTGAAATCAAATATCAATTTTATATGAAATAGTGAAATTAACTTCACTTTTCGTAATATTTTAGTTATTAATATTTTCATAATTTGAAATATATTTAAGATATCATGCAATAATTAATAATAGAAAATTAATTTTGTATATAATTTAATGTTTGTTTTTATGCTTTTTATGAATAAAGATGATTGGGATATTTTGAATAATAATAATTTATAAATTAACATCAAATAATGAATTTCCTAAGAATAATAGGCTAATATGAGAATAAAGAGGGCCATTCGTAATTAAAATAGGTAATACATGATTTTTTGTTAAATACCTAATGAATTCTTAAGATGATGATTATACTTAAACGAAAAAAAAACCAAATTACTAAGATTTTGATGGTTCAACTGTTTTTCATTATTATAGATATAGGTATTATATTATGAAATACTTAATAGAAAATCATAATTAAAGGATTAAAATGAGCCAAAATAGATTATTGTATATTTATTTCTATAAAATTAATATTTATATATACAATGTTATTTGGCACCGTCGGATTTAAGTCAATTATAAGTTTTAGAATCTGAAATGTGGAAGGGATTTAATTTGATACTGGCACAGTAAAAGATGCTTGGTATCAAAAGTCAAGGGTCCAAGGGATTCAGCTGAGTGAGTGCAATATGTAGGGATGGCAATGGGGTGGGGCAGGGCTAGGGCGAGGCAAGGCTCTACCACCCCCGCCCGCCCTCTTTTTTTTTCCTTCATACCCTCCCCCCCTCTCGGGCTGGGGGGTTCATAGTTACAAATAAGCAACTAAAATTCCTAAAGACATTTATAAAGTAGAATTTCTTATAAAACAAATAGTAATAAAAACAAACTCATAAGAAATCTGATGAAATTCAAACTCATCCATTCATAATGTCATCAAGTTGGAAGACGGAAACATACTACATATTGCATATAATAATGCTATGAAAATCAAAACCATTAGAGATAATATATATGCAGTCCACCATAAGATAAGAGATTAGCAAAGTATGCTAGCTAGAGAGAAGATAAACATGATTTAAAACATATATAGCTAGAAAGATTAGTAGACCATAACAAATCTGCTTCAAAACATAATAAAAAGAGCCACACACGTCATTTAAATCTCTTATACAATCAAGTCTCCAACTTTCTTCTTTAAATATGACTCAACTCTATTGATCAATCCTATGAGAACATCATCAACAAAAATAATGTTAAAAAAATACTATAAGATATTTATGATGGCTAGAGAGATGATAAATAAATTATAATACACCATACCAAATCAAGAGTAATGGAATGGATATCATCTTCCTCTTGACAACTTGAAGCAATATTAGATGAAATTGAACTGGGATCTAAGTAATAATTTCCAAAAGCTAAGTTATTGATCAAGGTTACAATAGAAAGTTAAAATGATTAAATTTACCTTATAATTGATTTGATAACCAATTTTGGGGACAAGTCAATGCTTCCACCATGGTTGGATGAAGTCTACTCCGATATAGACTCAATAATTGACCACCGGTACTAAATGCGGACTCTGAAGCCATTGTTGACACAGGTATAACACATATATCTTTAGTTATCTTTTGCATTATGGGATACTTTATACCAGCCGTCTTCCACCATTGTAATATGTCAAGATTAGAAGATCTCAGGATAACATTTTCTTCCAAATATAAGTCAAACTCTGTCTTCACATGTGTAATTTTACTATTCTTCTTCATGACAAATTCTTCATATCCATCCGAGACACTTTTTTCTGCACCAAAGTGGAAGCAATGTTTTTCTCAACTCTAAGGTTTGAAAACTTGTTTTTATATTCAACAATAAGTTTACAACAAACCTTGTTGATTTTATCTATTTCCATATGACAATCATATCCCTATATATTGGAAAATTGATATTTGAATGTACACTTCTTGTACCTAGGATCAAACACTATGGCTATCACATTAATTCATGAACTATAGTCTAATATTTACCGAAAATTTCAAGCATCCTTGCAGCCATTAATGCAATAGTCACATTAGAATCAAACAACCATTCGGACAAAGCCAATTTGATCTCACAAATCTTTGGGTAATAAGTATTTGCAGTTGGGTATTTAGAACCAGAAAAATATCTTAGTCATCTCATAAAAAAAATCATAGCTTTCTGACAAGTAATTTTACCATTTCCTAATCTTCCTCTGTTGAACAAATCTTGCACATTGGATCTCTTAACTTCGCATGGGTGAACACATCTTTGTAGAATAAAGCTATCTCAATCATCAATTATGTCGAGTTCCATCTTGTTTTGAAATTAAGGCACGGCTTTTTTGTAGTTGGAACATGCAATCATCGAGCAGACTCTTCAAACTTTTCCATTCATTTTGGAGCAGGGACATAACAATACCTGCATATACATATCACCAAATAACAATTTATAAGAACAAAAATGTTGGACAATGATATAATAAACACACACACACACACACACACACACACACACACACACACACACACACACACACACACACACATAATCATACCTCAAGATTAGTTTTTGCAAGGTCCAAGAGCTATCAATGAAGTGAGCAGTGAGAGTCATATACCCCTTCTTCTGGTGATATGCTGTCCACATGTCAATTGTAATTGTAATTCTACTATCATTAATCTCTATCATCTTCATTATTTTCACCTTATGCTCGTAAATTTGGAGGATATCATTTTTTATTGTGTTTCAGCTAGGAACATTAAACAATGGTTGGAAAAGAGAAGAATATTGCCTTAACCTCACATGGTCAACCATGGATAAAGGATATTCATGAAGTGTTATCTTTTGAGCAAGATCTTTCCTTAATTACCAAGGCTTGGTCAAATGCATAATTGGCAAGCTTTTTTCCATCTTCCTTAGTTTGCTTTACCAATAGAAGTTGTTGTTCAAGATCTTTGCGTGCCAGCTTTGGACATCTCTTCAAATGGTCATGCAAATGAGTGGTTCCATTCTTTGATTTTCCACCAAGCATCATTTTGCAAAAATTGCATATTGCTTTCCATTCCCCATTTATTTGTTGCTTTGTGAAATGTTCCCACACAACTAATTTCATTTTTTTTGGGATTATACATGGCAATACCATCCATTGAAGGCGCTAAAATTGGAGTTTGAGTATCATTTGAAACTTGAGTTGAAGATTCACCAAGCACGGTCATTGATAAAGGAGAGGAAGTTTATTTTCATTGATCTTTTAAATTGGTGTTGAAGATTGAGATTCACCTTCCATGACAAATAGTTATGTGAAAAGAACAACTTAATTTTTTTTAGAAGTTATATGTATTCTAAAGACAATAATTATTTCATGTCAAGAGAATTCACATATGGTTAAAAACTTAGTGATAAGCAAAGAAAATGTCAAGAAGATCATAATTAGTTTGAAAATATAGTGTGAATATTGACAGAAAACAATAAAAAATATCATAGAAATAAATGCCACCTGTGATATCCTCAATCAAACTCAATAGCACCTTTCCAAGTAATAACAGCTGCAAAAGAATGTTAAATTCTCACCAAGTCCTTGCAACAAGACTACAAGCATACACACAACAAGATTTAACACCAAACAATCAAACCAATAACAAATCTAATGCAAATCACATCCTCAACCCTTGAATTTCCATATCAAGATTGGTTGAAATGATGCCATGATCTAACCTATTTCACAACCTCCATCGCATATTCCACAAGATTAAATGACAACATCACAATAACGATCAATAGTTTCAAGAAAACACAAAGAAACAACAAGAAAAACCCCAAGAAACATAAAATTCATCATAGATGATCACCTGCAGGCAAGAACCCTCAAAGCCAGTTCACAAGTCCCTTTTTGGAGCTCCAATCATGAGGGGCATCAATAATCGATCCTTCCACCCTGTTCCGTAGATGAGGAGCAACCTTATCAAGAGAAGATCAAGGAATCTGCGATGGTTCTCTGTCTACAACGGCACCTCTGCCATCAATGAACGATCTCTCTCTCTGTGTTTAATCTCGTTCTCTCGGTGATCGCACTCTCCCTTTTTTCTTACAGTTTAGAAAAAAGGAACTCTTTTCTCTGTCTTTTCATTCACCCCCTATATAATATAATATTTATCAATAATTTAAATTATTAGCAGGCCAGGGCGGGGCGGGGTGAGGTTGGGTAAGGTAAAACTAAACCCACCCCGCCCCGCCCTCCTCATGCAAAATCCCCGGCCCCGCCCCACCCCACTCCATGCCCAGATTTTCAAAAACAAAAAAAAAATGCCCCTTTTGGGGCGGATTGGGTTTGAAACCACAAGTTGGGGTAAAAATTGCCATACCTACCACCAAGTTTTGTAATTCCTCTATGTGAATAGTAATTGGGTGGAAAATAAATAGATATTATTTACCATTGTCATAGATTATTTTAAGGAGCTGAACAATTTAGAGGTCACTTAGTTGCATGGGCTTAATGCAGTATTATGCATATATTATTTTAGGTATAATACCCTAATTGGTCCCTCTACTTTTCTCTCTCTTCTCTTTTGGTCCCTCTACTCAGAAGTGCTCCCAACTAGTCCCTCTACTCTTGAAAATAGGCTCACTTAGTCCCTCTATTCTTAGTCTCTTCCCATCTAGTCTCTCTACTCTTGAAAATACAGTCAGTAATTAGCCCATTTTAAAGTAGAAGGGACTAAGTAGAACCATTTTTAAGAGTAGACGGACTAGTTGGGAGTATTTCTAAGTAGAGGCACCAAAAGAGAAGAGAGAGAAAAGTAGAGGGACCAATTCCGGTATTATACCATTATTTTAAGGAGATGAACAATTTAGAGGTCACTTAGTTGCATGGGCTTAATGCGGTACCATGCCTTTGCATTGATATTGCTAGACTACTACGTCTTGATTAAGGAATTTTAGAGCATGGGGTTCAAATTGCTTTATTTTAACTCAAGCCTTGGAAAGCATTAGGAGTAGATAGGTTTCAAGCAAGATTCCTACACTGGTATTGGGAAATTGTAAAGGATGATTTAGTATGTTTATTATTTAAGGCATTTTAATAGGAAAAAAATTCCAAAATATTTGAATGCAACACTACTTGTACTTATCCCAAAAGCTAAGCGCCCAAAGTATGTCAAGTAGTTTCAACTAATTAGTCTTTGTATTATTGCTTACAAGTTGATTATAAAAATACTAGTGAACAGATTGAGGCCCTTGCTACCTAAGTTGACTACATTATAAAGTCAAGCTTCATCCCCAGCTAGTAGGTTTCCAATAATATCTTGTTTTCTTAGCACACTATTCCAAAGATACAAAGCAAAAATGGTGCCCCATGGCTATTAAGATTTATTTGGAGAAAGCCTATGATAAAGTGAGATGGGATTTCTTAAAAGATACTTTAGTCCCTTTTAGGTTCTTTAACATATGGATTAAGTTGATTATGTTATATGTTAAGACCATGCAGATATCTGCCATGTAGAATGGAGAGCATCTGGGATGTTTTCAGCCAATTAGAGGCCTATAACAAGGAAACCATATGTCATAATATCTTTTTATCTTATGCATGGAAATGGAAATCATTACTATTGGGACAGGTGGTCTGGGAATCTCTCATCTATTTTTTACAAATGATTTGCTCATTTTTGGTCATTCTATGGAGGACCAAGCCATGTGCATTAAAGAAGTGCTGGGAAAGTTCAGTTTTGCATGAGGTGTGAGAGTTACTCTTGAGAAGTAAAAAATTATTTGTCTCACTAAGAACTAGTGTGTTGAATACAAGAAGCATAAGTAGAATTGTGGGTATTAATTCTAAGGGCTTAGGAAAATTTGGGGAAGTACTTGGGTGTTCCCTTGATTCATGGAAGAGTTACTAAGACTACATATAAAGAAGTTGTCAAAAGGGTGATAACTAAATTTAATGTACAGAAATTGAAACTACTTAGTTTAGCTAGCCTATCTATTCTTATTTAGTCAACCACTACTGCCATACCAACATATCATCTGTTGACTACTCTATTACCTGCTATGATCATCGAGGTATCATTTGTTTCTCATTATTTGGACTTACATATAACTCCAAATACATCAAATTCCAGAATACATTATTTGTTTGACTTTATTGCTTTTGGCTAATGTGACTCAGAATCCTTTCATCATGCACTGATAGAGGATTTAGTCCTATAAACAAATCCAGCATTTAGAATCGCTCATGTGATAAGCATGATTGTGATTCATGGGCTTAGACATTTTGAAAAGGGAGGTAATCCTATCCACATCTCAGATCTTGAAACCTTACTTCTCATCTTCCTTGATTCCCCTTTTATTTGTAGGTGATCGTTGGGGGTTTGATTTTAAAGAAGATGGTGGTCCACCCTTGGATCTAGTTATTAGCCTAATTCTTAGTCAATATCAGCTACATCTAATGGCTTCTATAAGGACTTCAATGGTAGAATGCAGAAGTACAAGTCTAGGACCTAATGGTGATGTCCATCACTACATTCAAGGACAACTTCTTCAAGTTCATTGTAAAGTAGTTGTTAGTGACTTGGTACCTCAAGAAGGCCACCGGATCAAATCCATTAGTAGCAACCCCAACCACATACTTTCTTACTCAATTTCTCTGAGCCATGTGTACTAGATCGCCACGGTAAAGTAATTTGACCCTTATTTCCAATTTATGCATCTTGAATCTATTTGTAATTCCATCATTGGTATTGCTAATACTATGGGGATTCAAGTTATTAAAGATCTTTGGAATTTTCAAAGAAACAATGAAACGGTTTTCACATAGAATAATTCAAGTACTTATTGAAGTTCTTTGAATCATAACTATGAATTGGTGTGTTTTACCTTATTTGAGGTAACACTTTATTCCAATTTTCTAACTTTCATCGCTTCATTTAAAAATGCATATGCTTTAAATTGTTTTAGAATGTTTTGTCCCTATGAGAGTAAAAGTTGAGAGTAGATGTATAAGAAGGTTATCTTATAATTGTGATTATCTTTTTCTTTATTTTGCTTTGATGAAATTGAGTAAAATATGCATTAACTTTCATTCTTATTTGTGCATCATGTATTCTGGACATAATAGAATGTTGTAATTAGTTACATATGGTGATGTATGAATATAATGTTCATTCTCATATGTTTGCTGGAATTTACTAGTATATGCTCTTATTTCATCATTATACATATGTGAAAATTGAGAAGGTTCTCATGATCATTGTGATTATCACTCTCATTTTGATATGATGAGTTTGAGTAATGAATACATTAATTTTCATTTTTTTTTTGTGTGAGCATATATATATTATTCACATCATAGCTGAACTTTGTATGTTGTAACTAATTTTGTTTCTTAGGTCTTATGGAAATTGAATTCAAGAGTATATGTGTGTGTGTGTGTTATAAGAGTTTTGTTGTTGGAATCATAATTATGTTATTTCTTCTGATATAATTATACATGCTTGAAATTCTTCGATGTCAAGAGTTTTTAATCTTCAATGACGTAATGCACAACTTGGTTAAGAGTTATTGCTATTTTTTTTTAGTTCTTATGGAAAAAGAAGCTAGAACATTTTGAATGTGTTGTTGTTTGTCAAGTTCCAAATAGCAATCATGGTGAGATGTTTCCAGTTTTGTCTTGTTCTAAAAATAAAAAATAAAATTGCATATTGTTCAATTTTTGAAGTAGTGTGATGAAGAAGCCAATAAAACCTCATTCCTAAGTGTTGAGGTTATCCCCACCAACTTGCAAAAATGTTTTTATATAAATAATTTATATTTTATATTATTAAAAATTTTAATTTTTTATTAATTTTTTCCTCACAATTAAAAATTAATTGTGATATATATTTCATAATCATGTATTATACTAAATTAAATATGTACATAGTTTATAATTTTATAATTAATAAAATATAATGGGGACCTAGTGATCACCCAGGTTGGAGGTTAACCTCACCCAGGGTGTCCACATTAGTTAAATACATCAAATCAAATGTATGCTTTTCAAATCAAGATTTGCAAATTTCTCCAACAAACCACAAAATCCTACAATCTAGTATTCCAGACAAATCCAACCAAACACTAGCTAGATTGGACTCTCTTGCATTTTCAAATACAAGAATTTACAAATATAATGTAACTAAAAACCTATTATATTTTTAACTACATCTAACCAAACACTGGATATAACTCCATGTATTTCCAAATATAGCGATTCACAAATACAATATAACTAAAAACCTACTTTATTTATAATTTTATCCAACCAAACACTAAATTTAACTCTCTTGCATTTTCAAATACAAGGATTTACAAATACAATTTATTTGAAAACCTGATACATTCTTAACTGCATTTAACCAAATGCTGGCTAAATTGATAGATAAAGTTAATTGATAATTTTTGTAGGGAGGAAATGTAACTAAAAATGGATGAAATTGGTGGGATGAGAGGAGTTGTGCAAATTAAGAAGCCAAGGTGGGTTAGGAATTTGGTAAGTGGAGATACCTAATATTGCTTTGCTAGAGAAAACTGTTAGGAGATTTATAATGAAACCAACATCATATTGGTTCATTTTGAAAAGAAAATATTATGTCAATGAAGATCTGATATCATATACAAACAATGTAGAGAATAAAACTAGCTAGTGGTTTCTTTTGGGTAAGGCTTGATCGAAGGTGTTAAATCTTTGGCCTAGGGGTTGTGTTGGATGATTGGTGATAGAAACTCAGTAGAATTTTGGACTAATAAGTAGCTTGATGAACTAATAGTTAGTATGGTGGAGAGCTAGCATGATTTTATAGATCTCAGTGCTAAAGTGATGAGTTTATTAATAGCGTTGGAAGCTAGAATTCAGAGAAACTCTTTTCATGCCTTCCAATGGATGTTGCCACTAGGATACTTCAAGTGCCTTGTACTAAGATTCAACATGATTAAAGATAAATATGTTTAGCATTGTACTATTGATGGCTACTTCTCAATGAAATTTGCTTATAAAGCATTGCCCACAAATAAAATGCATCTCGAAGCATCTAATACTTCTTGGATATGGAGATTGCATGTTTCTTCTCAATGATAGTATTTTGTTTGCCTTACTTGGAAAGATAAGTTTCTTACCAATTACATTTAACACATGTGGGGATTTAGGTGATGCGATATTTATAGTATGAACATGTTATGTCGTATGCGATTGTGTTGAAGATTGAAAAGTATGGAATAATTTGGTGCCCTCCTCTTTATTGAATAGGTCCTTCACCCTGAAACTTAAGGACTAGTTAGTTATTTGAAAATCTCACTAAGGAGAAGAAACGGACTTCCACATGCAATATTATTTGTAATCCTAATGATGCAATAGTGAATGAGGGGGATTTTACTAAACAATGTTGGTATACATCCTTACAAATTCATCATGCTTGTATTTTATTTTGCATTCAAGCTATTGATAATAGGCTTATTTTTTGGAGACATCCTAATGTTTTTGTCAAATAAAATAATGATGGATCTTCAAAAGGGAATCCTAAGATTTTAGGTGCAATAGCTCAGATGGTTGGATTTAGGAGGATGCTCCAATATGTTGGTGATATAGCAAGCATTGAGATAGGGTGTGCATTTAGCTTCGTAGCAAGGCTTTCAAAAAGTTGAATGTGAGTTTGATGTGAAGGTAGTAGTGGAGATAGTAGAAATGACAAATACTAATATACTTCTACAAGGTGCTATTATCAATGATGTTAAAGATTTGAATGCAGCTTACAATGGCCATTTTGTGAGTGTAGCTTTTTGTGCAAATTTTCTACCAAAAGAGGAATGTCAGATGGATGAGAATATTGAATTGCTTTTGTCTCCACTAGATAGTTTGCGAGCTACTTTGGAAGCAGATACTTGAGGAGTGGCTTATCCTAGGTGTTTTCATTCTAGTTAAGATCAGTCTTCCTTGTTCCAACCCAAAAAAGACATTCATATATGCTCCACAACACTTAGTATGTATATAGTAAAAAAGAATATTTTTTTTACATTATGTATAGAAAATCCAATTTTATATGGTTTTTTTATGCAAAAATTTCTAGGTCAAAATAATAATAATTATAGAACACATAAAATATAAATAAAATCTAAGGTCATACTTAAAGTATTAATATTCCTAGTAATTTTCTAATATATGGATTATAATCTTTCAAAAGAAACAAAAGAATGTATACTTTAAATAAAAAAAAAAACAAAGTGTAACATTCAAAATATTCTCAAGAAATAAATTAGGCTTAAATACAAATTAGTTTTTGTACTATATCATATAGTAAACGTTGGTTTTTTTATTTTAAAAATGTGTATTACAACCTCTGTAAAATGTGTATAAGTCCACATTGCTTACATGGTGCCCATATACCATATGTATTTGTATTTTTTTTTAGAATTAACTAATGAGAAGATAAAAATTAAATGCTTACATGGCTGTTAATAAGTCTAGTCCATGTGGCAAAGGTTACCAAGTGTAAAATACATTTCTTTTAAAAAATTTGAATTTATTTATTTTTTGTTAACTCTATACTAATGTGCAATGACTTGACAAGGCCACATAAAAAAAGTTTTTCCTTCCACCTCAATCACCTTCTCCTTTTCCTCCACTTTTATATCTATTCATTGCCTCCTATTATGACTTCATTCCTTTCTCTTTAATTCTTTTCTACCTTCATCTCCATACTCAAGCTTGCTTCTTCTTTATGTTTCTCCTTGTTCACCTCTATCTCCATCCATTGTCTTCTTTTCAACCTCCATCTATTCTCCCTCTTCTACCATCTTTGTCCAAACCTCTTACCCATCCTTCATTACTTTTGCATTTCTTCTCCTTATCGACCTCTATCTTAATCCATAGGTTAAATGACAAAGAAAAATGTGAAAACAAGAGAATATGGAGGAATACTTGAATTCAATACAAAAAGACAAGGGAAAAAAGAATAACGTGAACTAGAATAAAGAAAAAACCATAGATAGAAACTAAAGTGGAAGATGAGAGGAAGGAGAATGTGATAAAGATGGAGGAAAAGAAAACTCATGCACTTTAGAGTTAATGAATAAGAAATTTTAAAAATCGACATTAAAAAAAAACATTATTCTCCATGTGGCAATCTAGTGGGATCCGCTATAATAATAGCCACATAAGCTTTTATTCCACTTTATTTGTAAATGTCTACATGTACATAAACTTACTACTCTGTGCATGGATGTCATTTAAGTGATGGACCTAAATGCATTTTACAAGCATAGTACAAAGCTTATAAAATCTTGCAATCCAAACTATGGTTCGCATGATAATTATAGGTAAAATTAAATTTTAAAATTTAGGACTATGTTGTTATAAAATTTAAATCCAAAATTCATACAATAGATAATCATTAAGCACAAATTAAAAATTAGAATTATATTTCTTGTCGAGGAAACAAAATCTCTGAAAAAATCACATAATCCACATAACCAAGCAAAAATAAATTTAAAAATTAAATAAAAATAACCTCATTAATAACAGCCTTCAAACAAATCTCAAAAATTCCATATCATCTATCTACACCTCTCAAGTTCCTCCCGATCCGTCTCCATCTGTTATCAGCTTTATGCCCCTCTCTCTCTCTCTCTCTCTCTCTCTCTCTCTCTCTCTCTCTCTCCCACCCCACCCCACACCTTAAACCTTTAAACCCTAAATGTTCTCTATAGGTATCAACAAAATGGAGCTAATTTTTGCAATTTGGAAAATTCTAAGTGATGTTACGTAGCGAGACTATTAGCAGGAGAACAAGAAGAGATCAAAAATTGAAGACAGAGAAGGCAACAATGGATTCCTATCGAAGTGTGACACAAAGGAGCGACAAGTGGCCCAACAATCGAAAGAGACAAAGACCACAAAGAGACCACGAGTATTGATCCAACAATTAGTAGTATACATAGCCTAATGATCCACGAAGTACTGGCATTTGAAGATGTAAAACAAAGTTTGCTTTTCAGTATTGACTGATGAATCTTGAATCAATGTG